>NW_008356327.1:4655473-4668640 GCF_000622305.1 Nannospalax galili
GTAGACGTCTTTTAGGTTCATTTGATGTATGATGTTATTTAATTCAGCTGTCTGTTTATTCTTTGTCCAGGTGACCTGTCTATTGAAGATAATGGGGTATTGAAGTCACCTACTATTTCTGAGTTGGGATAAAACTGTGTTTTATAGTTCTATGGAACTGGGTGTGCTGGGTGTGCTAGGGTTTGGCACATATATATTCATGATTATAGTATCTCTTGGTCAATTGTTCCTTTGATTAGGAAATGACCTTCTTTATCTCTTCTGATTAGTTTTAATTTAAAGTCTATTTTGTCAGATATTAGAATTGCTATGTCTGCTTTTTTCTTAGTGCCATTTGCTTGGTATATTTTTTTCTATCCTTTCACTTTGAGATAGTGTCTGTCCTTGAAAGTGAGATGAGTTTCTTACAGACAACAAAAAGATGGGTTTTGTTTCTTAATCCATTCACATAGTCTGTGTCTTTTGACTGGGGAGTTCAGTCTGTTAATATTTAAAGTTATTAATGAAAGATGGGTATTGAATCCTGCCATTTTTATTTCTGTTTACATTCTTGATATAGCTGTACTTTTCCACAGTTATATCTTCATTGGATTTCTTTCTGCAGTCCCGTGGATATAGTCATTCCTTTATCCACCTCTTTGTATTGCTTCCAGAACTCTCTGAAGGGCTGGTTTTGTGGACATGAATTCCTTCAGCCTATTTATGTCATGGAAGATTTTTCTTTCCCCTTCGACTATAATAGACGTTTTGGCTGGATATAGTAATCTGGGTAGGCATCTGTGGTCATTTAAAACTGGGAATACTTTGGTCCAGGCTCTTCTGGCTTCCATAGTTTGCACTGAAAGTCAGCTGTAATCCTAATGGGTTTTCCTTTATATGTGACTTGTTTCTCTTTTACAGCTTTCAGAATTGTCTCTTTGTTTTGTACATGTAGTGATTTTACTATGATGTCTCATGGAGAGTTTCTTTTCTGGTTCTGTCTGTTTGGTGTTCTCTGTACTTCTTGTATTTGTATGAGCATGTCTTTCCTTAATTTTGGGAAATTTTCTTCCATGATTCAGTTGAAGATCTGATCCATGGCATTAACTTAGGATTCTTGTCCTTCCTGTATGCCTATGATTTGTTAGTTTGGTCTTTTTATGATGTCACACAATTCCTGCATATCCCATTCTTGTGATTTCTTAAATTTTTCATAATCTTTGCTCGAGTGGTCTAGTTCACCCACTTTATCTTCCAGTCTTAATACTCTGTTTTCCATTTTGTTCATCCTGTTGTTGAGGCTTTCTCCTGTCGTTTCTAATTGTCTTACTGGGTATTTCACTTCCTTTTTCATTTCAGCCTGAGTATTCTTCAGTTTTTCTAACTCTTTTCTATATTCATTCAGAAGTTTATCCCTATCTTCCTTCAGTTCTTTAATTACTTTTTTGTGGGTTTTCTTTAAATTTACTGAATTCTTTTATCATGTTTATAATTGTTCTTTTGAGTTCCATGTCCTGCATTATCTCTGGGTAGTTCTCATTGTACTCCTCTAGAGGACTTTTGGTATTTGGTGGGGATATATTATTTTGGTTTTTCATGTTATTACTTTTTCTCTGTGATTTTGACATGTGATTTTCTTTTGTAATTTCTGATTCTTGTGTGAGACTCAGGCCTTCAAGTTTAGATCTATTTCTTTTTGTGAACTTTATGTGTCTTTGTGGTTTACTTTTTTGGGCATGAAAACCTGGTTCTTCTAAGCTTCCAGTTCTCTCCTTTTATTTTATATTGGAGTGGCCAGATTGATTTTTTCTTCAGGAGTTCCCACAGAGGCCCAATTCACATGAGAGTCAGATGATTTCAAGCTTTCTCCTAAGGTCTGGATCACTCCAGGAATGATTTTGGCCTCAGGAATTTAGCGGTTGGTCTGGCCTGGGAGCCTGGCCTAGAAAAGATGCTGGTGTAGGGCAGCTGGTGGCAATCCTACCCAGATATGCAAAGGCAGATGGGGCAGGAGGAGGCCCCAAGGACTCCTGGGGACTGTACTGAGAAGCTGGATTGGTCTGGATGCAAAGGATCAGGAAGAGAAAAGGTCAACTCCTGAGTCCTAGTAAGAGGCTGGCAGGTGTTGCAGGCCCAGGGAGGCAGAGGGAGGTTAAGTGCAGGGTCAGGCCCAGAAGCAGTGCACCTGGGGCCTGAGAAGGCACTATGTTGGTCTGGATGAAAAGGATCAGGAAGCAGTATTCATTCCCCAGGTGTCTGGTGCCCCAAGACAAGGAATAAGGCAGGGCCCAAACTCAGAAGAGAGAAAGGCAGGGGAGATGGGAGGGTGAATGGGTTGGGGGAGTCAGAGCGGGGAGGGCCCAAAGGACTTACCCCAGAGAGAGGCCTGTGGGTGAGAGAGATGCCTCTGTGGCAAGAAATTTTAATTAATTAATAGAGTATTTTTTCATGGTTACATGATATATGACATAAAATTAACATATATTTTTAAAATTTTAATTTAAATAAAATTAACATCTCAAAATTTAATGAAAATTTATTACATGAGATATTAAGATAATGAAATCAACAACTTAGTAAAAGCATCATTAGTCTCTGAAATTGGTCCTGTTCCCCTTCATCTGCTTAAGAGCTAAAAACTGAGAATCCAAGTAAGAAGAAGGTTTCACAATTTTGGCTTGTAACTTCTATTCAAAGGTGGAGAAGGGTAATTCTTTTCTTTCCTTTATAAATATAGAGAAGTGTTAAGACAACAGAGTTGACAACTTTCTATGCATTTCCTGAAGTTGAAAGAACACTGAAATACCATTTAACTACTACCAGGAAAAGTCTTAACCTATTAAATGCACATGGGGGTGTCATTGTATGAAAACAGAGAGAGAGAGAGAGAGAGAGAGAGAGAGAGAACAGAGCTGATATATTTTTGTGTCTAACACAACTTCAATATTCATGGGCCAAAAATAGAGCCTAGAGAATTTGGCAAATTTATCCATCTATGCTCATCCTAAAGAACATCTCATTCCAAAAGATCACCCAAACAATAAAAAAAATATGAAATGTTAAAAACCTGGAAACATTGCAACAAACATTTAAAAAGCAACAAATAAGCTAAACACATCTGTCTACAATAGGGAAAATTTTGTTATCAAGGAAGTACTGAGTGAATTAGAATTCGGAGGCAAGGTCTATCAATTTTAGGTTTTACATTAAGACAGAAGTAGCATCAAAAAACTTTGTCTTCTCTTCAGGTAAGACACATTCAATATATTATCATTATTCCCTCTCCAAATTCACTAAGTTAAAACCAGGGCAAAGCTCAAAATAGTAGATTCAGAACTGGATAAGAAGAGAAGGAAATAAAGAAAAAGAAACAGATTTTTTTCCATCTGCAAGCTTGTAGATTTGAGGTTAAAATGTGATAGAACTGGGAAGAAATATTTTTAACTGAAATTAAAAATAAAACTCTCATAGTAGATAAAAATGTTTATTGAATTATTGAAATTCAACTTGTGATTGACAGTGACTAGAAAAGCTGAAGCCTGAATAAAATGAAAAATGTCTAGATGAGTTGTAAGAATCATCGAAATATAAAATTGCTGTGTCCTACACTTAACTAAGCTGTCCTTCAATATGGTTAAAAATACAGTGTCTGAGGTGTCAAATGAGGAACTGAAACCCCCGAGACTGACTAAGAGTGTGACTGAAGGAAGACAGGTGGCAATTAAAAGACATGTATTTTTCAGCACATTATGATACTTACCAAAATTTGAATAACAGCAATCTTGGTTTGAGTTCAAATTACATCTCCCTTACTACCATAAAGAAGTAAAAAATTATAGTTACACTCTATTGAATATATAGCTATTCTTTTATTATAATGTCTTTTATACTCAAAGATGTAATGGACCCAATTAGTTGTCATCATATGAATCTCTTTCTGTCTCTCTGTCTCTTTCTCTCTCTCTCTCTCTCTCTCTCTCTCTTTGTAATAAGTTCCATTTATATTTCTTAGCTGTTCTATGTATTTCTCCTTTTTATGGAATCTGATTAAGCTCCCTTATGAAAATTTACATCTGTGAGTATTGATTTGTTCCTTTTCATTTGCTTTTAGTTTTTTAAGACAGGGTCTCCCCGTAGTCCCAGCTGGCCTAGAACTCGCTATGTAAACCACACAGACCTCAGTCTCACAGCAATCCATGCATCTTTGCCCCCCGAGTGCTGGGTAAATATATGCACTGGCAATAAACATTTGCGGTAGTTTCAGTGAGAATGCTCCCATAGGCTACAGATATTTGGACATTTTGACCCCAGTTGGTGGTGCTGTTTTAAGAGGTTTTATGAGGTTCAATTTTTCTGGATGAAGCATGTCACTGTAGGTAGATTTTAAGACTTTTTAGACTTGTGAGATTTCTAGTTACTCTCTGTTTCCCAATGCCTTACAGAAGTTGTCATCACTAGGCTTTCTGTTGCATCACTATACTTCCCGATCATGATGGACTCTAATCCCTCTGGAATCATAAATCAAGTAAACTCTTCCTTCTATAAATTCCCTTGGTCAAAGTATTATATTGTAACAGTAGAAAAGCAACTAATACATCAGTATTGTTTGAGGACCTGTGGGACATCTCTGGTTAACTATAAAAGAATAAGCCCATTACTGGCACTGACCTTTCCATTTGCCTACCTGCCATATGTATTAAAGCCAGTGACTCCCTGTTATAGAATAATTATATTCAAGTAGTGTTTATACTTCATATGTGTATATTGAAGGAGCTCCTATAGCATGTTTCCAAAAGAACCTTTCAAAATGCCTTTGGTTTTGTTCTCTTTAAAAAAAAAAAACCAGAAGGAAATGTATTAGTTCAAAACATACTGAAAAATTATATGTACAATATCTCTACATGAATCCATATGTTTACCAGAAATCTATTGAACAAAGTATAGCACCAGACAGGACAAACCTCCATTTGAGTTAGGGTAGTCCAAGAGACTCCCAAAATCACACAGGATCTTGCCATAGGCCTTGAATGCCTCCCAGAACTTGAAGGCAAGACCCTATTGCTGAACACAGGACATATTTCAGATACAAGACTTGGAGACATGGAGCTGAAACTAACATGAAAGCAACTTCTCTGAAGGCTAGCTATCACAGTTTGGAGAGCACTATGCAAGCTGCTAAGGGAGAATATCAATCGATTTACCAACCCCAGCTTTATAACTTAATAATGTCAATGATGACCAGCACAACAAACTATATTGGTATACTAGTGCCACTTTTATCCGGGGTGTAATCAGTAGCTACCTAATTGGACTTAAATCTGCTCCTTGGGAATGAACTCATTTGTGGTACTATAAGCCTAGCCAAATACACATGGCTGGAGAGGTCATAGGTCTTAGAGAAATTCCTTTAAATTTCTCTTAGTGAATCTAGTCTAGTAAACTAGTAAACTAGTCTAGTAGTCTCTTAGCTTCACCTCTACATACAATGCACTGCAGTGCTGAGAAAGATAATCACAAAAACAAACAATGTCTACAGTTTGTGTGTGTGTGTGTGTGTGTGTGTGTGTGTGTGTGTGATCATGCAAAGAGGACACAGGTGTGTTCATAATGTAGAGGTCAGAAAACAACCTGAATGTGTTGGTTCTGTACTTCTACATATGTGCGTTCATGCTGTTAGGTCTGACAGGAAGTGACCTTACCCACCGAGCCACCTCAGAAGCAAGGTAACTTTTCATTAAAAACAAATATATATATATATATATACATATATATATGTGTGTGTGTGTATTAAGTATAATGTGTAAGTATGTACCATGTGTTGATATGCAGGGAAACTAGGAGAGGGTCTCAGTTCCCTTGGAGCTAAAGTTACAATCAGTTTTGAGCCACTCAGCATGGGTGCTGGAATCAGAATTTGAGTCCACTGGAAATGCATAAAAAGCTCTTACCACTGAGCCATCACTCCATTTCCAAGAGAATTTCTATTTCTAAATGCAAAGATGTCAAAAGTCTTTATGGTCATTCATTTTTAAAAGCAATATATTGATCTTGTCAGTTTCAAATGCTACACTAGACAATGCAGATTTATATAAATTGAATTACATAGATAAATTCTTTGTGAAGAATGCTATAGGAAACAAGGGAGACCCTTATACTTCAATTTACAGAAACTAATTTAATTTATCACACATGTACATGTGTGCACACACAGAAACAATTTTTTTTTCTGTGACACCTTATATAAACAAAATATAAATAGTGCTAAAAAAAAACAATGATAAGGTGCCCAAATTGGAAAGGCAGTAGACCCTTCTGAAAAAAGGGTTATTTTGGATGAAACATCAAAGATATGTAGACATTATTCATTTACAAAGGAAAAAGAACATTTTAAGCAAATGTATTATTTGCTTGAAAGTGCTTAGGGGAGAAAAATCAAGAGCTAAATATTATGAGGAAATCATTACATATAGAATGAGTATGGGTGGGCAGGAATGACAGGTGATAATAGGAACCTAGTAAGAGGAAAAATCATTTAGGGTTTCATAGGTTAAGATAAAGATCCTAAAATGTATACTAAGTGCAGTTGTAACAACCATTGAAGGTTTTCAAATGGGTGAACAAAATGATCAATTCCCATCACACTCACTCATTTCATCTCACCAATGTAGCTCACAGTGATTCTGTTCTCTGCCTTCCTGCAGCCATTGTGTTCACAGTTCCAATAAACCCACAAATTCACATCTTAATTGCTCAGTACTTGAGGAATTTGTTACACTAGACTTCCAAAAGGGTGGTCACATTTAAACTCCTTTCAAATATTCTTATCTATTATTTTATGTGTATGAGTGTATTGCCTGCATTTATGTAAGAACACCCATGGTATGCAGTGCCCATAGAGGTCAAAAGAGGGTGTCAAATCCCTTGGAACTGGAATTGCAGGCAGTTTTTAGCTGCTATGTGGTTCCTGGGAATCAAACCCCGGTCCTCTGCAAGGACAGTGCTTTTAAGCACTGAGCCACCTCTTCAGTCCCAACTCCTTTTTAAATATAACTTACTCTCTCTTTTATTTAATGGCTCTGTTAGTTAAAGCATAAGATACCCCTTTCTTTAGATTGAGATTTGAAATCATCGACCTTCATATTTTACTATATACCCCATATTTACAGGGTAATCAACTTGAACTCTTCATAGTCATATACATATAACTTCAATTAGCTTATCCCTTTGTTCACATTGTTTCCTGTTTGGTTTTTTTAAATATTTTACTTATTATTTTTATTTTGTGTGTATGAGTGTTATGCCTGCGTGTAGGTAAGCGCACCTGTGTCGCGCAATGACCATGGAAGACAGAAGAGGCTGTCGGATCCCCTAGAACTGGAGTTATTGACACTTGTTAGCTGCCATGTGGGTGCTCGAATTCAAATCCGTGTCTTCTGAAAGAACAGTCAGTGTTCTTAACTGCTGAGCCTTTTCTCCAGCCCTGTTTCCTGTTTGTTTATTCCTCCTTTCTGTTTAAATCCTCTTGATGAATTGATATGTGAACACATTTGCAGCAAGAATGGGTGTGGTTGAAAGATACGTGAAATAAACCAGTCACAGAAGAACAAGCACTGTAAGACTTCATATAAACGGGGTATTTAAAATTACTAAAGTGCTGGAAGCAGGTGACTGAAGAGAGGTCAGAGGTTGGATACAAAGGAAGACAAAAGTTGTTGTTTGATAAGTAGAGTTTCAGCACACAAAATAAATAATTTTTACAGGTAGGTTATATGATTTGTTGGCTACAGTTAACAATACTGTATTGTACATTTATTTCTTGTAGATACAAAAAGTCAAGTAGAAGTAAGTCAAGCAGAGAAATACAAAGAAACTTGCAGAGAAGACAGCTGTATCCATGACATTGATAATAAGGATCATGTGGCTGGTAGAAGGCATATATACAGGGCCATAAAACTCTATATATTACACTGTGAGTTTTTGTTTCTTAAATCTATGCTACAGTAAAGCTCTGTTTTTAAAATGAAGTCCTAAGATCTATTTGTAATATAATCTTATTTACCTATATGAGCAAAACATTATCTCTTTTCCTATTCCTTGTGGAATCAATCAATGAATGACTCAATCAGTTTGACAGATGTACAAATTTGTAATTTGGAAGACTTACATTTTTTAAAGGAATAAATATGACAACATTTGCTACAGTGAAAGAATTTTGCTACCTCACCCAAGAGAAAATGCATTTACAGTGTTGTAGTTTGATATCCTTTGTATTAGAGATATGTGTTACCAATATTTAAGCTCAAAGGGCAATCAACAGATACTTCCAAGAGGATTCAGAAATGACTTTACAAAGGATGCATACTGTGATGGCTAATCATTATTGTCACCTTAATGGAATTGAATGGTACCTAACAGATCAGTAAGGTTTCCCTCTCTATGTGCCTGTAAGGATATGTGCAGCGATGAATAATATACAGAATAGTAAGTAAGGGGATAAAATCAGCTCTGGTGTTGTCAGAAGAATCCAATAATCCAGGATCCTCAATAGAATATAAGGTTAAGTGGGAGGAACCCTGCTTGCATAGGCAAATATTCTGCTCTGGGTGCTATGAGGTGATTTGCTTCTTTCACACTACCATCCCTCTGAAGGCTAATCTAAATTGTCAACTTGTTTAGGCTGAGAAGTATGTGGAACATCAGTAAATTTTTCTTCAGATATGCCTGAAAGTGAATTACCAGAGGAAATTAACTAAAGAGGGAAGACCCATGGATGATAGCACCATCATGTAGACTGAGGCCTAGATGGTGTGAAAGAAAGTTCCCAGAAAGAACTCTTTCATTCTGAGCTGAATTTCTTGCAAGGCTGACCAACTGATAAATACTTTAATGACTGTGGAAAGGTTGGAATCCTGCACATCCAGAGCCTATTCACAAAGTATCTGGGGACATTTTTAACCCCATAAATAGCCACACCTTGCCTACCTCTGTTTGTCACTTAATATTCTTGTGAATAATAAAATGTATCAACTTAGCAGAACACCAGCTTTCAACAATCAAAAGGCTAAGAATATCATCTGATAGCATCTGACACCTATATTATACCTCCCCCCCCCTGCTTTGCTATGATATAACTATGGAATGTATCTACCAATGTATTTGAAAAGTATCTTGACTTACTACTTTTCTTTCTTCTGTTATTATAAAAACATAATGTAACTGTTACATGTAATTTCAGGTAACCTGGATCTATGTCTGGGTTGTGGTCACTCATATTTGGCTCCAGAATAAACTATCTCTTATTTCCTTTGAGGTGAGAGCTATGCTTTTGTGTTGAGAATGGAATATTAATTATAAAAATGAAATGGAAAAATGTCCAAGAGCACAGAAGACATTTTTTTCTATCTCCTGACTATTGAGATTCTTTTTTCTTTGATACTCATTTCCTGTCAAGATGTTAAGGTTTGACTCAACTGTATCACTTTAAATAAGAGCTAAATCCCATCACAAATTTATCATATTAAATCCTACCGCATTCAAAAGGATCTTTTAGTGTAAACCATAAAAAGAAAGTTCTATAACATCTTCAAATAATATGTACAATTTAAAATATGATAAATGTGTCTGATTTCTTGTAAACAGGCACACTAAGTGTAACAAAGGTGTTTTATTTTGGTCCATTTCATAAGGTTTCAATACTTATGAAATTGCATACATATAACATATATGTAACTTGCATTATTTACTTGAATATATTTCTTTATTAACATTAAATGAATGTTTAGTTAGAAGATCATTATTGATAGGTCTCATTGAAACCCTATATTACTACTATTTGTTGCTGGTATACAATATTATATGGATTGTTTATGAAAATCATGTATTTTTCAAGTTTTTAAATATTTTATTTATTATTTTTATTTTATGTGTGTGAGTGTATTGTCTGCATGTATGTGAGTGCACCCGGGTCGTGCAATGCCGTGGAGTTCAGAAGAGGGCTTCAGAGTCCCCTGGAACTGGAGTTAAGGATGGTTCAGAGCCTCCGTGTGGGTGCTGGGAATCGAACCCTGGCCTCTGCAAGAGTATTTAGTGCTCTTAACAAAAGAGCCATCTCTCCAGCCCCTCAAATTTTCTTAAATAATAAAAATAATTCCAATTTATTACTGGAAACATGTCTAGAAAGTTCTCCTGGAAGATACAATTCAAGTTATAAAACTTAATCTGTATTTATTTAAACAAAATATTTTGGTGAATAAAAGTCCCAGATTAATTACTTATTGCAATGTACTACGTTAATAATTAAAAAACATTCAAATATTTAAAATCAGGACCAAAGTCATATTTCATCCTGAAGCATAAGGAAAAATAAATGAGTAGACAACTCTATTTTATTCAGATATTTGTGTTCCATACATATAACTCCTCCTTTGTGATTAGGATTTCATTGTACTGAATTTTGATCACTCATTGAATTTGAGACAGGGTTGGCAGTGAGGAAACTGTGAGGGAAGCAACATATGTTCTGTCTACATCATGACATATCCAGCCAAACCAGAAAATGGGGGTAAATTTATATTCCAACAGATTTAAGATCCTTCACACTTTATCCAGATTTAGAAGTAGAAAAAAGTTGATAATGCCAGTTAGTCACATTAATTTCAAATTATAGCTACTTTCTTTACAACTTTAGCATTTAAAATAATTTTCTGTCATTTGAGGTTTAATTACAGTGGTCATAAAATTTAAAATACTTAACAATGTATTTTTATAATCCAGAAATCTCTTGTAAATAAGGTTAGTGCAATCATAATGTGAGTTTTGTCCATTGATTTGTGCCCTTTTAGAATTAATTTCTTCACTTTTAAAAAGAATACCTTATGATGTTTGTACAACTATGAAATTTTCCAGTGAAATTTTTCCCGGAATGTACCCTCATTGCTGAATGGCACATGATTGTACGTGTATGTATATATGTATATATACATGGCATGCAAAATAATTTGAAAAGTAGTTTCAGACAAATAAAGCTTATGCATAAGCTAAAAAGCAAAAGAAGAATACTCAAACGAGTACACAATACAGTCAGTATTATTTGGCATAGAACACAGTTCTAAGTGGAAGATCATTGAAATCATGATATTTCAAAAAATTTTCACTATGCTTAGACACATCATTTGCATGAAATCTTTGAGAATACATGATGTTTTCACACGCAATTATACCAAGCACACAAGCAAATCTATCTAGTCTTAAATAAATACACTATTATACCCTTCATAAGCATGGAACATGATTTCAAGTGGAAAACTACTAAACATTTTGAAGGAAAAGGAAAATTTCGATGACCTTGGCATTAACAATAATATTTTTATATGAAAGAAACATTTGGTAAGCTGCATCTCTTTAAAATTAAACAGTTATGGTCAGTGAAAGCTTCTTTCAAGAGACTGCAAAGGCTAAAGAGGAGAAAATATTTCCAAAAGACATTGAAATTGTAATATTCAAACAATACAATAGACTAAAATTTTGTATAAAAATGTCCTAATAAAAGTCACATCTAATCATTGATTATTAATCAATTGGTCAAGAAAACACTGAATATTGGACTGTAAGACACATTTTTTGAAATTAAAAAAGTGATATTGCCTCCTCTACTGAGAAAGTAACATAAGAAATATAAATATCCCATTATTTTTGAAGAACACAAACTACAAGTCATTTACACAATGTTATAAAAGGTAACAAGACAGTAACACTCTTCCTAGCCATTAAGAACAAACAGGAGTGTGAATGCCCAAGTGATCAATAAAAATGAAATAGAATACATTTTCTAGAAAAGAAACTCAAACAAAAAAGTAGGAGTTAATGCATGTGAGATAAGCCACATTTAAAACAGGAGGAGGGGAAGTGAAACTGGGTATTAACCCATATAGAAAACCACTAGTTTGTAATATGTGTGTGTAAATATAACATGTTTACCAAATTCCTTATTTGTGCCAGGCCTTGTGTTATGTGCATAATGTGAAAAGGTCCAAATTATTGTTCATGTATTCTAGAACAGTTAATTTTCTCCAATAACCACTGGAGGCATAACATGAAATGCTGTAATCTCATTATATTGTTTTTATTTGGGAGGGGGAGAGTTAAGACAGGGTCTCCCTGTTTAGCCTCAGTTGGCTTGGAACTTTTTATGTAGTCCAGGCTGGCATTGAATTCACAGAAAGCCACTTGTCTCAGGTGCAAGTTCTGTGATTAAAGCCTGTGCCACCACACCTGGCCTGTTTCCACTTTATTCTAATTGGACATATGAAAAACCCAAATAATTTGGAAATAATAATTCATTTCAGTTTTTCATCACACTAAATCATTTTAAAATAATCACTCAGGTCAACACACTTTATGCAATATAACAGATCTCAGTGATCCTAAGTAATTGGAGTTCTAATATTTTTAGAAATATTGAAACTTTAAAATAATCTCTGAATAACAGGCCACATAGAGTCCTAGTCATGTTTATGTTACAGAAATATGAAACAGTATGCAAAAATTAATATTTCTGAGATACATTTGGCTACACTTGTGTCCAGAAGGCAAGAGATGGATATGAGATATGTCAAGCTCAATCCAATTCTTCGTTGAGTTTTTTTTACAGAGACCAGTGAGGAGAAGCACATCTCTTAACTGTAAATTTAGCTTCAATTTCAAGATACTGAAAATGTAGCATAATTACTAAAAGGAAAGATTATTATTTGATCTAAGCATGAAACACTAACATAGTTAAAATCAATGAGGTTACAATAGTAAACTAAGTGAAATAAATTTAGGATTCAAGTTAAGCTCCATTTGCTACTTATACTTCAAACTGGAAATAAAACATAACGAGGCCAACAGGTAAAATTTCTGGGTTATTCAGAGCAATCAACATGCTAGAACTCGAGACAGGGGGAAGGAAAAGGAGAAATATGAAAGCTTTCCAAAAAATCAGAAATTACAAACTAGAAAAATGTGATGAGAAAAACAATGTATGTAGTTTATTTAACTGAGTCAGGTGTGATGGTGCACACCATTGATCCCAGTACCAGGAAGCAGAGGCAGGATGATCTTTGTGAGTTCAAGGCCAGCCTGGTCTACATAGCGAATTCCAGGCCACCTGGAGCTACAGGGAGACCCTGTCTCAAAAAACACTAGTAA
>NW_008356327.1:4669322-4673934 GCF_000622305.1 Nannospalax galili
TTGCAAAAATTGCACAAAAGCAATATTAGGTTATGTATCATTGTCTTAAGAAATACTGGATTTCCATTTGTAGCACATTTAGTCTAGAGTTTCTCAAGTTCTTACATCATCTAAGATTTTTTTGGAATTTTTTCTCACACAATTTCAGGCACCTCTGTGTTACCCAAGTCAAAGTGGCAAATATTTTCTCTTAAGTAGCATTAACATGTATGTTAAAATATTAATCAAGAGGGGTTCTGACATAAGAAATCATCGATTTGTACATATCATCATGTCTATAAATTACTTCATTAGTTTTATTATTTTTAAATATTTTATTATATTTATCTTATGTATATGAGTGTATTGTCTGCAGGTATGTGAGTGCACCCATGTTCTTCAGTGCCACGGAGGTCAGAAGAGAGCATTGTATTCCCCGGGAACTGGAGCTAAAGAGGGTTTGTAGCCACCGTGTGGGTGCTAGGAATTGAACCCAGGTCCTCTGCAAGAGCAGTTAGTTCTCTTAACCTCTGAGCCATCTCTCCAGCCCCAGTTTTATTTCTTTTTAATTAATTAATTTTTATTTTATATATATGAGCATTTTGCGTGCATGTGTACAAGTGCACCCATGTCATACAATGCCCACATATCCTTAAGACTGCATCAGACCCTCTGGAACTGGAGTTATACAATCTTTTGGCCCCCATATGGGTGCTAGGAAATAAATCATTGTCCTCTACAAGAGTATTGAGTGCTCTTAATCACTGACCCTTCTCTATAGTCTCAGTTTTATTTATGAATTTAAATATTCTTTCTAGTTTTTGAAAATGAGTTATGATGATATGCAGGCTAAAACCAGACAAAACCCCAGCATAAATGTGAAGTGGATAAGAAACCCCATACCAAACTAAGGAAATTGTGGCAACCTATACCGGCTGGGAGGGACACTGGCTGTCTCCCTCAAGTATATGACTCTTGGATGACTAACCAGACTCCAGTGGATGGACCCACACTGAAGAGTATTTGGGGATACAATTTGGACACTATCAACCTTATTATATGTAACACAGTACATGAAATTGGGCAGGTAGCAACAAGGAGAGGGGCACATAGAAGAGGGGACCTAAATACCATTGAATTGTATTGTATGAAAGTCACAAAAATTGAATTAAAAAACATTTAAGAAAATTGGGAGAAAATAGGTAAAATTATATATTTTTAAATAATGCTTAATTTTTATTAGTCATAATTAATGTATATTTTACTTTAAAACTATTTTAGACAGCAACAGTTATATCCAGTAAAGAAGCTGAATGTTCATTATTTCTAAATTAATATAAATGAATTTTGGAAAAATTCATCAATTGCGTACTTCAGGTATTGTGAATATGGCCTTAAAATTCAGGCAGTATAATTATGGTATTTAATTATAAATGTAATTGTTATGTGACAAGAATAGCCTTAAGTCAATCTGTATAGAGTTAAAAATGCTGTTTCTCATATACTAATTCAATATATTACTGTTCCCATTTTAGTACAGAGAAATAACCTAGTTATGAAATTTTCTCTTGAGTCAATCAGAAGGGATTTTTTTTGCAAAGTTGCCTAAATTAGTCCAGACCTAGTTAATTAGTGTTTTCATTATATCAACATGGGTATATTGTCAAGCAGAATATGATCTACATAAAAATTGATATGTCTACATAAAAATGCCCAAAACTTATGAATGTTTGAAACTAAAAAAATAACTTTGAAGCAATGATTAAATAAAAAAAGATCACTGATTATCAACAGTTTCATGCTAACATGAAGAAAACATAGAAAAGCTAATGTTAAAACTGAAAATTGGTGACCGTGGGATGCATGTCAGTTGGTAGAATATTTGCCTCAATTGCATGAAGCCCTGAAAATACCTAGTCCTGCTCACCTGTCATCTTACTTCTCTGGAAATAGTGGCGGCTAGAGGATTTGGAGCTCCAGTACATCATCAATTATAGAGGGCAGTCAAGGCTAGCATGGATTACAAAAGACTTTGCCTTAAAAAAATGGAAATAAAATATACAATACGAATTCATTCACTAAGAAAAGACAGAAAATTCACAACTATAAAAATAACTACCATTTTGTTTGACTTGCGGCTTCTCCTCAGGAAGCTGTGAAGACCCTGACCTGGATCGGTCCCCCTGCCGATTAGGGGGGGACAAGAGGCATGGAGTCAGGACACACAGACGCCAGGAGCTGGATAAAAGCAAGCACTAGGCAAGGTGCTGCAGGCTCTTTAATGCAGGAGGGGCCGGGCTTTATATTTCCCTTTTCTCCGCCCCCAAGTCCCTTTAATCAGTGTATCCTTTTCTGATTGGTCCATGCCATGCAGTCTGTCAACAGTCACTGGGCTCAGGAGCAGGGTATCAAGGTGTGGGCTCCTTTTGGCGGGCTATTTGAAGACTAAGAAGTGAAGTGAATTCTCACTGAATCCTAGGGCTCTAGGTTTGCACCATCTTTGGAGGCCTCCTGCTGCATTTGATAATGATAAATTTGAGAAAAGTCAACAGATTCACGATATGGCTCATCAATAAGAGACCACATTGTTCTTTCAGAGAGGCTAAGTTCCATTGACACCATCTTTGTCTGGTAACTTACAAATGCCAATAACTCTAACTCTAGATCTGACCTCTCACCTCAAGGAGCATCTATAAACACACAGATACATATAATTAAAATTAAAGATAAAAAGTTAAAAAGTTGCTAGAGAGTCCTCACTAATGTCCTATTGCTGAAAACACTAAATATGTGAGCCATAGAACATATATGGAGAGCTGGTCCTCACCTCAAAACTTTATCTCTACTGGGTAGCTTTCATATATTAGAACATGATAAGCATGCTACTGAGAGGGAAAAAAAAAAAAAGTAATTATCAATCTTACCAAGCTGTCAAGCTGTAAATCCTGTGAGCAACAATAATGACTATTCTAGTAAGATATGCATACTTGTGTAAAAGTGGCAGGAATGTTATTTGAATAACCTACCACTTTCCTATTGGATTTAAGAGTACGTTACAAAATGGAACTCATACCTAGCAGTGTTATCCGGGTCAAGAACCTGTTACTAGACAGTACACCATCCCTAAAGAAGAGCCTACTACTATTATTCTGCTAAATGGGTACAGTTTTAAACCCACTCCTAATAACTTATTCCTATACACATAGATTAATTCATCTCTCAACTCTTACCAGAGAAGCTTCCTCTTCCAGCAGAATGCAATTAACACATAGGCCCACAGCTGGTCACAGTGCAAAACAAAAACCCATGTCTCTCAACTCATAAAAGAGAAACTTCCTCTTCCAGTAGAAGGCAATTAACACAGAGACACACAATTGGTCATTGTGCAAACTGAAACCTATGCCACAACTTCTCCCAGTGGCTCAGAGGTCATTGTGGAAGATGGTGTGGAAAGATTCACAGAGCCAGAGGTATAGGATAGTATATGAATTTATGCGTGCATGCATTACATATCAAAGTAGTAAGAGCAGCACACTTTCTCTATGCAAACAATAAGGGAAATATGATATTCTAGGACTAGGATCAAAAGGGAAGATTCTCTGATATGGGTGAGTACTGACTTCTATGTCCCTATTTCATGTTGGAGTTACTATTTCAATAAAAGAATGAGTGAAGCCCTTTCATGGGAGGACATTTTTTAAATACTTTATTATTTTTTATGTTTTTTTATTCCTTTGTTTTCATGCATGCAAGTGCACCCATGTCATGTAATGCCCATAGAGACCAGGAAAGGGTTTTGGCTTCCTTGGAACTGGAGTTACAGATGGTTGTTAGTCGAACAATGAGGGCTGGGAACTGAACCCTGTGCTCTTAATCACTGAGCCATCTCTCCAGCCCCATGGGCATCCAGCTGAAGAAACAGGAATACTTACACATTTCTTTATTAAGGCATAACTGTATTGTGGCTTACAAAAGTTGCATTTTATTTATTCTTAGGACAAAGAGCCTTTCTATTCTGAAACCTGATAAGAGCCTGGAGAAGTCCTGAGGAAAAAAGGTAAATCCAAGGCATACAGTGTAAGTTGTATGACATGAATCCAAGGCTTTCTATGATAGACTGTGCCAGAGTATTAATTCATGGATCAGCACTGAGAAAATTATCAATGAAAAAGAGAATTATTGGACATTCTCAGTCATACACAAATGTAATAGTTACAAAAACAAGAATAGGGCCTTTTTTTTTTTTTAAATAGCGTTCACTGGCACACTTTAATACTTTTTCTTTTTGTTTTTGGTATATGATTTTTTTTTTTACAATTAAAGTTAGAGTTTTAACAATATGCAAAATATTATAGTAATTCAGATTTTTTGGCATAATGGAAAATTATCAAGAGAATTATTGGACATTCTCAGTCATACACAAATGTAATAGTTACAAAAACAAGAATAGGGCCTTTTTTTTTTTTTAAATAGCGTTCACTGGCACACTTTAATACTTTTTCTTTTTGTTTTTTGTATATGATTTTTTTTTTTACAATTAAAGTTAGAGTTTTAACAATATGCAAAATATTACAGTAATTCAGATTTTTTGGCATAATGATTACAGATTTGATAAATACATTTTATTTCTCAT
>NW_008356327.1:4675132-4721184 GCF_000622305.1 Nannospalax galili
GTATAACAGATTCTAGTTCCATCCATTTACCTGCAAATTTCATGATTTCATCTTTCTTTCCTATTGGCTTTATTCTCTTCCTTATTATTCCTGAGCTTCAAGGAGCTATACTTAATCACTTTCATTTTCACCTATATACTTTCACTATGAGGATTTCTTTATCTCCTGAATCTCATGTATATGGCATCAATAAATTAATTTATGTAAAGGAATTGGAACTAAGATGCCATGCCATCAAAGCAAGTTTGTGAAAATTTGTTATTCAGAAATATTTTTCCTGGTATCATTGGCTTTATTCTCTTCCTTATTATTCCTGAGCTTCAAGGAGCTATACTTAATCACTTTCATTTTCACCTATATACTTTCACTATGAGGATTTCTTTATCTCCTGAATCTCATGTATATGGCATCAATAAATTAATTTATGTAAAGGAATTGGAACTAAGATGCCATGCCATCAAAGCAAGTTTGTGAAAATTTGTTATTCAGAAATATTTTTCCTGGTATCAGAAACATGAGTTATTTCATTCAGAATCTTGAGGGAAAATTGTTGACCTACTAAACTGTTGCTTAAAAAGAGTTCAGATGAAGCATTGAATACATTGCAGTCAAACTCATGTAAACGAAAGGCTCATCAATAGAAAAAAAGTCATATTTCCAAAGAAAGCACTTCTTATAAATTTTCATGGGCTTCCTCTGCCTTATTCTCATGCCTGTCAACTGTCCAAAGTGACTCCATTTTTTTCTAGCTATCTTTACTTCGCCCTCTGTTTCACCCTGAGAGGCAGGGCCTGCTGTGGAGAATTGACTGTGGAGAGTTAGCTACCGAGGGAGGTTCTTTCTGCACCATCTTGTACAGGAGCTGGGAAGGTGCAAGGCTGGGTACATGATAACGGAATGGCCTGACATTTACCGATCTGGAGGGAGACTGAGGGCCCACAAGTGGGGTGAGACTGAGGTCCCTCAAGGTGTGGGTGAAAGCTAGCTGTAACTATGGGCAGGCCATAGGAGCAATCTGTAGGGGTGGGCTCACGATCTGAAATGTCCGGCTCTGAGACTAGGAGCAGATCTGGGCACTGGGTGTTCGTTTCTCTGTGAGTGACTTCCCCCCTCCCATGTTATAAACTATAATAAATTCACATAAAGATATGTTATATGGTTTGTTTGATAGCACAAGAAACCCTGAGAAAACTCAGGCAAAAACCTACACTAACGAACCAAAACTTTGAGGCAGAGCATGCTTATACAGCAGCACATGCACTTACCGGAATTTTATTGTTTCTATAGTACTAGGAAATTTGTTTTTGAGAAAACTTGTCACTGTCTAATTGAAACATTTTGTTATTTGGCCTACCTCTGGTATGATGTAGTTGTGACGTTTAGCTTTATAAATCCTACCCTGGCTCCCTTCAGGGTTGATTGTTCCTTCTGACATTAGTATGCTCTCAACTGCTGGCTCACAAATGAACTCTTAATTTGACCAACACTTTGTTTCATTTCTCTGTGACCCACATTGGTTATAACTCTTTGGAGGCCCCAGTGAGATTGACGCCCAGAGGTTTCAGCCTTGCTCCAACTATTCTCAGCATAGTGAGTTGTTACAGGGAAGGTACCCCTGTGACACACACACACCAGGGACAGAGAGCTATGGAATTACTGCTGCACATCCTGACACCAAAACCAACTGAGATCTCTGGTCTTCTTAGGAGGTAAATTCTGATATTTCTGGTCTTGTCTGGTATGGAATTTAATAAGAGGAATGAGTTCCCAGTGGGAACTACTCCCCTGAGATTTTTCTCAATGAGTCAAGTCACTGACTGAGGAAATCCTAGGAACTTGTAAACACTCTGGTATTTGTTGATGTAGTACTTGTTTTATAAATGTTTCCATGTGTATACTTGAGTGAATGAATGTGTAGTCCAGAATACCAATCCTCATGGTCACATACTGGAATGCAGACCCTGCAGTCCAAGCTGGGCATCCAGTGGAGGATGTGGATTCAGATTGAGTGCTATTAGGCTGTTGCAATGAATTCATAAAGTAAGTAGTGGCAGTTGAGAATCAACCTATGGCTTAGAGACACTTAAATCTCCAAGAGGACAGTAACACAGTGAACAAATCAAGATCAGTTCTGGATAGTGCCTGTCCAGGTGGTCCTGCCTATTGTTGTGTCTATCATGGTATGAGAGTACATCCTTGTCTCTTTCATCCATGGCCCTGTGTCCTTCCCTTCTCCTTCCTCCCTGATTCTCACCAAGGTGCCAGCCTACACTTTGAGTTCACTTTTGTCTAACTGGAGTCAGAAGCCTTCCTGGGGTATTTGTCTTCTCTACAGAGATGAGTTCTTCTACTCTGGTAGCCTATGCTACGTGAGTGGGGCTAACCTCTTGCTTGGGATTATAATGGTGGATCTGGTAAACCCCGTGACTCTCCCACTTCTTCTACTCCCTCCTACCAGCTTCCACCTCTATCTTTTCCCCTAATCACCTCTTCTCAAGCCCATGCTTTCAATCTTGTTATGAACTCAAATCTTCTCAACCCACTTTCCTGATTTCTGCCTCTTACAAAAGATCCCCTGTCACCAGGGAAGGACTAAGGAGGTTACCCATTCCTAGTCCTCCATTTTCTGAGAGCCCCAGGTCCTGTTCACTCTCATCAAGTTCATTATGTGGACCCACTGACCCACTTATGATGACTGCCAAACATTTTCTTTGACCCTGTTTACATCTGAGGAATGGCAACATATGAGGGTGGAGGATGCGAAGGCTTAGTTTTACACTGCCACCAAAATGGAGAACAAAAACATACTGGATCTTGAGAAAGATTTCTCCTCTTTCTCCTCTTGGGTCTAGTAATTGTGCCTTGCCATCCTAACTGGTGTTAAACTTTGTCAAACAGCTGATAGCCTCTGTTATATTATGTACCTGAGGACCCCAGTACAGCCAATTGTCACCTAAGAATAAGGAGATGCTTTGACTTTGCCCTAAAACTAGAGGGACAATACTGTCGAAACTGACTCTATTTTGATGAGGCTGACTAGCTGACTCTATTTTTGCTCTACTCTGTGCTTCACTCAACTGTTTGGCACCCTCGCTAACCACAACTTTTGGGGTAGAACACAGTTATTCAGCTCCGGCTGCAGTTCCGGGATGTTTGTTGTTGCTGTAGTACAGGAAATTTTATGTTTGGTAAAACTTGTCTCTAATTAATACTTTTTGTTCTCTTGCCTGTCATTGTTATGATGTAATTGTAGTTTTGGCTTTATATACTCTACTGTGTCTCTCCTCATGGTATGAAGTTCTTTCTAGCATTATCCTGCTCTTGGCTGTTGATAATAAATGGACTCTTAATTTGACCATCACTGTGTAGTGCTTCTCTGTGACTTGCATTGGCTATAAGACCTGATCTGGGGGAAAAGGCAATAAGATAAACTAGTTTAGATAAGTAATGTTCATGGTTCCTGGTGCTGTAGAGAGTGATAATGCTGGGATTTTCTGCTGTGCATCTCCAAGTCTAATTGTCTATGAGACATTATTCTTTCCCCTTTTGAAACTCCTTTTCTCTCTACTTTTAAATTAAATTCCCAGGTAAAATGATGTGTATAAGTTCAAGGAAGCAAACATTCAAATATTTTATATTTGAAAAAGTACTATTAGAGAACACATGTTTTGTGTTCTCTAATGGGTATTTAATACAAAATCACATGTGGTAAATTGCAATGTGGCTTTTATTATTCATAAAGCCAGACTACTAGTCATTTTTAAATGCAGGAATTCGTGCTCTTTTACAAATTATAAACTTTAAAATAAGAAAAAGTGTAATGTTTATTAAAGTTTAACCTACAAGAGAACCAATATCTACCTTATAATCATTAAAAGTTGACTGATTTCCCTAATACATGTAAGGCCAATATTCACTCTTGAAGTTTTATAAATGGTGACTCCAGCACAGACAGGTTCAGATTAAACAGGCAAAAAGTAAAAGAATGCTAATTATAAAATATATTTAGTTCATAGTGTATGAAAATGTCACATTGGTAAGAACCACGAATCTGAAGAATCTCTATGTTCTTTTTTGGTCATTAATAAAGAAAGGTGAGACACATGAAATCTCAGGTCTTCTTAGTGAGACTAGCTACTAAATCTGACAATGCCACTTTCCTCAATATTGTTCATGATGGAAGAAAAGTAAATACAATGGAACAAGGAAAACAAGAAAAATTTGGAAAGAAGGGTAACAAGGCACCTCTTGTTTGTGTCTATTAGACCTAGATATCAAATAAAAAAATGTTTATAATGGTTTTTCTATATTCAAGCCTGACTAAAGTTAAATTGAAGAATAAAAAAAATGACCTCTAATGGGAAATATCAATATAGAAGAAAGGATACTTTTTATAAAATTATCTATGTCCATTCACAAATATGATCTCATTAACTACAGATGTAAGATTTTAAGCATCTAGCCACCTCAAATAAAGTCAGTAGACACTCAAGTTACTCAATAGTAAAGACAGATATTTTTGTTGACTTAATTCTCCTTGATCATAATTGATAACTTCCATCTACTCATAATTTTATTAAACTTAAAGACATTAGACAGTGAGCTTTCAAAAATCAAGTTTCTGACTTTGTCATTATCCCTTCAAAATCAAGTGTTCTGATTTTGGCAATTCCCTTTACCAATGAAAGATCCAAATAGATTCAAATTTACAAAGAAGCAAATGACTTTTTTTTGTATTTTGGTAAATTGTAAAATAGTTTTTAAATTTACTGAGAAGCGGGCATAAAGATGAGATTTGGCTTTAGAAGTTCAGATTCAATCATATTTTTCTCAGAATGTCCTTCAAACTGAAACAGGTTGGTCACCTGACTCAGTGACCAAGAGGAGGAAAATAAAACATATCTATAATAAATGTATTATGAGCCAGGGGAATGGCATATGCCTTTAATCCTAGCACCAAGGAGGCAGAGGCAGGTGAATCTCTGTAAGATTAAGGCCAACTGGTTCTACAAAGAGATTTCATGACTAATTGGGGCTCCAAAGAAACCCTGTTTCATTAAGATGAGAAAAAAATGCATTATTCCCTCCAGAACACTTAATGGATAAAATATTTCCAGCAAATTTACTATTAGTTGTCTTAAGATATAAATATTTTTTCAAAAATTTTAAATCATTTATTTATTTATTTATTTATTTATTTATTTATTTAATCAGCATTTTGCCTGTGTGTAATTGCACCCATGTTGTGAAATGCCTGTGTTCACCAGGGCATTGGATCCCCTGGAACTGGAGTTATGGACAGTTGTTAGCTACCTTGTAAGTACTGGAATCTGAACCCAGGTCCTTTGCAAGAGCATTCTGTGCTCCTAACCACTGAGCCATTTGTCTAGCTTGAGAAATGTTTTTAGACAGAAATATCATGTCATCTGAAAACTACACCATCGCAATTTTGGTAGTCATAATTCAATGAAAACAAAACAAAACAAAAATCCACTGTGGTTATATATTTATATCTATGTTTTGTTTCTGTCATTTCTTAAGACATAAATATAATTATAGTAAAAATAGCTTATGGGATATTTGCCAATAATATATTATTTGGATGGGAACTTCTCACTCAAAATCTGTCTTTTGGATTACAGGAGAAGTGGAGCTTCTTTTAAGTTTGCCAAAAACTAAGACAATAAAAACAGGCAGCAACTTCCTTAGCTCTAGGATAATAGAGAATTTACTTAGCCCTTTATATGTAATAGAAAATTTAAAAATCTCTACAAATTTATAGACATCTCATTAAAGATATTTTGATTTGCTCTTAGGTAATTCAAATCAAACTTAACAAAGTTTTGTTTTTTCAGATGTTACTGATTCAAATTCTACTAGACAAATTAGTATTATGGTTTATTCTTAACTACTCCAATAAATTCCAACTTTATCTTACATAGCATAATTGATATATCATTCACTTTGATAGAATCAAACATTGTTTTGTCACTAGAAACTTATGGGCAGTAGGTAGACATTTACTTTTATTTCCATCAGGAAATTCTACAACAGATGATAAATTTGTTAGTTAGTAATTGTCCATTGACATTAAGATAATCAGTAAGAGAAAAAACTTAGAAGTATGCAAGAATGTATATTTATAAATAAATAAGGACTTATGTATAAAGATAGATGCTTTCAGAAAGGAAAGTTAAAAGTTTTTATATTTAAAATACATGAAAGAAACAAAGATAATATAAATATTCTTAAATTTTCTATTCAAATTTCAATGGAATCTCTTCTTGATTAATGGAGTTATTAATCTAATCTTGCTAAATATTATAATGATTTGAATAAAAAATATGTTTATTAAGGTTTATTTAGAGCACTTAGGTTTGACTAAATGCACAGTATTTAAAAGTACCCGACTGAGCAGGCTGGAGAGATGACTCAGCAGTTAAGAACACTGGTTGTTCTTGCAGAAGACCCGGGTTCAAATCTCAGCACCCACATGGCAGCTAACAACTGTCCATAATTCGAGTCCCAGGGTATCCAACAGTCACTTCTGATCTCTGCCAGCATTGTACAACATGGGTGCAATTACCTACACTCAGGCAATATATGCATGCACATAAAATAAAAAACATAAATAGAATTTAAAGTACCCGACTGTTGTAAGTGACCTTCTGGGTTCTCATTAAGCGTAACTGGAATACATTCTCTTTCCATCGCCCCTAAAACTACCATATTATGAGTATTGATTTTTTTAAATATTTTATTATTTTTGTTTCTTATGTGTATGAATGTATCGCCCGCATGTATGTAAGTGTATACTTGTCAAGCAATACCATGGAGATCAGAAGGGGGCATTGGGTTCCCCTGGTACTGGAGTTAAGGACGGTTCCTTTCTGCTATGTGGGTGCTGGGAATCCAACCCCAGTCCTCTGTAAGAGCAGTCAGTGCTCTTAACTGCTGAGCCATCTCTCCAACCCCATGAGTATTGATTTTTTAAATTTGCCTTTTTATATTTTGCCATTTCTATGCCTACTTTCAATAATTAAGCATCTATTCAGCATTTTGAAATATAAAATTCTCAAAACATAATCTATAGCCCGATCTTTCATCATTAATGTGTAAGTATATAAAATTTCTAAATACCTACATTTTTGTTATATAGTTAACTTATTCTCCATTAGAAACATATAAATTTAATTACTTTTGGAAATATTTACCATTAATTAAAAAAAAAAACCTATGTACAGCTAGCCCAAACAAAATTTGGCTAAAATTTTAGCTGTGATGATCCTAGGCAAGTAGGAGCAAGCAAGCTTGGGAAGATGGCATCTGTCCATGGTTTGTCTGTTAGTGGAATTTCCTGTGCAACAGGTGTCAATACATCAGGTAAAGAAAACATTAAATGATATTTTGATGCTGGAATACAGTATTATCTTGTAACCCTCAGAAAAAACACTACTCAGCTGGATAAATTTCAAGTGGTCCTTTCTGCTTTCAAACAATTCTCTAATTAACTCTTCAATTTGCTAACTCACTCACACTATATAGCTCAAACTATCCAGCTATTATTTCAACACCTTGGCTCATTCCTCAGATTCCTTTTTGTCATAAGTATTTAATTCCATGTAAATCCTCCTTTGCAGAATAACTCTTTCTATATTTACCTCAAAGAACTAAATCCCATGAAGAATTACTTGGTCTATTCATAGAAGGAAATTGTCATGTTATCTATTTAGTTATCTCTTTAAAATTATCAAAGGCACAATCTCAACAAAGTACCCAGTTCTGTCCTCCAATTATATGCCCTCCCAATGATGTAACTTAAGACCGCTAGTTGGTTGAGAGGTATGGCTGACTCTCCCTGCCCCTCCTTTCTTGCTGAGAGTAACAGTGAACAAGCTTATCTTTGAAGATCCTAGGGGAGTGTGTGCAACCAAGCTTGAGAAGATTGCCTCTGTCCATGGTCAGGCTGTTGGAGGACAGTCCTATGTAAGACACCACCCCATTCCTCCAACTATCACATTCTTTCTTCCATCTTATTCTACAAGAATCCTTGAATGTTCTAGTGGGGTCAAACACCAATGTATTTCCTCTCACTGCTGGGAGATAATGAACACTTGGTCCTTTTAATAAATTGTTTTCAGGACATGGCTGTTGGTCCATCTCACTGGTATTCCTCCTAGTATAAAAACACATATATGTGGCTGGAAAGTTGGGTCAGTGATTAAGAGCACTGGCTGTTCCTGCATAGGTTCAGAACACCTACGTAATGCCTAACCACCATCCATAATTCCAGTTCTGGTTGATCCAACACCCTCTTTCCATCACTGGGAGAGTTGCATGACATGGCTGCACTTACACACAGGTAGGCAACATACTCATACACATAAAATAAAAATAAAATAAATCATCAAAAATAAAAATAAAAACACAAATAAAAGGAGGAAGCAGAAAACAAGAAAACATCTAAAGAGACATTGATTGTGGTATTAATACATGGGCATAAACCCAAATGTTTGGAATATACCTTAGTAGGTGCATCACAACCAACTAACAAAGCAATTTCAGTGGCTTCCCCAGTGAGGCCTATAACTTCTCCTGCCACCAGGGGTTGGCCAGGTTTGCACTACCAAGCATGTATTCCTCTCCAAGGAATGGGCTTTAAATCCATTAAGGACAAACTGAAATTTGTCAGTTCTACATATCTTAGTCACTCCACTATTGTACCAGCAGACAGATTTTGCTTGACATTTTGATAGTGCAGCATGCATTTATCTGCCATTAAGCAGAATTGTAGGCAAGAATTCTTCTCCTGTGATCTGCACAGCACCTTCTGGCATGATGAAGGCTGGCCATCCAGCAATATGGAGTTTTCAGCTTAGTCCTAGCTTGATTTTTCCCTTTCATGTGCTCATATCATACAGTATCTTTATCAATAAGGTCTTCACATCTAGTTCTGGCATGCAACCAACATTAGTGGCAATAGCTTTAATCATTTGGGGACTCTAGGGCCTCTTTGGTCAACAACTCATAAAGGGGAAACCCACACCTGGCACTGAAATTTTCATTTAACAATTGTACCATTTGGGGAAGCCTTGATTTTTATTTTCATATCTTTGCTAACTCTTTAGCATCTACAGGTACAGGCTATTGTAGACTTTTCCCAACCATCTTTGTGCTTATCACTTTTGCATTATCTGACCATAAATCTCAAGGATTTTACACTTGTGCCTGACCCTTATATCCCTTGAGAATTTATTTTACATCCTTTTTTCTCCATGTGAAATTGAATATCTTTCAAATGGGTTTCTACGTCCCCAAAACACTCAAACATTATAATTATGTCATTTAACTCTTTTTGCAGAGGGTAGATAAAACAAGACATTGCCCTGAACTATCATCCCATAATGAATAGTAGAGCAACAAAATAATCTTTGAGAATCCCTGAATGTCTATTGCCTTCTGTTTCAGGTGACAAGGGAAATTCAAAACTAAGAAGATACTAAATCAAGAGTAAAGAAGGTTTAGTATTGCATAGAAATATCTCATCCATTTGTATCAATTGTTTGATCGAGAAATCTATGTTCGGTACAAGAGCATGGGTGAGAGGTATAAAAGAGTTAGCTTTTTACTATCTTAGTCATTTTCACCAAGCTGTTCTGAATCCTAGAGCTCTTACATGGAACCTCCCTGTGTTTCTACATCCATTATGAACTTGTTGGAACTGGGCTCAAGCTACTTGGCCTTATATAGAACCAAGAAATAATTGGGACCCATTTGACCCTGTTGCACTGTTGTTTCCCTGCCTCAGATTGTCCTTGAGTCTGCTCCATGACTTTATCCATATCTGTTGTCTCTCCATGGACTACAACACATGACTGCTTGGAGAGGCCCTGGCTGGGTAAACTGTCTCGACCCCTAGCATAAACTTTTCAGAATGGAAATGTACCCTGATTAATATGGGTGGACCTTCCCCTGATGTACTGGCTTGTAGGAGTCATTTGAGATACTTGGTCATCCCACTGGAGGTTCCCATGGATATTAGGAACTGGAGAATAGAGGAGGGATAGGCATCACTGAGGGAACTAGGTGTGAGGAAAACAATATATGATGCCCCGCTCACAGGACCAGATAGGATGGCAGTCACCAGAGATTTACAGAAGAACTTGATTCAGCAAGGATCTTGAGGTTGGTATAGAGCTTTAGTAGCTTTGCTAAATCCCTTAGTGAGGTAGGATCTTTAAGAGGTAGGAAATATTTTTGTTATAAAGAGAGAGAGAGAGAAAAAAAAACAATCCATCCTAGTTATAAATTGTGAATTATGGTTTTATAATTTCTAAGAATATTTTAGTGATTCTGGGTTTAATGTATTTTTTATTTTACATGAAAATCCTATATTGTTATTTTAAATTAAAAATATCACTTAATTAATTGAATTTTATTAATTGATAATAATATAAACCACGTAGTTAGTAACACAGGAGGAAAAGTCTGGTGTCACAAAAATTAAATTAGGAATTTATAGATACAGAAATAGCATTTATCAATCAGAACCAAATCCCCAATTATGACATATTGCACAGCAGGAACAAAATCTACCCTCACTGTCCTTCTGACGGTACTGAAGCACTGATTTATGGTGAGTTTCTTTTACTATAGTCATGAAAATAGTAAAATGTAAGATAAAGAAACAAAATAGGACAAATAGATCCTGGAGACATATCACATTTGATCAGAGCCTTACTTGTGATTCTTTGAAGGCATTCTGATCTGTGCAGTATTGCTCTCCCTTTGTGACCACATAGAAAAGGATCAAATCTCATAGTTTGGGAAATACATATGAAATATATGAATACGTATATACGAAGTGTATATTGGGGGGATGAGACCAGGTTCTTTTGTTGAAGTACTAGAGGGTTGCTTGTGCCAAATGCCATGTGGTGCCAGCTGGGATGACTTCCTAGCAACCATAGAATAGTGCACAACACTGGAGCTTGTAGTTCTCCTAATTATATGAGCAAATAGTTTCACCCAGTGTCTGAGCTCTATTTACCTGAATAACTTCCATATAAATTTTCGGTAATTAGAAGTTTTTTGACTTCCATTGAATGACACTGTGATTTTTTTTTTATCTCAATGCAGTTAGAGACCTTCCCTGGCTTTAGAAATCAGTATATGGAATTCTCAACAATAATCCATTTTATAAAGAAAAGTACCTGCTCCTGAGGAAGGACATATATCTAATTCAGTGCCTGTGCAGCATGCAGGTGTAGAGACATCCAGTTCTCTACGGTGCTAAAGCAGCACCTGAAACATAAGGCAAGAGCAAAGCCTCTTTCCTGTTTGTAGGAGAAAGATTTGGATTTTTTTTTCATGAGAGGGGAGAAAATATTTTCATTAACCATACCAATGTTTACAAGCAATAAAGCTTTTAAAATACCACTGGTTTCCTAAGAAGAAGGAGTTTTAACAGTCTGTTAAGGATGAAATCAGATTATAATATTTGGACAATAAAATATCTTTATCGAAAAATATCCAATTTGGTTTGTGAAGAATTCGAATAGAAGGAAAAAACAATATTACATAATTACTTAAAATAAAGAAAAGTAATTAAATATTAAATATAAGGAATTAGATGGGGGGAAAACACAGACTATGAGGGAATGAAATTTTATAAAAGAGAAGGAAATGTTAATGAATATTAACCTTTTCTAAGCATGTGTTATAAAGTTGTTTATAGTCAGGAAAATAGTGTAGGTGGCTGTGGGAGAATTGTTATACTGAAGAATTTTTAATTTCTAAGTTCTCTCTTTGCTCCTTAACTATGTCATCAATATCTTACAAATTGCATATAGTTTGACAGTATTGATTACCCATAGACACATGCTGTTTATCAGTTTTGGTATTCAAATATATAGGTTCCTATTAAAATTATATTTCCCAATTTGCTATAATTCATTTTTTATCTCATTCTTTTTCTTTATTTTAGAGACAAATTTTACTTGCTGTTTTTATAAATATTGAAAGTAACAAAATATAAAATACAATTTCATTTTATATTCCACATTATTTTACCTGTGAGAAGATAAGACTCATATACTGCTTTGTTTTTTCATATTTAACAACAAAAGATATGAGTGCCCTCGAGCTGCCATTACGTACAATCAAATGTATGATTAAAACAATGTTAATGTATTAACTCATGGTGGCAGGCATGAGATGTCTAAAACATGTATCAGAGTCATACTTTAATGTAGACTTCTAAGTAGCTTTTCCCTACCTGGCTACAAAGAACCACATCATTTTTGACTGTGTAACAATTTAACTCCAATCAATGTTTCTGTCTTCAAATCATCATTTTTCTTCCTTGTATCTATATTTTTCTGCAGTTTTCTACTTCTTATGCCTGTTTCCTTCTATTATAAAGTGGTGGTCATATCAGATTGAACCCACCTTACTGTATTATAACCTCATATTAATTTGATTAAAAGCACAATTATTTTACATGTTTTTTGATGGAGATGCAGATTTCAAAAGATCTTTTTTGTGTCTTGTGGAGGGATGATGTTTTTTCATATCAGGTTTTCATTATTAAAGTTCATGAATTATATATTTTAGTGGCTGACCCTTCATTCGTTCTTAGCTCTTTTGAGGTGATGCATGATTAATCGGTATTCATTGCATTGATTAAGAGTAGAGTACCAGTCTCAGGCATGTCTATGATTTTTAGTGACCATTCTGAAAAGGAAGCTTCTACCAAGCAATTCAGAGTCAGAATCATGTATAAAACTTTCATGAACCTCAACACACAATACAGCACAAATGAAGAAAACTTGTTATTATCAATAATAACATGTAGGCAGCCAAAATTTAATAAAAACCACAAATATATTGAGATATTTACTCTTAAATGTTCATAAGATTCTTTAACCTAATAATTTAAATCATGGACAGAAAATATTTGCAGATATTGATAACCACATTTGACTCAGATCATCTTTGTTTAATGAACCTTTAATCCTAATGTAGTATGTGATATCTTTTGAAAAAGCTATATTTTAAAAGATGAGCATCAACTTGTGATTATTAAGTTTCTAACTATTGTAGTATAAACCTGAACTGTTAGATATAAAACTAACATAAATGTTATGCAAATATCCAAAGACCCAAAGCATTACCAGGTATTTTTCTTAAACAATGATCACCTGCAATTATTATCTGTTTGCATTTCATATAAATATGTGCCATGCAGACATGATTAAATGAGTGTATTTGCATTTACATGTTCATTCATTTATACATTGACACAATGACATTACAGAAATTTTGGTGTCTAACATTTTTAAAATTTTGCTTTCTGTTATGAGTAATAGAGAGAAATATAGGGACAAGTCCTAACTTGCATTGAATTTACAGAAAATGAAAGAAATAAAATATAAGAATATAGGTGCATAATTACACAGTGGAAAAGTGTTATAGAATCTATTCATAAGGAAGTTCTAAAGTATAAAGCAAGAAAATGTGATGTAATTGGGATTGCTCCAAGAATGTTCCCAAAGATACATTACAAAGACGTTACAAAGATGATGTTATCTGAGCTGAGCTCCATGTGCTGAGGAAGAATTAACTAAGCCAACAGGTGTATGATGGTAAGGATTTTATGCTGAGGAAAGACACATAGTCCAAATACACTAGAGTTAAAAAGAATATTTGATTCAGCAATATAGAGACTATGTGGAAAAATGTATGAAATGTAATTGGGTAGGAGGAGTCAGAACCATAAGGAGACACAACCGTGTCAAGAATTCTGCTTCGTTTACCAAATTAGATAGCCACATTGGCAATAGGAAAATATAACTCTGTCTGCAATTTAGAAAAAAAAAAATGGATGTCTAAAGAAATGATGTATGAGGCAGCTCCAGCATCTAAGATAAGGTACGCTTGTAGCTTAAATAGGATTTTGGTAATGGAGGGAAGAGAATGAATTTGAGAATTTCTTAGGATGTGCACGCTATCACATCGATATGCTTCTTATACTAGAAAATATGCTGCGTATGGTATACATGCACCACTGCATATTCCCATAAGTATTAAGAATAGGGAAGAAGATAGAGATTAGTACTACCATGAAATTTAGTAGTTAATAGTCTCTTACTTGATGTCTCAAATTCAAATTTCCACAGGATTATTTGGACAATTCAGAGTTCAAACACTACCAGGCATTTTCCCTTTTTCAACACATATTCACCTAAGTTTATTTTATATCTATACATGACATGAAAGATGTGTATATGGTGTGCCTGAAAGTGAAAATATTTTGGGTGTGCTTTGCCTATCCCATTCAGACCTTTAAAACGCTTCTTTTGTTCTAATTACTCGGATCCTAGCATTACATAGCAACACACAGTTTATATTTTAGTATAAATGCACTTAATAGTCACATAGCCTTTTTCATCTTTTGAAAATATATAGTGTGATATTAATAAAAATTATATCTATAAAGCCTGTATGTTGATATTAATATATTGCCATAAGTACAAATTAAATCTGAATTACTTATTGAGTCCTTATAAGTAGACTAGGGAAAAAGCAGAGGAGAAAGAGAGGGAGAGAAAGAGAGGTAGGGGAGGGAGAGGCGGGAGAGAGGACCTGAGGGACAGAACAGAGAGACAGAGAGACAGAGAGACAGAGAGACAGAGAGAGAATGAGTTGTATCATTGTTTCCAGCTTTAGTCAGGTATTGCATCCAAGGTTGTTTGCCATTATCTCTGTGAACAATATCATGATGATCTTATTTTGTTCCAAGATTAATTATCCTTCACTTCTTTTCTCAGAAATTCAACTTTTTCTACATTGACGTTAAAGTTACATTGATGCTTCTTTAAATACATTGATTAAAAAATAGAAAGTTTAAGGAAAGACTTAAGACCCTTAGAAAAGATTTCTGCAGACAAAACATATGCTTAAAATTATTTTCTTAGGCAAGATAGTAACAAATACTTATAATCCCAGCACTTGGAGAGCTGAGACAGTGGACCAGCTGTGGAAGGTCAGCCTGGTCTCTGTAACAAGAACCTATCTCAAAAATCAAAATAACAACCATAATTAGTATTATTCTTTTTTAACACTATTCTCAATGTATTATGGACTTCAAATATCCTTACAAAATACTACCATAGAAGTTCACATATTGGTAGAAGGTGAATTTTAATTGTTTAAAAAAATACTTATTCTATTATCTTGAATTAGATAGCAACAGTTAACTTTGGGATCCAGGAGATGAAAGAAATGCACTCACACTGACATGGACATTTGTAAAAGCACTTACTGGGAAAGTATAATTACATCTGTTCAGTCCCCAGCACACACATAAAAGCCTAGTTTGTGTACATGTGCACCTGTAGTTTGTGGAATGGGAAGACCAAACTATTCCTGCATCTCACTGGCTGCTGGACTAGCTCCAGATTCATTGAGAAACATACTTCAAAAGGACAAGGTTGAGAATGTGTCAAACACATTTACATCAATAACTACGACTTTTTAAGTTTACTAATGAGAGTTTTAAGATTTTGAAATTTTAAATTTCAAGTGGACAGAGAGGTGTCAGGGCCTACTACTGCTGAACAATGCCCTTACTGCAGCAATGGGATTTTATTCCTCCTTTGATGCCTATTCTTTCCTTCAAAATATAGACAAAGATTAAGTTTTTTGATTCCTTTAAGGGATTAAGCACTGTGAAGAAATGAAGATCAGTGTAAAAGACATCTACTGAATGCTAATATTTATAGACAACAATGGACATGCTAAAAAGTTTCTTAGTAAAGTGGACACAAACTAGTCTCTTCCTGATTCTCACTTTCACTTAATGCCCATTAGAAAAAGCTATTATTGCATCTTTATAATGAAAGGAAATCTATATGGTAAATAAAATTTTAAAGGACAAAGTTGCTATACAGAAGTTTTCTGTGAATTGAAACATTCCCTCCAGGAGGTAGGGATGGTTCACAAGACACAAACATAAACACAGCATCATCTCTGGGAAAGCAGAAACTTGGAAGGTTCTTCAAGAGCACTCTCTTGTCTTATAGAAACAGTAAACAACTTCTGGCAAAAGAGACTCTGTCCAGTAGAGCTACCAGTAGAAAAAAGCTCTTGGACATTTTCAGTGGATTTTAGGTTGTACGGAGAACTCCAGGGTTCCAACTTTAGTGTGTTGTCACTCCTTTGAGGTGAGATTTTTGGTAATGCAGTTGCTTTGGTAACGCAGTTAGTAACCTCTAACCCTTATTCCTGTTATAACACCAATAAAAACACATTGGTTCATCAAGTTGGACTTTGGTGCATTCATTACTTTGGTATGCTGTGAGTTCGCTTTCTGCAGTACATAGATATGTGTGTAGCATCTCCTCAGGAATACTCAGGAATACTGTCACACAAGTTTGAGAGATATTATAAAATTTTTAGTGAAAATTCTTTAAAATTAATGTCATTTTCAACATATTTAAAAATGTTTATTATTGCTACTATTAGTAGTAGTAGTAGTATTGTATGTGTGTGCAGGCATGTGGTACCATGATGTGTGTGTGTGTGTGTGTGTGTGTGTGTGTGTGTGTGTGTGTGTGTGTGTGTGTATGTGTGTGTAATCAGAGGACAACTTTTGGGAGTCGGTTCTGTCTTTCCACTGTTGGTTCCAGGGATGGAACTCTGAAAATAAGACTTGTGCAACGAGTGCTTATACCTGCTGAACTATGATTCTGAATCCTAATACATTTTAATATTAATTTAGGCAATATTTAGTTTATATAGACTTTATTAAAATAATAATTGCAGCAACATAAGAATTACTATGCCTGAAAGAAAGAAGGGACAAGACAACAACTACCTTACCTATCTACAACACATTCTCTGTAACCAGGAACTTTATCCACAGTAACTTAGATAATTCAAGCATTGCCTGGATAATTCTGAAACTGCAAGCCATTACCTAATTTTAATTAAAGTACTCCTTTACACTAAGTTCTTGTAATTAGTGATTCGAGTCCATCTAAAACAGTTTGTACCTAATTTGAATGATTCTGTTTTAGGAAAGGAAAGGACTATGTTACCTTCATATTTTATATGATAGCCATTCAAATAATTTGTGCAGTGGATAGTGGGGACTGTGGTTTACTTTGGCACTGGATATCTAACAACTTTCCCAATATCTTTGGAATTTTCCTTTAATGAAATGAATGACTATCAAAATGATGATCATAAATCTTTACATCCATAAGCCTATCTGTATTAGCTCAGTCTCAAGTGTTCAGTTAACTTATTTACATGCATATTTCTTTATTTTCATACATAAATTTTTAAATATAAGATGTCAATATTTTATTGCTTTTAAACCCTTATATTAAAAGTTTGGCCTCGGACTCATTAAAAACAGCTGTTGATACTCTTCCTAAGGATTCAAAATCAATAAGATTTGTACCTCCTACCTTGAAGTTCCTCTCCAGTACGTTCCATTTTTTAACTGAGTTTTTGAAATTTTCCTGCAATAGGCTTTAATTATATTTACACATCCTCACCTATCTTGGCTACTTGCATAGCTCCCTGCCACAAGATTTCATATATTTTGTCACATAAACTAAGGACTGTTAAGTCAAGTTCCCAAATGTCCTTCGAGTGTGCATGAATCCCTGGAGTCTGGCTAACCTATTTGGTGTCACACCCTTAGCGAAGACCAACTTTCCCTCTCGCAGCAATTGCCAGTAGTTCCTCAGCTATAGTTGGGGTGTCTTATCAGTTTCCTCACTTCTATACTGGGTTTTTGTCTGGCTTGAGTTTAAGATGGTCATGTACTTGTTTTCACCAAGTTAAAGTTCACATGAGCAACTTCCCACCTATAAGAAAAACTTTATTTTGTGGCTATCCAACACCTCTGGCTTTTGCGATCTTTCTGCCCCCTCTTCCACAATGGTCCCTGAGCCTTGGGTGCAGGTGGTGGATATAGGTGTTCTATTCAAGGATAAGCACATTACAGTCTCTTATTCTCTGTACTTTTTCCAAGGAGTGACTTTCTGGGTTAATCATCATCTGTTGCATGGTGCACATTCACTCCTGAGAGCTGTGCCCCCTGTTCTGCTAAGTTGCTTAAGCTGTGGGTATAGAGCATATACTGTAGATGCGCCACTTAGGGATGGGCACCTAAAAGACATAGTCTGTGCTTTTGACAAGTTGTGAAACTTTTTTTTAAAAGTAAATTGTTTGACAAGTAGTGAGAGGTACACTTGTCTGTAAATATAATGATACATATTCAGCATATAGTAAGAAATTATGTTGGTCTAGGGATGTATTACAACAATTTTAAGAGTTGATAGATATCTACATGTTAGAACTGACAGGAATGAAATGGGAAAAACAATAAATTATTATATTCTTTAGCTTCATTTACAGTTTGGGATCTTTTATAATCATGTTTTGTATTTAGAAAAAGACAATATATGCCTTTGAGTTTATGTAGAAAATTCTCCACTTGTTTATGAAGTAAAATGTACAGACTATAAACTTTAGAAAGTACTCTATTGTAAGGTGCTGAACTTAAAGTGGCTAGAGAAAAGCAAATCTTAACAGTTGAAAAGGGTAGATACTGCTAGGCAAAATAGAAGCACAGATTAAAAGGTGAAATACAATCAAGAAAGTCTTTAAGTAAACAGCAAGATGATTAATTCTGACCTTGCTTTAGGAGCACCAGATGATTTTTCCTTCCTTTTGCTGAAGTGAATCATTTATGATGAGGCATATTTTTACCTCATCACTTTCTGACAAGTTTCTGGTCAGTAGTTGAGCATAGTCCATGACTGGAGACAGGACAAACATCACACCATACAAGAAGAGCCTAGGAGAAAGTGGATAGACAGCTTTCATAAAACAAGACTCCTGAAATACAGCAAGCATGAACTGACTCTGCACCAAGGAGAAGACTTTAGAGTAAATGTCTTCAGCTGACTCACAGATAGAGGCAGAGATTGTCACACCAAAGATGAGCTAACAATCAAACATTTAAGAAAATCAATATTACCTAAAAAGAAAAGACAGTGAAATTTTTTTGACTTATAAACTTTTTTGGTGTCTGTCTTTGTTTGCTTTTCAGTTGCTGTGATGAAACTCTGGCAAAAAGCAACTTCAAGAGGATGAGATTTATTTAGATTCCAGTTTCAGGTCACAGTCCATCATTGAGGAAAGTCAGGGTAAGAGCTTAAGTAGAAACTGAAGCAGAAACCAAGGAGGAACATCCCTTACAGACTTCCTTTCTCACTGTTTCTTGCCATGCCTCCCCATCACAATGCACTCTTACTCTGTTGGAACCATAAGTTCAATAAAATCTCTTCCTTCTATAAGTTGCCTTGATCATGGTGTTTTATCACAGCAATAAAAAACAACTAATAGGAATTATAGAAAATGTTCAATCATGCAGGGCATAGTGGCATGTTGCTTTAATCCCAGTCCTAGGGATGTAGACAGGCAAGTATCTGTGTGATGGAGGCCAGCCTGATTTATATAGTGAGTTCAAGGTACACTGGAACTAGGGAGATCCTGTCAAAAATAAAAGAAAAAACAAAACAGGAAGAAAAAATATTTAGTCATGTAGAATAGAGAAAACATTAGAAGCCTATAAAGATAATGAAATAGATTGTCAGATTATCAGCTATGAGATATGCATATATGTAAAATAGTTTGAATATAAAATGTCTCCACAGGCTCATGAGTATGAACACAGATTGTGGAACAATTCTCTGAGATTGTGGAACCTAATTTTTGGAGGAAGTTGATTTCTGGGAGTGTTTTACTGGTTACATGTTCTAACTTTTCTGTCCAAGCTCTGTTTCCTGGCTGCCTAGGTAAGTAAACAGTTTGTCACACTCTCACAAATATAGTTGCAAGCCTCTTCTATTAGTATTCTTTCCATGTTTTAAGGGAATTTACTCCCTTTAAATTGTGAGCCTAAATACATCTTTTCTATTTTAAGATGCTTCTTTCAAGTACTATGGCACAGTGATGATGAAAATAACCAAAATATTATATACAGTTAACATATATATGATACATATTATATCTGTTATGTCATCAACCACACTAGGTACTCTAGGCAGGTTGATAATAATATAACATGTGTTTTTGAAGTTAGGATACAATTTGTATTATATAGAACATAAAGAAACACTATATATCTTCAGCCAAGTAAAATTTAATATATACTATACTAAAAATTAATATTAAATATTCTTGAAGTGAGCAGAATTCAGGACAGTAGAAGGAAAAAACACAACAACAACAAGCACATCAATAAATGAGGGACTGAGTGTTGGTGAAATTTCTGTAAACAGAGAGCAGTTAATTAAGCTATTCAGTAAACCATTTGCCATTCTACTGCTGGAAGCCTTCACATGCCAGGCTCAGGCCTCAGAGACGTTTTCCCAGTTCTCTTTGTAGAGTAACGACTATTGCCCCGGTAACAGCAGAATTTCTTGTACCTGGCATCACCTTATTAAGATTTCTTCTCAAAGTTAGCTAAAGAACATTTTTTCTCTAACCGTGTTTTTTAAAATAATTGCTGAAACCTCCGCAGTGTGCCTTTACTTCTTTTACTTGCTTCATTCTTCTACATATTAATTAAATCCTCATGATATTATTTGCTTATTTGTTTGTTTTTCCCAGTATATGTGAATGCTGAGAGAATATCTAAAACAGAGTTTGACAAAAATATGAAACCGGAAACACTGTTAATTATTAAATGTTTTAAAAAGAACTGAGACACTTCCCACGAATGATTTGGTTTTTGGAATGATACTTATCTATTAATACACAAAGCATAAAATAGTATAAGAAGAAATACATGTTATTTATGTGTTGTTTGAATTCTAATTAAATATATGAACAAATATGACATATGAAATTCAGTGACAAATTATTTTCCCTGCGCTTAACCTTGTATATTTGAAAGTATTGTTTAACTAGATTAGCAAAATCAATTCAATTCTGTTTGTATTTCATCAAAGACATCTTATCTTCTATATCTTATGTTTAGCATATTCTGAAGATTCATTTTAGCAATTGAACTGAAAACTACAAATAATGTCAAAATGATATATTCTTTACACATTTTTGGCCTTAAATAAATATGATAATTCAATTAAGTGTGTTCTTTGGTGACAAGTACAGACATTGACTTAAATATTTATCATAAGTAGGATTTTCTATGTGGAAATAACTCCTTTGTCCTTAGATTTCTCTTTTTATGTAAATTGCTCATTACTTAATGATGAATTCTTAACAAAATGGTTGTCATTTGCTTCCTCATCTCAGAATACAGGTATGACTAATCAGTCAGTCATATACTCCGATTGTACCTAAAGACCTTTCCAGAATACATGTTGTCAAAATTCTTTCCAGTGCCTTTACAATGTGATTTAAAAAAATGTGTTCATGATGTATGTGTGCCTACTTGTCTGTATGTGCCTACATGCATGCAGGCACTTGCGGAAGAGAAAGGGGTCATCAGACGCTGTGGAACTGGAGTAACAGGTGGTTATGAACCACCTGAATTGAGTTCTGGGGACGGAACTCATACCTCAAATTGTCTCAACCACTGAACCATCTCTTCAATCCTTATAATGTGACCTTTATTCTCAGGTCATGCACTAAGGTGCATAAGGGTGCTCCAGCAATAAAATCTGGTACTAATTTTAAAAATCAATGTAACATTAAATATTCTTCAAAACCATTTTCAAGATTCTTAATGATGACTATGATGCATATATATTTTAATGAATGTGTTCATATTTCATTATTAATCAAGCAACATAATCATAAAATTGCCACCAAATTAATTACCATTGAAATATATGATTATTCTATAAAGTCAACTTTATGATGAGACTATAGGTTTTTTTTGCTTAAATTCCTTCAAACTCCTTGTGAGTCTCTATAAGATTTATTTTTACAACTTTGGAAAGAAAGGATTTAAAATACTGGTGAAAATCTCTGTAAGAGATCAGAGATCAATATAAGAATTCAGAGTTGTTGAAAGCATCACCTTATGTGTCTTATTAAAAGTTAAAAATCTTGTGTGTTTTTATGCTCTACAAGTACATATGCCTATTTCCTTTGATGCACAGAGCACAGTCCACAGCTGATTCTCAATATTAATTAGGTTGAAATATTGTAGGATTTTAATTAGATTTAAATAATTCAATGTTTTATTACTATCATAAATTTTTGTCTGTTGAAATTCTTCATATACAAGTATAAATAGATTTGTACCAACAGATTAAAAAATTTGACCAGAGCTTCTTGAATTGCTGGATATATTTGTCAATCTTATTTTATCCAGTTATGAATTCTTAAAGTCACACGTAAAGTTCAGAGTATCTTAAGATGTTAATTATTCCAGAAGTCTACTGCATTCATGTAAACAATAGCTGATATAATAAAGACCATTGAGTGAAAATTTGTGTCATAAAAGAAAATGAAATTCAAGTATTTTTTCCCATTTGGTAGTAACAAAAAACCATTAGTTTTTAACATATTTCATGTGAAAACATTTATTATAATAAAAACCACAATAATGGGCTTATAAAAATGCTGTGTTTTGGGTAACATCCATAAATTCGATATGCCTACTTTAATAAGTATTAAGTTCTATAAAGGCAAAACAGGGTCTGGTTTCCTCAGAATAGCTCACTGCTTCACACACGCTTGGCCAATCACCATACAATCATGCTTCATAAGTTCTATGCAATCCAGTAGCTTGTTTTTTTCATTTTTACTTCATTATTCCCTGAGTTTTGTTCACCAAGCTCAAATGAGAGAATTTAAAATATTAGTAAACTCAAGTAAATATTTTAATGCATTTTCCATGGGAATGTACCTAATATGCAGTCATATATGAGTATTGACAATTCTTAAAATGAAAATATGTGTAAGATCCAATTTCAATTTTTAAAAACTATTTTGTTTATTATTTTTATTTCATGTGTATGAGTGCATTCTTTGCATATAGGCAGGTGCACCTGTGTCATGCAATGGCAGAGAAGGTCAGAAGAGGATGTCTGATCCCCTTGGAACTGCAGATATGGACAATAGTTAGCCACCATATTGGTGCTGGGAATCAAACCTAGTTCCTCTGCAAGAACAGACAATGTTCTTAAGTCCCCCACCCCAATTGTCAAATTTTGACATTCAAATGCAAATTCCTTTCTTTCGAGAAATCAATGAAATGATTATTACAAATCCTCTACTATAAATACATATACTGCCAGTACTTGTCATTTTTTAGATCTTTATGAAAGTTACCATATCAAGTATTTAAAACTTTATTTCTGTGAATTTTTCTTAAGCCATTTGGTTGTTTAAATAAACAAAATCTAAAGATAATTTAAATATTTACCATTATTCAAGAACAAATAATTTGGTGCTATAGAGACGGTCAAGGGATTAAGAGCACTGGCTGATGTATCAGAGACCCTGGTACTGTTCCCAGTACCCACAGGAGAGTTAACAACCATTCCCTCTCTGGCTTCCATAGGCATTGCACAAATGGATGCAAGTGCATACTTGTAGACAATACATTCTTACACAGAAAATAAAACAATTTTTAAAAAGAAAAAAATAATTTACTTAATAGATTTTAATTTATTTGATACATATTCACACACACACACACACACACATATTAGTCTGTGACACTACTCTTAGAAGACATGAACAAACATCTTTTTACCACTGATAAGGAATCAATGGCAGACCAAAGAAGTATACTATCAAAGTCTTACAGTGAACCAATGAGTTTTGTTGGAGTTACTTACAGGGGCATAGGTGGAGCATTGCTTATAGAAGCAAAAATGACTTAATAACAGCTCCATCACCAAAAGCCAGCCCCAGCATGGGTAAGGATTCTCGAAAGCTGGGAACTTGGAGCTCACTGCACAACTTTCAGCCTGATAAAAAACACTGAAGAGTTACACTTCTGTGAAGATGTTCAGTTGATCTGAATTCTTCCATGCATTTTTCACGGTCTCTGTCTCTTCTAGGTAGCTGTGTTTGTCTGTGTGTCTCTCAACAGTCCTTACTCTTTATATACTTGGAGGTGGGGGATATGAATCTGCTTAGTTTCATAACTTCCTGAAGCTATTGAGTCCTGAGCTTCTCTGCAGGATGACATGTTTTATCTCCCTTTAGAAGACCTTGTGTCTTAGAGAGCTTCCCCACAAGATGGAAGATTTTATTTCACAGGAAATTGCTATACAGCGCACACACACACACACATACACATGCACGCATTCATGCAAGCACATGCACACTCACATGGACACACACTGTGGTATGCACACTCACACCATTTTAATGCACATACAGTTTTTTTAAACATATAATGAAATGATCTCTTCAGTAGCCTCCACTTTGCAGATGTGGAAGCTGAGCTGATTTAGGATGTTAGTTATTATTGAAAACCATAGAGCTAAAAGGCAACAGGAAATGATTAGTGTTAAGATTTGACTTCAAAACCTTAGAAGGTTTCACAGTACAATATCACTCCAGTCAACAGCAAGTAGATATAACAGTGTATCTAAAATTTGGAAATGCTGCAATTTAAACATTTTGTATGTTTTCTTTAAAAGAAGATCTTGGTGTTGGGCAGGGTAGCATACAGCTTTAATTCCAGCACTCCAGAGAAAGAGGCAGGTGGATCTCCTTGAAATTGAGGCCAACTTGTTCTACATAGTGATTTCCAGGTCATCTGGGTCTACAGGGAGACCCTGTCTCAAATGAATAAAAAGGATGGGGTCCTTCTTGGTATAGAGCTCAAGCTGGCCTCAAACTCTCAATTTTCTTTCCTTATCATCCCACATTTTAAGATGACAGACATAGACCTATAACTAGCTCCTATAACTAAAATGTACTTATGTAACTGTAATTTGAAATTATTTTATGAATTTACAATATATTATGGAAAGTATTTTATTTTCTTTTTAATTTTTTATCTATTGTTTTCATTTTATGTTTATGAGTATATTGCCTGCATGCATGTAAGTGTACACTTGACATACAATGTCCACAGGCATTGCATTCTCTTGAATTGGAATTATGGATGGCCCCTACTTGGGTGCTGGGAATTAAACTTGGGTCCTCTGCAAGAGCAGCTAATGCTCTTAAACACTAAGCTCTCTCTTCAGTCCATAATTTAATTTCTTAATAATGATCTCGTTTGTACACGTGTTATATAACACATAGAGGTATAATAATTTTGATCTTTACTAAATAATTTATGGATCATTTACTAAATTGTTGATCATTCTATACTTTAATATTTCATAATTATTTTCTCAAAAACCCACATGCTAGATAAGCTTTGTAAATTCATATTTGGATTTTTATGCGCTACTGTTCTGGGCATTTATACAGTACTCAATGAAAATTTATGAAGGGGAGAATGAAATACAGGATGGTAAATTATCTTTTATATTTTTATTTAATTCATTTTTACATTCAATGCCTAAATCATAAACCTTCTAAAAACAAGCTCTCAAAATGATGCAATGGACTATCCAACATGTGACTGCACTATGCCTTTAAGGTCAAAATTGCTCATATAATAACATGCATAATAACACATGCATAAGATCATCAGCTAGCATGTGTCAAGTCAAATGCAAATTATGTAAAAGGGAGCCATCCATGAATAAATAACCTAGATATTATCCAAGCAACACATATATGCTAGATTTTTTTTGTCACTATGAAATGTACACAAGCAAATCAAATTGAAAGGACTAATTATTTTGGTTCATGATTTCTGAAGGTTGGTGTCTCATAGTACTTGGCTTCATTGATTCTGTGCCTGTGGAGAGACAGAACATTATTGAAGAGGGAGCATGTGGCAGGTGTTACTCATTTTATGGAAATGTAGAGACTGATGGAATATTTATGGAAAATGTAATTACCTCGGGGAGGGGCAGTTAAGCTATTTAACTCTTTTAAAGTATGTTTTGCTAGAAGCGCTTCAGAAATAAATGAGTATAAGATCTGTGGTGGAGCTGAATGACAGACCATGTGCTCTAAAGCACATGGAAGGCTTGGGTGCAATTCCCAACAATGAATACAGAGAAAATATAACACTGAATCATACAGAAGTTAACTTCAGAGAAGCAACAAAGTATTGTTTTTATTCAAACTAATATGGAGAGTGCAGGCTGTTTAGGATACTTGTATTGTATCCTAAACTTACAAGTAACTCATGAACTATAATAGATACTTTGATTATCCCTCTGTAATGTTTAAACAAATATATAGAAAATGCATTTATTTTACTGCATATATTAAAAATATGAGACAGATATTTGTATGTAGATACTATTAGAGTCAGTCAAATCAATGTATAGATAATCTAATGTAGACAACCTTTTAAGAGTGTATTTGCATATGCATGTTTTTAGTCATCACATGAAATCACTATCTTAAAAAATCTTCTATATATAATAAAATATAATTAGAGCTGAATAGATAGAGCCATGGTTAAGACTGCTTGTTCCATTTCAGGAAGATCCAAATTTGTTTTTTAACACTCAAATCAGGCAACTGCCTGTAACAATTCCAGGTGAACCCAAGCTGTCTGACCTCTGTAAGCATGTGGACACACGTGGCACACATTAACTCAAGTGAACAAATACATAAATAATAAAATAAATAATATTTAAAAGTAAAATAAAATGTAATTAACGATGTTTCTTACAAGTATATTTCAATATTCATCCTACATAACTGCATCTTTTTACCCCCTATAATATGCATTTGGTCATGACTTAGATTATATGAGCACTCTATACCAGTAAAGGAAGACACAGAGATGGAGATAGAGGTAGAAGAAAGGAAGGAGAGAGATGAGAAAGAGGGGAGAGAAAGAGAGAGCCTTTATTTTTGAGTAGCAAAAGATGGACAAGACTGCCTAAAGCATATTCATCTAAATTTAAAAAAAATATTATCCTAAAAAAAATCTATTGCTGAAGGATGGTCAACTACCAAATCTTCCATTCAAACTTACATTATTCTTTTAATTAATAATTTTTTTGTATCTTGAGAGGTTTTTTTTTTGTCTGTCTTGTTCCACAGCTGTTAGAATGATGCTACTAATGCAATTCACATGCCAACAGTCCAGTGTTCCACATCTTTCAAAGACTTCATCACATTTAGAATGAAGTTGACAATTCTGCATTTGCCTGAAAATCCTGTTTATAATCAGGTGTCTCTGGCCTTCCTGATCTTACACCTAGTTCCTTTCAATTCTCAGAGGCTTGACCCTGTATATAAGGCAGAATTTCAGATGCTCCAATGCCTCTGCTCTTTACTCTCTGTGTCCAAAATATGGTCCAGAAAGCTAAATAGCATATGCGTTCACTTCCTTTTGGACACTTCTGAAGTGCCACCAATCAGTGGTGGTGGCAATCAGAAAACTGTAAGCTTGACTACTTGTCCTCTGAAGCCCTTTACGTTTCTTCTGTGACTTCTTATCTTCTTAGGCATTTGACCCATGAAAGGACACACTAATTTGATGAATTTTATGCTACATGACTTAATATATCTGCATAATGACAAGTTCGGGAAAAGAAGACACAGAATGTGGTCAATAAATAGACAAACAGAGCGCTGGCCAATCCCCCTTACCTTGATTATGACCTGATCTAAAGTAATGTTCAAAAATACATCTGAATAAATGAAGTTTGGAAGACAGATAAATCTGTGGAATCTTTCTTGTAACCAAAGCTTATGAATTTAAGTACAAAAACTTTTAAAATAATTCTGTAACAATTTCAATAAAACATCTTGCAAAATATATTGCATATTGCATAGCCTTTTTTCTTAAAATGTTCATGCATAATGTATGCTAATTTTTCTTGAATATTTTGTGTCTTTTAGAAATAAAAATGACAGCACTGAAATATACCATAGACCACTGAGTCTTTTAGCTCTAGTTGTTGTTATAGTAATAACCACAGATACATTTTATGAATATTTTATCTCTTCACTACCTCCTGCCCCTTGTATATTATAAAATAAAATTTTCCCTTCACCATCAATCATTCCCACAAATTCAGAAGTAGGTACTTGTCTGGATATCTCATACTATAGTAGGCATCACAGGCACTGGGAATTCAGAATTAAGCAAGACAACACGTCTGTATTCTAGAGCCATTGAGTCTAAGAAACTGTACATTATTTACAGCAATTATTGCTCCCTGTGCAAATTTCAATCAAGGTTCTCTAAAGAAAAGAGTATTTTCCAGTATGCTCTACTAAAAAAAAAGTCCAAAACATAAGACACTGAATTAATATGTTGTTTCTGTTAATATATTACTTTGTATGCATATTAGATACCATTTCTAAGAAATTCTGAATCCAGGGTTGAGGAAATGGCATGCACTTGCTCTGAAAGCATGGGGACCTGCAGTTGACTCCCTACTACCCATGTAAAAACCTAGGCATGGATGAATATGACTGTATCCCAGCATTTCGTGCAGGGAAAGGCAGGTCTCAGGAGCTCCTTGTCCAGACAGCTTAATTCAAATAGCAATCTTCCAATAAAATTAGAAGCCCATTCTCAAGGTGCTAAGGCCAAGTGCATGCTGAAAACGCACACACACACACACACACACACACACACAGAGAGAGAGAGAGAGAGAGAGAGAGAGAGACCAAATCTATACCTACAAATTATGTTTTATCATTGACTTTTCATACAATGTAATTTGATAACATGTAAATCCACTCCACTATCCACACCTTCACTTGGGGTGATATATATCTCAAGTTTCCTTGCAGTCAGCCACCTCCTTTGGCTCTTACAATCTTTCTGCTTCCTCTCTCTGCTTCCTCTTTTACAATTATTTCTGATCCATGAGGAGCAGAAGTTTGATAGAGATGTCCTATTCAAATAAGCTCTGTAGCCTCTTGTTTTCTGCACAATGGCCATTTGTGGGTTTCCTGCATTAGGACATCTACCAAGAAGAAGTCCGAAGCATATATGCACTTCAAACAGAGTGTATCAAATGTGATAAAAGAAAATGTATTATCTATAAAATCTCACATTGACTCCCACAAAGTGATAGTTGGTGTCTTTAATATCCCACTGTCACCAATAGACAGGCCAACCAAAAAAAAAAAAAAAATTAAACAGAGAAATGACATCATAGATTAAATATGCTTTACAGACATTTACAGAACATTCCACCCAAACACAAAAGAATATACTTTCTGAGTAGCAGATTTTCTTCAAAATTCTCCACATATTAGGACATGAAGCAAGTCTCCACAAATTTACAAAATTGAAATATCATCTTGTACTCTATCTGAACACATAGGAATAAAAACAAGAAAAATGATAAAACAATATAAAACAAAACAAAAACCAATAAAGGTACTATAAAAATGGGGAGAATTACACAAATTCATGGAAAATAAGCAACACACCATTGAATGAATATTTGATCACTGGAGAAATCAAGAAGGAAATTTAAAGTTTCTTAGACTTGAATGAAAATGAATTACAACATATCAAACCCTTTGAGACACAATGTAGTCCAAAGAGGAAAATTTATACCATTAAATGTCTACTCCAGAAAACTAGAACAATAAAATAATGATGCACCTGATCAGTCTTGGAAAACCAAGAACAAGTCACTAAAACAAATAGATGGGAAGAGATAAATAAATCAACTCTGAAATTAATGAAATGGAAATAGAAAAAAGCAATAAAAAAATCAATGAGATCAAGAGTTAGGTTCTTTGAAAAGATTAACAAGACTGATAAACCTTTCGCCAAATTAACATAAAGAAAGTGAGAGAATCAAATTAACAAACTCAAGAGATGAACACATTAAAGCAGACCCAGATGAAATATAAGCACATATTTAATAAATCTGTATTCCACTAATCTAGAAAATCTAAAAGAAAGGGATAAATTTTGAGATATGTACAGCCTACTAAAATTAAATCAAATTAACATAAATAATTTAAACAGGCCCATAATTACCAATGGGTCAGATACAGTAATTGAAAACCTCCCAACTAAAAAGAGGAAGGGACCAAATGCCTACGGAGCAGAATTCTACCAAACATACAAAGAAGATCTAATACCAATATTCCTCAAATTATTCCCTAAGTTTTAAATTGAAGGAACACTCCCAAATTCCTTAAACAAGATAGTTTCATAAATTACAAAATATGTGTATTATTTTGACTGCAGTGATTTGGGCTTCGGAGAATGCATGATTCAGATCAACATTAAGTGCAAATTTAAGTGCATCATATAAAATAATGATATCATTTTCTTATACTGGTCAAACATAAATCACTTGCAAATAAAAAACTTGCAGTAGCACTTTTAATGATTCCAATGTAGTGAAAAAATGAAAAATTGTTGCAAACAAATGCTTTTATACACCATGACATTTTCTTGGAAATAAAATATTTCAATATATTAAATTATTAAATGTCTACATACTTATATTAAATATATATGTCTTTAAATCTATAATTATATATTAACTTTTGGTCAAGAGCTACACCAACATGAGGGTTACTACTTTTTTAATCATAACTAGACAAGATTCAAAAAAAGCAGAAAAAGAAAGAATTCCCATAAACTAGCTTGAATCTTCAGCATAGATTATTGGTAACGAAGTAGACATAAAACCTGGATCATCATTTATATTAATGCATTTTTAATGTTTTGAATTCATCATTTCATGCAATTCAACAGTAAGGTAAATGAAAATTCATCAAGTATATAAATGTAAGGCTAGTTCTAAATCAAAAGGTCAATCAAACATAAGATAAAGTGGATAAAAATGGCCCCTGAAGATCAATTAACAGCTATAGGTGTTTATTAAGAAGTCAGTTAGTTGTTACTTAACTATAAAACATGTCAAGGCTATGATGAAGAATTAACAGACACTGAATATATTTTATTTCTTTGTTTTAAAGTGCAATAAGTTTGACTTTATGTATAAGATAATTTAGATTAGTGCTATGTGGCATTATTTTTCAATCTTATCTGAGAGGAAAAGGTTAATAAACAATTTTTTTTAATTTACACTTCCAGAATTTTAACCCTTATTTTTAAGAGGAATTCACTAAATTTAAATAAGTTGATTTTTTTTCTCTAAAATACATTGTTAAATGTTTTGCTAATGCTAAGTTTATAAAAGCTACAGGATCCATCAGAAAGCAAGAACTTTCAAACTAAAAGTAAAATAGCTGGTCACAAACACCTAAGATAATCAAAACCACTATTATCAGATAAACATACATTTTATCATGTTTGTTCTAAAAATGATTAGGAAAAGTGATAAATTTCAGCCAATAAATTGCTTGGATGGAAATCCACTTTTTCTTATGTTGTAAATATTTGTTGAAGAAAATTTTCAGGTTGTTAAATTTAAAATGAATAGAAATTAATTTTCATGTGAGCAGTTTTATATTTGAGTGTTGTAGCAATCAGCAAAACATTCTCCAGGTTGTCTCTGTCTTGACTACCATTCTTTGGTTTATATTGTATGGAACCTGTGGCAACCATAGGGGTACTCACTGGCAAACATGGTTGACTGTCTGAAAGACCAATTAAGTCAGCAGTAGTGTTACATTAATTGAATTTATTTTGTCTTTAAAACAATGTGTTATTGCTGGGATTCTAAATGTGATTTTCTTATGTCAATGCTTTCTTCTCCATAAACTTGTTCATCTTAAATTTAATTTAATTGACATGAAAGTCAATTATGAATTAGGATAAGCTAAGCAATGTTCCTGTGTGAACTCTCCCAGCAGGCTGCAGAGAGCACCAGCCTTTCATCCGCACGACTACTGGTGATGGATCTGGGCTGTAAATGGTCAATTAGTTTCCTTAAACTTTTGAATAGTGGATAAATAAATAGTGCAATATTTTACATGATAAATCTCAAGTATTTTTTGTAAGATCTTATACTACCAAGAAATCCAAGCAAATTCTTCTCTCCTTCGACCCCATTCCTGGTCCTCCCTTCATTTTTCCTACTTCCTTCCTTCCTTTTATCCCCTCCTCTCTCTCTCCTTCCCTCCCTTCCTTCATTTATCTTTCTCTTTCCTTCCTTTAGATCTTCCCTCATTCCTTTTCTCCTCAATTTTTCTTCATTCTTTCTTTCTTGATATTGTACAAAGGGAAAATAATACAGTGATACACAGTGGTCATTTCGGTTTAGACTACTTTCATGAAAACATTTTGTACATTCTGATATTTTGATTTTATAATTCAGATTGATTATATTGAAATATATTCCCTAGGAAGTGTAATTATTTCAGTAACATTTATTATATGCAGATTTTGAAATGAATTTTTATATTCCAGCATGTGTTACTATCTTTCTTTGAATTTCAAATAATTTTCTTCCAATTCTTAAAACTTAGCTCTGCATAGATTAATGTTTTATGTTACCTAAATCATATAAAATGTCAAATTATATATATTAGTTTAAAATACTAAATCATATCTAATAGATAGTTATTTGAGTTTGATCTTTGGTCCTATAGTAGTAATATGCTAAGCCTGTAGTATCTTTACTGTTTTAAACATTGTTATTACTTACTCTATTGATATAGTTGCATTTTATATTTATCATTCAGGCCTATTTATACAATTTTAATTTTTGAATCATGGTAGAAAATCCATAGGATAGTAATTTTTATAGAATTCAATCAATTAAGGTTATTAAGTTCTCACTTCTACCTTATCACTCACAGCAAGTTGGCCTGCCTTGTTTGGAATGTTCTTTCATATACTTGTTTTCTTCACTGAGGGAAATAGTTGATTCCACTCTTGGATAAAAATGATCTGTTCCAAAGACCAAAAACATCAAAAGTATTTGGGAGCTTCTATCTAAGTCTTAAAAGATTTTAGGGTTACCTCTTCAGAGGGCGAATGTCAGAGTACCCAAAAGCCCAACAAAAATAAATAAATGAAAGAAAAAAAAGAAAAAGAAAAAAGTGATGGGGAGACATGGGAGGTGTAGCAATGGAGGCAGTCGGCATGGATTTGATCAAAACACCTTATATGTGTATGAAATTCTCACTAAAGTTTTTGTAAAAAAAAACTGATCTGTCACCTTTATTTGTTTTAGAAAGTCTTTTGCTTTTTGTTGTTGTTTTCTTTTTTCTTCTTTTTTTTAATCACTGAATACTGAGAGAAAAATCCAGGCACATGGGGATTTTAGTCCAGCTGTTGTGGTATAAATCAATATTTAAATTGCACAACGGAAATTTTTCTTCCTTTGAAAGTGTGGCCTTTGTGAATTTAATTTATTATTTTATTAAAATATCCAACTTTGTCTAAGGAAGAGGTCACATTTCCCCTTGGTTTCTGCATAAGTTCTCTGCTCAACAAGGATAGCAGAGCAGTAAGCTAACTGCGGGACCTAATGATTCCTATGTGGTTGTTGGCTGTACCAGAAGCTGCGAATTTCAAGAACCCGCAACACCATGTACGTGATTGGATGAAGAAACTCATTGCTTCCCTGGTCCCCTAGCCTTTAGCAAAGGTTACTGGCTCTGTTTTAAAGGCTCACTAAAGAAAAAAAAAAAAAAAAAAAAAAAAAAAAAAAAGATAAGGCATTTCCAACATTTTTTTTTAAAGACCCGCAATCTGCACCTTTGCGAATCCAGTTATGAAGGGAAAACACATTTCACTCTCCAAACATCTATTTGCGGGATAGTGGCCTCTGGATGTGCTTTTTTATTGTTCATACTGTTCTATGCATTTTATATCATGATTTATGTTCCTGAAGGTTTTTCCTTGAAATGCTTTGCAACCATTTTATTCCATTCTTGTTTTGCACTGTGAACAGCTTTCCTTCTGACGCTCCCACCAAATACATTGATTTTGCCAAGCCTGTGGCTTGCATTCAGCCCATCTTCAAATTTCTACAGCGTGCTACTCGTCCCCAGGGGTGAAACATTGTCTGGGCGCATTAACAGCAGAATAAAAATGATGATACAGAGAGGGTGGCATTATCACCACACTTTGACAACAGTGCCCCTGCTCTTTCTAAATCTCATTTCAGAGAAACCAAGGCTAAAGGTTAAAGGAGGCGACTTATTTAATAATTCAAGTCATTAACCTACAACCTGCAAATCGAGGCGGCCTATTAAGTTTACACTGCCTTGATACATGTTTGGTGTTTACTGATGCTAAAGCATTTTGCTTGTTTGCTTTACTTTTATTGCTACACAGTAATGTAGTGAAGAAGGACGTTGAAAAAAGGTGACAGGACTTACGCAAAGGACAATAAGAGCAGCAGACTCACTTGCATAAAGAAGATTGAAGCCTTCTCTCCCTCCCTCCATCTCTCAGTATAGGCCCCAGTGCACATCTGCGTCACTGACTGGGGAGGAGGAGGCGCTGAGGCAGAGAGAAAATCGTACTGTGAGGACCTTGACAGATCCCTGGGCGGGCTTTTCCTCGGCTTCACTATATTTTCCGTGATATATATTTTTCTCTTTTACAAACTGACAATATAAAACCACCCTTTTTTTTTTTTTTGCATCTCAGAAAGCATTTGACTTTCCCTCAGATACCGGGCAAGCTAGCAGGCATTCTCCCAGCTACCAGGGACAGGAGCGCAGGTGCACAGAGAAAGCTGGGGGTGCACTTATTCGCGACTTGGGGCTCTTTCTCTGCCCTCAAGCGCTGAACTCTGAACTGCAAGGACAGGAGCTCGGAACACCTTCCAGGCTACACCTCCGCCACGAGTGTATCTCGTGAGGTGTATCCAGCTGCCACCACCTCTGGAGCTTTGGAGTGCACAGACCTCTCTCCTTCTCTCATTTCCTGCCTCAGGATCTTTCCTCCTGCGGTCACCACCTGGGTCCCCGCGCTCTCGTACCCTGGATTCTCAGCTCCTCAGGAGTGCCTCTGAACAGGACCAGTGCTTTCCCCAAGCCCAGGTCCTAGAAAACCCACCGCGACTGAGCGGCTGAGCCGCGTGGCTCTGCAAAGCGCTTTCATTGCTGGTGTGTCCGCCTGCTGGGACGCCCAGCCGCCTGGCTTCGTTTGGTTCTCTGGGTGCACAGAGCGCATCCTGCATCCTCCACTGCCCCCAGGAGCCGTTGGCTTCCCCAGTTTGCCGCCCAGGCTATTGCGTGAGCTTCAGTCCCATTGCCCTCCATACTTTATATAAAGCATGTCAGGTTCTGGGAGAAAAGACTTCGATGTGAAGCACATCCTGCGACTCCGCTGGAAACTATTCAGCCATCCCTCCCCGTCCTCAAGCAGCCCAGCGGTGGGCAGCTGCCTGCAACAGGACAGCGGCGGCAGCTTTGAGCACTGGGGACCCAGCCAGAGTCGGCTGCTCAAAAGTCAGGACCGGAGCGGTGTGAGCACTTTCTGGAAAAAACCTTCCTCTTCTTCCCCGTCTTCATCATCGTCCTCCTCGTCCTCTTCGTCCTCTTCCTTCAGTCCACTGAATGGCACCTTGCTACCAGTTGCCACCAGGCTGCAGCAAGGGGTTCCTGGGCAGGGCACCCAGCAGCCAGCCAGAACTCTTTTCTACGTGGAGTCTCTAGAGGAGGAGGTGGTAACAGGCATGGACTTCCCTGGACCAAACAACAAAGGGTTAGTACTGCAGGAGCTCCAAGTCGAGTCAGCCAGCTCCATCCAGGCAACAGGTGAAGGATGTGGACACAGGTACAGTAAGTTTCCACCTGCACATTTTAGAGCAACTTATCACCCCCATCTCCTGTCTTCTCTGGTAGCTACAAACTTTAAAATGCTTCAGGTTGAAATTTTAAGCCAGATACCAGCCGGGGTTTTAATTTTCCAGGATTGTAATCTCATTAAAACTTTGCTCATTAATTTCTATTGGTTCTTACATTACTGTTCTTTTAGCAAGTTTTCAGAGTTGTGACTTCCAGGTGAATATGTGTACTTTTGGGTGAATCTTTAATTTGAATAATTTTCATACTTCTTAGGTAATAGTGTCCTTAGATCACCTGTCAGTAAATTTTAAATCTTCCCATGATATGATATGAAATAAAACTGCCTTTGAACATATCAAGTTGTATATCGTGTACTGGCTCCAGGACTAATTTAGCATAATTTAGCATAATTTTTAGAATCCATGAAGCTTGAATCTGTGTTTGAGGAATAATGAGGTGGAAAACAGAAAACTAGAGCGCAATTTTATCATAGCTCCACCCACCCCCCAAGTGATGCAGCTCTATCCAACCTCCTTTTTTGTCCTTGTGCTTTCTGCTCACTTCTACCTGTTTCAAAGTGAATCTTAGAGTTAAGCTATTGTTAAAATCCTTTGTTCTCGGTTATGATTTTGAAAACTCAGTACTGGAACTATGCATGCCAAATACTGAGGTAATGTTTATTTCTAGTTTATTTCTAGCATGACACATTGTGGAGTTCTGCTGTTTTGAAGGTATAGAAAAGTCCTTGGAACACAAGCAACTCCTGAGTTTTAAGGTTTTCAGGGAACTGACTCATTACCATTCTAAATTCATCATTATTCAGAATATAAAAGGATTTAGATTTAAATTCATGTGATATCAGAATACATTACTGAAGAAGAAATGCGGAGAAACTATGATGAAAGTTTAAAATGTTTAATTATCTCTGAAAAGCAAATTAGTAACAGAAGTAAGTTTTAAGATTCCATTTAATGGAATCAGCCTTTTATAAACTTCATTGTTTGAAAATTGAAAACATAGTACATGTATTTGCTTAATATTTTCACAATGTGATCCTATAAATACAAAATTATCATCATTTTATTAAATGTTATGGATAATATAGTATGAACTTGAATTTTAGGGGGCTTGAATATATTCTAATGCTACATACAATATTTAATATAATGTAAAATTATTAGTTTACTGAGGTAGAAATTTATTTTGTAAATTTCAAGTACTTGAAATATTTTCCATATAGAGACTAAAATGCAAGTTTTCCCATTATTCAATTGAGCATAATATTTGACTAGACTTGTAATTAGATAAGAATGTATGAAGCTATAATAGTATCTATTCACTAGTTGGACCTTACTTTTTTTTGAATGTTGACATTTTGAGCTAACAGAAAACTTTGTGGGAAAGAAAAATTCTGCCAAACATTTAACAATTCACTTTGTTTATTTTAAACGAAATAAACTAGGTTGATTACAAATGTACTGAAGCATTATTTTAAATTTTATTTATTCTTTGGTAATTTCATACATTCATGCAGTATAATTAGATCATATCTATTCCCCCTCCAACTCTTCCCAGACCTCCACACAATCCCTCCCAAAATAGTCTTTTTCTTCTTAAAAAACAGTTTACTATATAACATACCTACACAAATACAAATACAATTTTTAAAATCTTAAAAGCAACTGGAAAGATCTGACCTTTTTGGAATACTCTTTTTAAAAAAAATAAAAAAAATTATAAGTCATTTATTGCATGACATGTTCATGAAGATTTTAGGAGACACTGATGCTCTAGCAAACAATACCAGTGGGAGCACCATGACCCATGTGAGGCAGCTCACAACAAACTGAACAGGCTCCAGTGTGTATATCCTCAGGCTTCTGCAATCTCCTTCATATTCTCAAACGTACCACATTTGTACACATACTTAAAATATAAACATCTTGGTGCTGGAGAGATGGTTCAATGGTTATGAGCACTGGGTGCTCTTGCACAGGACCCAGGTTTGATCCTGGCACCCATATAACACTTAAGAATATTCATAACTCCAATTCCAGGGGAATTCAATGCTCTCTTCTGACCACTATGGGTACTGCATGACAAAGGTAGACTTCCATGCATGCAAGCAATATATTCATACACATAAAAAAAATAAATAAAATACTTTTTAAAATAAACATCTTTGGTCTGGAGAGATGGTTCAGAAGAGGTTAAGAGCACTGACTGTTTGATTTCTAGCAATACATGGTGGCTAACAACCATATGTAACTCCAGTTCCAGGGGATCTGATGCCTTTTTCTGACCTCCGTAGGCACTGCAGGACACAGGTGTACTTACACACATGAAGACAATATACTCATACACATTTTTAAAAATTAAAAATATGTAAAAATTATTAAATACATTTTAGTTATTTATTTAATAACCACATAATTAGAAGAAGCATTTTATTACAACATCAACATATTCAATAACAATTTCCAGAGCTAAGATGAATCTCTTTCAGAATTCACTGTAAATTTTTGGGTTTACAGTTGTGTTAATGCAGTTATACAATATTGTACTCAGATTAAACCCTATGAGACATAAAATTGAGTGAGGTTTTAACCTTTAAAAAGATCTCCATTTCAATATTAAAGTATATTGTTTCATACAAAAAAACTTATTTTTAACGCAACTAACAGGTGTTTCCACATGTGTCTCTAATCTCTCTATGTATGATTATTACTAGTCACAGTTGGTTGCTTTCTCGGATCCTTGGCACCTGAGCATGGATATAAAGTAATCAGGTAGATTTCAATGGTAATGTTTTTCACATCTACAAATTAACATGAAGCAATTTTTTATGCTTCTTCCTCAAATAAACTCATTTTTATTGTTTGATTTTTTGTGTGTATTTCATATAGAACACCCCAAATAAGTTTATTCATCTATATACCCACATCCTAAGTGACACACTCCCATGTCCCCTTCCAACTGGAGCCCATATACTCTGTCATCCCTGTTACTGTCCACTGTTTTGTCAGTGTTCCCAGTACTTCCCAGTGCTTGTCCATCCACTGAGTCTAGTCAGCCTATTGAAAGCTCCTTGCTTTAGGAAGATCAGCTCTTCCTCATCTAGCAGCAAGCTCTTGCCAATATTCCTTTAGATAAGAATGGGGTCTGATGTTCCTTTTCCCAGTTCTATGCTGAGTTACTGCCTGGGAATCTCTTGGGCCACCATGGCCAACAACTCAAGGAAAGTATCTCTTGTCTGGCATTGTTTCTTGTTATGTAGCCTTTAGATATACACACAGACTCTTAAAAATTATATTGATCCTTTTAATCTTTGATTATACTTTCCTTTTGGGTATTTAAGACCATGCAGTTGTCCCAGATAAACCAATTTATTTTTACTTTTAAAGTCATTAGAGGATCTGTTCTTCAGGGGTCACATGGGCTTAGGAGGAGCCCTTGGCTCCTTTCCTCTACCAGTTCCATTTATGTGAAAATAAGACCGAGGTCCTGCTTGACCATGGATGGCTCACTTCAAAGAATGGAGAAATATTTCCTTTGTGTTGACCTTCCTCTTTGTAGACTGGACACTGCTTCAAGTCCAGCTCGTGGGGTGTCCATGGCCTCCTTAATCAAGAGGACAGGTGACTCACCACAGCTACAGGACACTTTGAGAGCTGCTCATAGTCCCTTGGAACTTAGTCACCCATGGAGAACAAGGAGCAAAAAGTTTCCTTTAAGTCCCTCTGACCAAATTAGTATAGGCCTCATTAAACATTGAAGAAGGTTAGTTCCTCTGGTCTGGTACTTTTAATGTGCCATGTAGATAAAGCTTTGGAAAAACCAAAGGTTCTCAGATAAATCTTGACTAGTCATTTATTATGTTCCTTGAGCTAGTTGTATGTATAATTTGTCAGTAGATTGTTGGACAAATATGATTCGCTTTGTTTTTTTAAAACTAGCTAGACATTATTTATATCTTGCATTGTCTAACCTTCCAGAGTGGTTTCTCTATTTAAAGTGCCCCCATTTTTCCCATTTCTCCCTTAATACCCTTCTCCTACCTCTCTTGAGCTCCTACTTTCCCTTTATCCCTAAAGTTCCTTGTAAAACAGTCCCTCTCCCCTTCCCTTAAAATAACCACATTTTTACCCATATCTCCCTTTTTAACACGTTTCCTACTGTTCTTCTCTTCCAGATTCTTTCTTTTCCTTTACCTTCCAGGTTCCTTTTCATTATCCTGGTTCCTATAGTAATATCTGCATACATATACTTATAAGGATTTGGTGCTAGGATCCACATATGAAGAAGAAAATATGTCGTTTGTTTTTCTGAGTCTGTGTTACTTCACTTAGTGTATCAGTTTCTAGTTCCATCCATTTACCTGCAAATTTCATGATTTCATCTTTCTTTATGCTGAGTAAAACTCCCACCATATAAATGAACCACATTTTCATTATCCACTCATCAGTTGAGGGAAACTTAGGTTGCTTCCATCTCTTAGCTACTGGGAAAAGAGCAGCAACAAACATGGATGTACAAGTGCCTCTGCAATAGGGTGCCTTCTTTGGGTATATACAAAGGAGTGGTATAACTGGTTCAAATGGTAGGTTCATATGTAGTTTTTTTAAGGGTTCTCCACACTGCTTTCCATAGGGGTTGTACATGTTTGCAATCCCAACAGCAGTGGATGAACATTCCACTCTCCCCACATCCTCTCCAGCATTTAGTATCATTTGTTCTCTTGATCTTAGCCAGTCTGACTGTAGTAAGATGAAATCTTAATGTGATTTTAATTTGCATCTCCCTAATTACTAATGGTGTTGGACATCTTTTAAGATGCTTCTGGGCCATCGTTAATTCTTCTTTTCAGAACTCTCTGTTCAGCTCCTTAGCCCAACTTTTAATTGGGTTACTTCCTTTCCTGATTCTTTGTTTTTTGAGTTCATTAGTTATTCTGGATGTTAAATCTCTGTCAGGTGCATTGTGGGTGAAGATATTCTCCCATGCTATGGGTTTTCTCCTCATTAGTTGCTTCCTTTAATGTACAGAAGACTTTAGTTTAATGAGATCCCATTTGTTGATTCTTGAGCTTGTTTCCTGAGCATTTAATGTCTAGCTTAGAAAATCCTTTCCTAATCCTGAATCTTGTAGGTTATTGCCAATGTTTTCTTTTAACAGTTTCAGAGTTTCATGCTTCACATTAACATCTTTGATCCATTTGGGGCTGATTTTTGTACAAGGAGAAAGAATGGGGTTTAGTTTAATTCTTCTACAGGTGGAGATCCAGTTTTGATAGAATCATTTGCTGAACATGCTGTCTTTCCTCTAGTGAATGTTCTTGGACCCTTTGTCAAATATCAGGGGTTGAAATTGCATGTACTTTTATTTGGTCTTCAATTTTGTTTCATTAATCTATGGGTCTATTTTTGTGCCAGTACTGTGTTGTTTTTATTACTATAGCTCTGTAATGCAGTTTAAAATCTGGTATAGTAATCCCCAGCATTGCTCTTAGTGCTTAGGGTTGCTTTGGTGGTCAAATGTCTTTTGTGCTTCCATATGAATCTTAGGATTCTTTTTCAAATTCTGTAAGGAATATCATTGGGATATTGATTGGCATTGCATTGATCTGTAATGGCTTTTGATAGGATGGTCATTTTCATAATATTAGTTCATCCAATCCATGAGCATGGGAGGTCTCTCCATTTTCTGATGTCATCCTCAATCTCTTTCTTTAAAGATTTAAAATTTTCATTGCAGAGGTCTTTAGTGTCTTTGGTCAGGTTTATTCCAAGATTTTATTCTTTTTTTTTAATTAAAAAAGTTACAGCTATTGTGAAAGGAAGTGTTTCCGTGTACTCTTTCTCTGACTGCTTGTTATTGGTATATAGAAAGGCTATAGACTTTTGTAGATAATTTTGTAACCTGAAATTTTTGAAAGTGTTAACCATTTCTATGAATTTTCTGGTGGAATTTTTGGTGTCTCTTAGATATAATATCATATCATCTGCAGAAAATAATAATTTGATCTCTTCCAATTATTACTTCTCTAATTTCCTTCTCTTGTCTTATTGATCCTGCAAGATTTTCAAGCACTATATTAAAAAGGAGTGGGTATAGCAGACATCCTTGTTTGGCTCCTGATTTTAATGGGAATGTTTCCAGTTTTTTACCATTTAGAATGATGTTGGCTGTGGAGTTCTTGTATATAGCTTTAACTATGTTGAGATATGTTCCCTCCAGTCCAATTCACTTTAGAACTTTGAGCATAAATGCATGTTGAATTTTGTTAAAGGCCTTCTCTTTATCTATTGAGATGACAATGTGGTTCTTGTGTTTCAGTCCATTTATAAGATTTATGTTGTTTATTGACTTATATTGAACTATACCTGCATCTATGGAATAAAGCCATCTTGATCATGGTGGATGATTTTTTGATGTGTACCTGTATGTGGTTTGAAAGTATTTTCTTGACAATTTTTGCATCTATGTTCATTAAGAATATGGCACTGTAGTTTTCTTTTTTGGTTGCATCTTTATCTGGCTTTGGTATTAGAGTGATGCTGGCTTCATAGAAGGAATTTGGATGTTCTCCCTCCATTATTATGTTTTTGAATAAATTAAGTAATATTGGATATAGGTTTTTACATTTCTGATAGACTTCTGCTGTAAATCCAACCATTCCTGGGCTTTTTTAGTTGGGAGCTTTTGTATTACTGTTTCAATTTCCTTGTGTGTTATGGATCTGTTTAAGCTATTGATCTCTTCTCAGTTTAATTTTGTTGGTTCCTGTGCCTTTAGTTACCTGTCCATTTTTTTTAGGTTTTCAATTTTGGTAGTGTATAGGTTTGTAACCTATTCCATTATAATGTTCTGGATCTTTGTTTCGTGTTTCCCCTTTCATCTCTGATTTTGTTGATACGGAGGTGCTCTTTCTTTTGTTAATTGGGCTAGCAGTCTGTCAATCCTGTTTATCTTTTCAAAGAACCAGCTCTTGGATTCATTGATTCTTTGTAATATTTTCATTGTTTCTATTTCATTAATTTCTGCTCTGATTATTGTTATTTCTTCTTGTCTGCTGGCTTTGGATTTCATTTGTTGTTGCTTTTCAAGTGTCTTGGGTTGCAGTGTTAAGTAAATTATTTGTATTCTTTCAAGCTATTAATGAAAGATGTGTACTGATACCTGTTGTTTTTATTTCTGTCATATTCTTGGAGTAGCTGTGCATTTCCAAAATTATACCTTTATTAAGTTTCTTTCTTTAACTCCTTGGGTATTATCATTCATTTATTCAGCTCTTTGTATTGCTTCAGGAACTCTCCAAGGGGCTGGTTTTGTGGGCATGAATTCCTTCAGCCTATTTATGTCATGGAAGATTTTTCTTTCCCCTTTGACTAAAATAGAAATTTTGGCTGGGTAAAGTAATCTGGATTGGCATCTGTCATCATTTAGAAGAGGGAGTACTTTGGTCCAGGATCTTATGACTTTCATAGTTTGTGGGGACCTAAAAGCCCCACCTTGCATAGGTCCGAAAGGAAGTTATGGGGGCGTGGCCTGGCTTGCTCTGAAAATCTGAAGAATACTTCCGCACTGCTGAGGAGTGCATGATCAGTGTGTGACCATCCTTAAGATACACCCTGGAGGGAGGAGTTCCAGGTGCCTTTATAAGCTTTGAAACACTTGCAATAAATGAGTCCCAGCTTGACTAGGCTCCTTGTTGCGTCTGAGTGTCCCTGGGTAATGGGGGGGGGCATGGGCTGGCGAACAGCGTGCTTATTCATCCCCAATCCTCACCTCGCCGGGGGTCACGGGTTCAAATCCCCGGCATCTGACGCTCAACGTGGCACTCGAAGGAAGGTGAAAAGAAGAAAGAAGTAAGAAGAAGAAAAAACGGATTGGGGCCAATTGAGGAGGTTCGGGGTAAGCAAGACCCTAAAAATGGGTAATGCAACTTTTAAGTTTGAAGACCCAGTGCTTAAAGCCCTGAGAGATATGCTTAAAAGCAGGGGATTGGATTTGTCAGATCCTGTAGCTCGAAAGGTTTGGGCAGAGGTGATTCATTTGGATCCCTGGCTACTTGGGGCTTATGTTTTTACTGGTGATACACAGGAACATGTGGAATGACCAGCTCCACAAAGGGAGGTTCAATTGGGGGTTGATCCGTTGCTGGAGTTCTACCCTATTATTTGGGCCTTAAAGGCATGCTTTCAGCCTCGAGCCCTAAGCCCTTGGCAGCACCTCCTGACGAGCCTTCAGAAACCCCAGCATGGGAATCATGGGAAGGGTTTGAGGAAGAAGGCAGAAATGCAACAGAAGTGAATCCAAAAGGAGCCAAAGTACCAAGCAGCACCTTGGGCATTCCCTGGCCAGCTTCAGGGCTTCCTGAAACCCATGAAAACTGTCCTCATTTCCAGGATTCTGGCCCAGCTCAGGAGGCTTCTGTGAGGCCACGGGTAGAAGCGTATCCTATTAATGTAAAACGAGGAGGCACTCACCCTAACCCCTGGTATCCCTGGGAGGTGAAGGATTTGAAGGAATTTAAAAAGGCGGTGGCTGAGGATGGCTTGGGATCACCCTGGGTAGATACTCTCCTCTAAGGCTTGGCTCATCAGCAGTGTACTACAAAGGATTGGCTGGACCTCGCCAAACCAGTCCTTCCTAGCCCTTTATATATATTAAATGGTGTGCCCTCTTTAAGGAGGAATGCAGGATACAGGCTGAGAGGAATGCAAGTGCCAACCCACCAGTCCCCATTACTTTCGGGATGTTGACTGGTTCAAGTGACCATTATGCCACAGGGAAGCAACAGTCAAGCATTCCAGCCCCATATACAGAACAGGTCAGGGTCATAGGATTAAATGCTTGGAGAAAATTGGACGAGGGGCCTACCAAATCCCCCCTTGCAGGAATTAATCAAAAGCCTGGTGAACCCCTCTATGAGTTTATAGACAGAGTGGAGAAGAGCTTAAAATGAAAATTATCCCTAGGCCCATTGAGGGAGCAATTCACTAAACTCTTGGTATGGGATGGAATAGATGCTGATCACAAGATAGCCTGTGCTGGCCTTAAGGACAGGTCCATGGAACAATGGATAATTGCCTCCAAGGAGGTGGGAACCTAGAGGGGGCAAACCAAAGCCATGGCTGCTGTCTTACAGATGCAACAGAGGCTCTGACCCATGCCTTAACCCAGGCATTTAATTCACTTAATTTGGGTCAGCAGGTAACAATGGGGCCTAGAGGGATAGAAGGTCCATGTTTTGGCTGTGGCCAGACTGGCCATATTAAAAGAAATTGCCCTCAGCGAGAGAACTGGCCTAAGGCCTGGAGGTGGGGTATCAAAAAGACCCACATCTATGCCTTGTCCCTGGTGTCGCAAAGGGCTCCATTGGCAAAAGGAATGTAAATCCAGATTTGATATTGAAGGAAAGCCTTTAAACTAAGTGGGGGGCAGCCTCCAGCCCCATTGACAAAAAGAGGACTTCCCCATGATCAGCTACATTTACAATGCCCTCGGGGACAGATTAGGAGAGGAGAAAAACCTAAGGCCCAAGATGGATCTTGAAGTTGGTAGCAGGAGGTTTCGCTGCCTAGTGGACATGGGGGCTGATAGGACCATTCTTAGAAAGGAGAAGGTCCCATCACGATGGCACCTAGTTTCTGGGCCCTAAATCCTAGGTGTCGGAGGAGACACCCCATCAGAGGAGACGCAGAATGGCTCATCTGGCAGGATGCCGATGGAACTAAAGGGGAGGTGTGACCCCTAGTGGTGACAGGGTTATTCACCAACCTCATAGGACAAGATATTTTGGGGGATGCACAGGCCTGCATAACCACTGATAGCAAAGCCTTTTATGATGACCTTTTGGATCTTGAAGAGTCTGATAGGCCTCCTGAGTCAGCAACTCAAGGGTTGTCTCACCATATCAATTACAGGGGGACCCAAAGAAAGAACATCAGGTTCACCCCCAATTCTAAGGGCCACTGCCCCTCAGGTTCCAGCTAGCCAGTGGTCCCCTGGGGGGCCAGTATGGGTGGAGCAGTGGCCATTACCTGAGACAAAGCTACAGGCTTTAAAAGAAATTGTACAGGAGCAATTACGGTTGGGCCACATCTGGCCTGTAAGTCCATGGAACACACCTGTCTTTGTTATTAAGAAAGCCTCTGACAAACGGAGAATGTTGCAAGATTTGCGTAAAGTCAATGCTAGAATGACCCTAGTGGGTACGCCCTTAAGGGGGCTGCCTTGCATCCCTGCTATTTCCTCAGATTTATTTCTTATAGACATTAAAGATTGTTTTTTCT
>NW_008356327.1:4721507-4740248 GCF_000622305.1 Nannospalax galili
ACAAGGTTACTTGGAAATGTCTACAGACTGGCGGACTCCATGTATCCGCTGATAAAATACAGACTATTTCTCCCTTTAAAATTCTGGGAACCATGCTTTCTTTGGAAGGAGTAAGTCCTTTAAAACCACAACTGGCTGTCAAGCCTACCATAACCCTGACAGAGCTATAAAAATTATTTGGAGAAATTAATTGGCTACGAGCCTGGATGCCTATTCCCACTGATACTTTAAGACCACTGTTTCAGTTGCTAGTAGGGAAAGAGCCTTCAGAACTAATTCACCTAGCTCCTCAACACCTGGACATCTTACATGAGGTCCAGCATGCCCTGGACTGAGTCCAACTTGCCCAGTACATGCCTAGTAAAGATCTTGAGTTATGGGTACTCCCTGGTGACATCCATCCTTACACAGGGCGGGAAGCCCCTTCAATGGGTGCATGCCTCTCTGGGAGGCATACCACGGGTTTATACACCAATGGATCAATCGGCTGACCTGATTGAGAAAGGGCGTGATGTAGCTCTGAGACATTGTGGCATAGACCCTCTTAAAATTGTTATCCCTTATCAGCTTAGGGATTTTGAATGGCTCTGCAGAAATAATAACCGAGTGGCCATAGCCTTGGAAGCGTTCCTGGGAAGTTTGGACTGTCATTGTGGCCCTCATAAATGGGTGACCTCCTTTCATGCCCTCTGTTGGGATGCCCCCAGCTCTTTGTCAAGGAGCCATTAGTAAAAGCCTATAATGTTTTTACTGACGGGGGCAGATTTGGAGCTGTAGTGATAGTATACCCAGAGGCAGATGAGAAACCAAAAAGATATTTCCAGACTTGTGATGGCTCATCTCAATTCAAGGAACTCATGGCCATTGCTTTAGCATTAACAAAAATAAGTGAGCCCATGAATTTTTTTTCTGACAGTTTGTATGTAGTCAGTCTTCTTCCAGGGCTATTAGGTTCTCATATCCGGTTGGATGGGAACCCCATTACTCCCTTTATGATTCAGACTCATATACTCCTTATAGAGAGAGAAGCCCCTATCTTCTTATAGCATCTTAGAGGGCACCAAGGATTGCCTAGGCTTTTATCCCAAGGCAGTGCAGAAGCAGATAAGGTGGCTTTCACCCAGGTCCTGTCAGCAGGCCTGAATGAAGCCCAGAGGTTACATAACCTCACTCATGTAAATTGGCGGGGACTCCATAAGAGGTTTCCTCAAGTTCCCATCAAGGACCTAAAGAAGATTGTACATACCTGTAAGTCTTGTCAACCCTTTCTACAGTTGCCGCCTCTACAACAGCCAGGGGTAAACCCAAGGGGACTCGAGCCCAATTCCTTGTGGCAAACCGATGTCACACACTATGCTCCTTTTGGAAATCTTCTAAATATGCTCAGTCTCATTTTCTCCAGTGCTTTGCTATGTTGGGATTTCCCCAAAGAATTAAAACTGATAATGGACCATGTTTTGTGAGTAAAAATTTCCAAGATTTCTTCTCACTTTGGGAAATTCAACACAATACAGGAATTCCCTACAATCCCCAAGGTCAAACCATTATAGAATGCAACCATCAAAATCTAAAAATTCATTTACAAAACCAAAAAGGAATAAGCCCCCACCAACAGTTGGGTATGGCCTTATTCACTATAAATGTTCTTAATTTTCAAAAAACTCAGTTGGAATCCCAGTTTCAGAAGCATTGGGGATGACAGGAGCAGAGACCTGAGGTACAGGTAAGATGGAAAGATCCCCGCACCAGGCAATGGAAAGGACCAGATCCATTGCTAACCATGGGTCGAGGCTTTGGCTGTGTCTACCCTACAGGATATTCAAACCCCATATTGGTGCCTGAGAAAAACCTTAAGTGGGTAGGCCAGGATATGACTGACTAGCATGATGGTCCATGGACAATAGTTCATGAGAAAAAATTCCTCTCTTTATTTATATCCATCTGAAGTGAAGGACCCAGTTCCTTGACTTCATGACAGCCTCTTTGAAAACTGGCTGATTGACTAAAAGGTACATGGTCTCAGAAGTATTTCAACTTGTCCTATGCCATGACTTGCTTTGTTTCTCTTGATAATGCTTATCTTTAAGTGTCTTTACCAGATAATTCAGTGACAGAGGACCCTTGGAACTTCCACGGCCCACCTCCTCATGATTATGGACTTCCCCAGGACCCCCTCCTGTTGCCCACGCTTGGCTGAGTTAGGCAGAGACTAAGACTGTCACAGGCTGGCATTACCCATGCGGCTGCCCTTAATCATGATGCATTTTTAGCCAAGGATGGCTAAGATGTCCCATGACAAGTACTCCTAAGACAGGACATGCACATGGCCAGATGCATGATCCAATGATGGGCAAGGCTTGATCAGAGGTGACACAACCTAAGACAGGCAAAAATGCATAAGATTACAGGAAGGAGGTAGCCATCTCTCCTCAGGGAGCCACCTATGAGGTGGGTAACCCATGAAATAAAGTCAGTCTGGCCTTAAAATAAAAATTAAAAGGGGGACATGTGGAGACCTAAAAGCCCCACCTTGCATAGGTCCGAAAGGAAGTTACTGGGGTCCCGGCCTGGCTTGCTTTAAGACAGGCAAAAATGCATAAGATTACAGGAAGGAGGTAGCCATCTCTCCTCAGGGAGCCACCTATGAGGTGGGTAACCCATGAAATAAAGTCAGTCTGGCCTTAAAATAAAAATTAAAAGGGGGACATGTGGAGACCTAAAAGCCCCACCTTGCATAGGTCCGAAAGGAAGTTACTGGGGTCCCGGCCTGGCTTGCTTTGAAAGTCTGAAGAATACTTCTGCACTGCTGAGGAGTGCATGATCATCACGTGATCATCCTTAAGATACACCTCACAGGGGAGGAGGGAGTTCCAAGTGCATTTATAAGCTTTGGAACACTTGCAGTAAATGAGTCCCAGCTTGACTAGGCTCCCTGTTGCGTCTGAGTGTCCTCAGGTAATGGGATCGGCGTGGGCTGATGAACAGCATGCTCACTCATCCCCAATCCTCACCTTGCCGGGGGTTGCAGGTTCGAACTCCCAGCAATAGTTTGCACTGAAAAGTCAGCTGTAATTCTGACGGGTTTTCCTTTATATATGACTTGTTTTTCTTTTGCAGCTTTCAGTGTTCTTTCTTTGTTTGGTACATTTAGTGTTTTTACTATGATGTGCCATGCAGAGTTCCTTTTCTGGTCCTCTCTATTTGGGTGTTCTATATGCTTCTTGTATTTGTATGGGCATATCTTTCTTAAATTTGGGGAAATTTTCTTCTAGAGTCTGTTGATGATCTGGTCCACATCGTTATCCTGAGATTCTTCTCCTTCCTGTATGCCTATAGTTCGTAAGTTTGGTCTTTTTATAGTGTCACACAATTCCTGCATATTTCATTCTTGTGTTTTCTTAAATTTTTCATAATCTTTGCTTGAGAAGTCTAATTCATCCACTTTATCTTCCTGTCTTGATATTCTGTTTTCCATTCCATTCATCCTATTGGTGAGGCTTTCTCCTGTCATTTCTAATTGGCTTACTGAGTGTTTCACTTCCTTCTTCATTTCAGCCTGAGTATTCTTCAATATTTCTAACTCTTTTCTGAATTCATTCAGAAGATTATCCCTATCTTCCTTCAAGTCTTTGATTTCTTTGTTTGTGTATTCTTTAAATTCACTGAATTCTTTTATCATGTTTGTAATTATTCTTTTGAATTCCATTTCCTGTGTGACCTCTAGGGGGTTTTCATTGTACTTCTCTATAAAACTGTTAGCACTTGGTGGGTTATTTTATTTGGGTTCCTCATGTTATTATTTTTTCTCTGTGACTTTCACAAGTGGATTTCTTTTGTACTTTGTGATTCTTGTGTGAGACTAAAGTCTTTCTTTGATTAATTTAGGTCTGCCTCTTTTTGTAAACCTTGTGTGCCTTTGTGGTTTATTTTTTGGACATAAAAAGTGGTTGGTCCATGCCTCAGCTTCTCTCTTTTGATTTTTATTGGAGGGGCCAAATTAATTTCAATTTCCAGATCAGGAGTTCCCCCAGAGGCCCAAGTCTTATGATGATCAGATGCTCTCAGTCTTTCTCCTAAGGACTGGATCACTCCAGGAAAGGTGCTGGTCCCAGGAAGCTGGGGGGCTGGGCTGCCCAGACATGCAAAGGGAAGAGGTGACAGGAAGAGTGTCTGAGGGCTCCTGAGGATGAGAGGGAGGAATTGGTCTGGTCTGGAAGCAAAGGATCAGGTAGCAGTGGGGAGTCTGAGCCAAGAGTTTAGTCTAGAGGTCTGGGGTGCCAAGACAAGAAATGTACCAGTGCCCCTGCTAGGAGGGCAGATGGGGTGGGGGAGCTGGGAAGGTGGATGAGGCTGGGGGAGTCAAGACACAGTGGGCACCGCCAAACTTACCCAGGAAAGCTGCTGTCCCCAACCAGAATACACAGTTTTTATATTTTAAAAAAGTCATTTTCCTTATAATATCTTTGAGTGAAGCGCTTTGAGTATCAGCATTTTATCAAGACTGAAACTTCTAAAAGTGAACAAAGAAAATATAGATTATAATTAAATTTACAGTATGAAGCTAATTACCAAGAACTCATCTTGGAATAATCATTCATCAAGCTTGCTTTTAAAAATGATAGGGGGGAATGGATGGGGGTGCTAACTGCACAGTGGACAGTGGCAGGGATAGCACAGTATGGAGGCTCTAGTGGGAGAGGAAGGCTGTCTACCTGACGAGTTTGTATTCATGCTCAGATGCCGAGGAGCTCAGAAGGTGGGTGACTGTGACCAGTGATAGTCATGTATATAGGTTGGAACCTCATTTAATTTTATGTCTTATAGAGTTTATAATGAGTAAAAGATTATATAAGGGTAATAATTCATCTGTAAACCTAGAAATGTACAGCCAATTTTGAAAGAGATGTACCCTAGCTCAGAAAAATGTTATTGAATAGGTTAATGCTGTTGTAATGAAATGCTTCTTTTAATAAAAAAAATACATAATACTTTTATTGGCAAAGATTTGTTGTCATAAGTATGTAGTAATAAGAGTTCTGAAAATAATGTAAGAACCATCCAAAATCCTCTTTCCTATTGGAATCAGGATATCATGAAATTTTGTGTGTTGAAACAATTGAAAATCAATTCTACTATCATTTAAAAATTCTTATCAATTGAAGTGACTTAGGTAAATATGACTTTCTGGACAAAACAGTTACTACCTTTGAGAGATTTTCAGTGATTTTTTGTGTGTTCTTATATTTTCATAGAACATGGGCTCAGTGCTACTCATTGATTTATTAAAACCACAGTTAACTCACCAATTAATCATTAACAAGATACAATTTTTTGATTTGTTTTTCTCTGAGATAGGGTACCCCTGTAGTCCCAGCTGGCCTGGAACTCACCATGTCGAACAGACCAGTCTTGATCCCACAGAGAACCACCTGTTTCTGCCTCCTAAATGCTGGGGTTAAAGACGTGCCACCACAGTATTTAAAATTATTCTTCACTTATAAAACAAGGATGAGTTGATTTTCTAATATTTTCTTTACCCAAGTTTTGTTCCTTTCTTCATTCATTTGACCTGGCACCAGTTAGAGATACTGCTTTAAGCTAGGATGAACAGCCTAGTTGTTTGCTGTTAGAACAATCGATATAGTGTTCTCAGTGGAAAATTTCCCATAATCTTGGAATTCTGGAAGGTCAAATTACCACAGATTTGAAACAGAAAGGTAGCATGAATAGAGATAAAACAGCTGACTACCTAATCTCATCATCTTAGCCCCTTCTACTGCACAAAATACCCACTACTACAGTCCATCCTAAGCAATTCTCTATCCTTAAATACCCTGATTGTGGCATCATTAAAACGGCTTTAAATAGTGGGTTCTTGATCTGTACTACTACTCATGAATTTACCCACTATTATATCAAGATTTTTATGAAAATTATAATTCCGTTTATTTTTCCGAATTTTATACATTATAAAAGAAAACAAAAATAAATATGTTACTACAGTCCATATTATATTGTAGTCTTAGTTGGAGAAAATATTCCATGTTTAACCTGAGGACAGTCAGAGCAGAGAACAGTTTTCTGGTCAGTCGATATTGAACTTGAAACCATAGTGTGTGGTTTTTTCAATATTAGGATCATACCATTTAGTTTCAGTGGGAAAGGAAAAGCAATATCAATATCCATTGATGGACCTTGGAGTTCTTTAGAGTCTCTGTTATCGATAGCCTGTATTCAGATATTCAAGGCCTGGAACTGTGATTTCATTTAATAACATGCATGTTCTGGGAATAGTAATGTACACTCAGTCAGGGATCTCTATTCAAACCATGTTAAATAAAATAATTAGGTCACAAACCTGTGAGTTTCCGTATGGCTTTTTCATACACTCTTAGTTTTGCTTAACCTACCTTTTTCTTTCATTTCTCTGGTCACTTCCCCACTTAAATTGAACTCACCCTGCACCCCTACCTCATACCATATCATATGTCTTCCACTACTCTATAAATCTTTTTCATGTAACTTTCTGGATGGATAGCCCTCCACTTCCTTCTTCCCCCCAGTCTCAACCCACTTCCCTGCTAGTCTAAGTGTTGTACCACTCTACTTTCAGTGTATCTATATTATACTAACCCCTCATTTATTACACCATACAATAGCACCTTTCTTGTTTCTCTACTTCTATACATACTCCAAGTTGAGTACATATAACAAAGGGTTACAAGCTAGGATGCCAATATGAGAGGTAGTGTGTGTTTGTTTCTTTGGTACTCAGTGACTCTATACAGTGTACATTTTATAATTCCATCCATTTACCTACAATTTCATTTTTCCATATAGCTGAATAAAGTTCCATTGTGCATATGTAATACGTTTTCCTTATTCTTTTATGAACTAAGCGTCTAGGCTGATTCCATTTCCTGGATATTATAAATAGAACAACAATTAACACATGAAGTCTTTGGGTATATGCCCAGCAGCAGTATGGATGTGTTATATGGGTTCTAAGTTTTTGAGAAACTTGCTGACAAATTTCCAAAGTGTCTGTACTAGTTTAGATTTCCCAAAACCGTGTATATGAATTTCCACACAACATTTGTGGTCATTTCAATTAGAATGAGATGGAATCTTAAAGAAGTTTTAATCTGTATTTTGTTGATAGATACAGAATAATATTTAAACTGTTTCCTGGTCATTTTAGGTTCTTCCTTTGAGAGTTTTCTCTTCAGTTTCATAGTCCATTTTTTGAAATGTTCTTTTGTTTCGTTTAATGTTTTTCTTGATTGTTTATTTTTATTTTGGATGCACGAGTGTATCCCCTGAATGTTTGTGGAGGTCAGAAGAGGGCATTGGATCTTCTAGACCTGTAGTTATAAACAGTTCTTAGAGTCCATAGGGGTCCTCTGAAAGAGCAGTCAGTGCTCTTAACCACTGAGCCATCTCTCCAAACCCTTTGTTTGTTTTCTAGACACTCAGGTTTTTTTTTTTTTTTCTTTTTTCCTACGTTTACATAGTTTGCTGTATATTCACTCAGGTTTTTTTTTTTTTAATATGTTCACATAGTTTTGCTGTATATTCTAGACATTAGTCCTCTATCAGATATATAGCTGGCAAAGATTTCCCCCATTCTGTGGGCTGCTTCCTCACTGGACTGAAAGTTTCTTTTGCTGTCCAGAAGCTCTTTTACTTTCATGAGACACCATTTCTCCCTTGCTGCTCCTGTTTCCTGTGCTACCAGAGAAAATTCATCTATGCCTGTAAATTGAAGTATACGTCTCCAATTAAACAAAAGAAAGAGTAAGAAGAGCCAAAGTAATAAAATTAGAAAGGAAAATTGAGACACTGCAACAGATACAAATGAAAGTCAGCAAATTATAAGGATATACTTAAAGAAAAATCTCTTCCATGAACTTGGAGCATTTAAAAGAACTAGAGCAAATTTCTAGATGTATAAAACACATCAAAATTAAACCAAGATGAAATAAATAACTTAAAAAGATTCATAATCAGAAATTAAATTGAGGTAATAATGAAACATCTCCCAATGTTCAGGCCCAGGCCCAGCTGAAAAGGATGGCACTTTCCTCACATCATTGTTATCATTTGTGTTCCTATGATGGCTGTTCTGATTGGTTTGAAATGGAATAGTTAAGATTAACTTCATTTCCTTGATGATCACAGGAGTTGAAAACTTTTTAAGTGTTTACTAGCCATTTGTATTTGTTCTTTTGAGAAAGTGTTATTAAATTCCATAGATCATTTTTTACTAGGTTTTTTTTATTGTTTAGTATTTTGAGCTCTTTCTATATTCTAAATACTAATCCTAGGTTGCACTTATGGCTGGCAAAGATTTGATCCCATCTTATGGGCACCCCCTTCCTGAACTGAAAGTTTCTTAAGTGGAGGAGAAGCTTTTCAGTTTCATGAGGTCCTACTGTTTGATTTTGGACTTATGTTCTATGCTATTTAAGTCTTGTTTAGAAAGCCCTTTCCTGCACCTATAAATTGAAATGTATTCTCTACCTTTTTCATCAATAAATTTCTGGGTACCTGATTTTATATTGAGGTCCTTTATCAATTTGTAGTTCGGTTTTGTGCAGACAAAGAAATAAGGGTCTAATTTTCATTTTTCTGTGTGTTGGAATCAAAGTTTCATAGCACCACTGGTTGAATATGCTCTTTTTTCCCCTCCAATATATATTTTGGGATCTTTTTTAAAAAACGTTGCTATTCTTAGGAAGAGTTTTTAGCTGGGTATTATCTTGTATTCTATTGACTTATATGTTAATTTTGTGCCAGTATATGCTTTTTTTATTATTATGGCTGTGCAGTATGACTTGAAATCAGGTATTTTTACAAAACATGTGGTATTCTTTTTGTTCAGGCTTTCGCTCTCTGTGGTTTTTTGTGTCTCCATTTAAGTGTTGAGCTTTTTTGATCTATGATTATGAGGAGTTGTCTTGAAATTTTAATTGAGACGGTACTGAATCTGTAGCTTGCTTTTGGTAACATGCATATTTTCACAAAATTAATTCTCATAATCCATGAACATGGGAGGTTTTTCATCTTCTAGTATATTCCTCAATTATTTCTTCAGTGTATTATAGATTAAATTGTAAAGGTATTTCATTCCTTTGGTTAGATTCATTCCCAGGAATTTTTCATGTGTTGTATGACTGGAATAGTTTTCACATGTTTGAATCTAAGTATGATTCTGTTTTTTGTCACTTTCCCTTTTACATAATGGATAAAATTTAATCATGTTTTGAATATATATATGTATATATATATACACAGATTAGATAGACAGACAGATGATAGATGGTGCAAACATTTCTATAATGGTATGGCTCATTATCTTGCAAGAGATTCTATGAACTGATACAGAGAAGTGGGGGGGGTACTAGTACAAAGTAATGACTAACTTGTGTTAAAGTGATACTGATAAATGTCCAGAGAGAGCAAGGTGTCAAAAATTCACAGAACAAAATGCCAGAGAAGAGAAAGCTATACCTGGAAGGTAATCTTGAGGTCTATGGAGAATTCATGCATATTATTAAGTACACCAGTGTTCAATAGACTAATGACTATTTCATGTGTTTTAGAAGACTACATAAGGCTTAGAAAAGCATCATATCAGGGACTGGAGAGATGGCTCAGTGATTAAGAGAGCTGCTTGTTCCTTCAGAAGACTTAGGTTCAGTTCCAAGCACCAACATGAAGACTAACAATCCTCCATAACTCCAGGTCCATGGGAATCCAATGTCGTCTTCTGACCTCCAGATGCATTGCATGACACTGGTGCACTTATACACATGCAGACAACAAACTGATACACAAAAAATAATAAGTAAAATATTAAGAAAATGAAAAGGATCATCTTAGAGAAGTAGAAGGATTACTTCCTGTTCAGTACAATCAGAATCCTCTTGATCCATGGGACTGGAGAATTCATTGGAACAATGTAATGGAAAAGAGGTAATCAGAAAAAAAGCACTCTGGTTCTACTTGCAATCATGAAAATAAGTCCAAAAAAGATGAAACTATTTCTAGGTTCTATAACTAAGTCTGGAATAAAGTTCAAAATCAGATATTTAAGAGCGGCATGAAGCAAGGTGAAATTTTCAGTGTCTGACAGTCAATTAAAAATTAACTGAAATCGGTAAAGTGTGGTAGCACATGGCTTTAATCCTAGCACTTGTGAGGCAGAGACAGGAGGATCTCTTCGAGATTGATGCAAACCAAGTCATAGAGAGCTCCTAGCCAGCTGGGGCTACAAGGAGACAGTCTCACAAAGACCAAAATCAAAAAAAGAAAAAAAGAAAAAAGTCCAAAAATAACAACAGAAATAAATGAAGTCATTTATATTAACAATTATAAAGAACAATCATGTAAACTAAAGCCAGAAAAATGTCATTGTAAACCAGTTCACAGTGCATTTTTAATATATAGAAAACATTACATAACATAAATATGAATCAGAACAACATCAAACTTCTAGACCAAAGTTAAATTCCAAAATCTAAGATGAATATTATCCTAGAAGAAATTAATGACAAAGATAAACTTTTAGAGAAAGTATTTATTTTTATTTTTTTAAATCATTATTTTTTAACATTTTTAATAACTACATGATTAGAAGAAGCATTTCATCACATCTTTAACATATTCAATAACACACTCCAGAGCAACATCTCTTTCACAAGTGGCTGTATTTTCTAGGTCACAATTGAATTAATACAGTTTATATAATATTGAACTCATTATAAGCACTGTAAGACATAAAATTGAATGAGTTTTTAACCTTTAAAAAAGATCTCCATTTCATTTTAGAATATATTGTCCCTTGCAGAAAGACTCATTGTTTTGGCTACTGACACTGAGATGTTGGCACATGCATCTAGAATCTGTATATATCTATTAGTAGTCATAATCGGTTGCACTTGGATCCTTGGCACCTGTGTATGTCTATAAAGTCATCGGGTAGATTTCAATGGTAATGGTTATCACCTGTACTAATTAACATGGTGTAAATTTCCATTCTTCCTCCTCAAATATAATACATTTTTAAAAGTTTGTTGATTTTTTTTTGTCTCTCTGTGTGTGTATATATCTTATTCAACTATACACCCACTTCCCAGATGGCACCCTGAGAATATTTTATCTTAAGACATGCAGTATGTATAAAGGACAGAGGAATGGAATTCTTCAAGATTAAAGCAAGTAAAAAAGCAACAATAAACTTTTTCAGAAACTTAGTAAATATATAATTGGAATTCATATTTTGGTAAGGGAGAAAAATCCAAAAACTTTTGAAGGAAAATGGATATTCATTTGTTTTGAGTTCAGTAGTACAGGATGAGATGTCCACAGTGATACCTAAATTACATTAAGTGTCCCATTCCAAAAAAGACAAAAATCGCATGTCCTGTTCCATATGTTGATACTAATTTTTAATGTTCATATATATGTAAAAAAGGGAATGTAAGAATAAGTATAGATTATGACACTAGTAAAAAATCTGGCCTGAGGTACCAAGAGACAGAACAGAGAGACAAAGTACAGGGGGGTGTGACAATAGGATGGACAGGAGGACACTTGCGCGCTGTTCTCATGACCATTAACAGGCATTGATAACCCCAGTTTTACCTAATGTGACATACACAAGACTGTAATTTCCAGTGAAAACATTCAACATGGATTTTCCTTTCTGCCCAACTAACATTATATGCACGTGAGTCATTGGCTGGTTACATGAGCCTTAGGCTTTATATCTGTTGTTGTTGTTGTTGTTGTTGTTGTTGTTATTGTTGTTGTCTGTCCTATCAGAGCATACAAAAAATCATAAACAATGACTGCCTTGATGCCCATATATGGGACATTCATACATTTGGATCTCATAAATGTTGTTTCATGAAAAAAAAAAAGAACTTGGAGAGTATAATTAGTTACTTTTCTGTTACTATGATAAATTGCCATAGAAGAAAGAGTTTATTTGGCTTATGATTCCAGAGAGTCCATCATGGTGGGTGGAGGGATGGACATGGCAGGAGGCAGCTGCAGCAGAAATCTAGCACTCATATCTGCAAAGAGGAAGGAAGCAGAGAGACAAATGGCAAATAGGGCAAGCTAGGAACTTTCAAAGCACACCCTCAGTGTCATGCTGCCTTAACTAAGGCCACACCTTTGTAAAGCTCCCAAACCAGTGCAATCAACTGGGGGCAAAGTGCTCAAATTCTAAGATCCTATGTGGATCGTTCCTCATTGAAATCACCACTTTCACTCCCTGGTACCATAGGCTCATGACTGTATCATAATGCAAAATGAAAAATGCATTTAGTTCAACTTTAAAAGTCCCCGTACCCTTTTGCAATCTCAACACTATTCAAAAGTTCATAGTTACTTCGTGGACCCAAAGCATTCTCTTAACTGTAAATCCCTGCAAAATCAGAAAGCAAATTATATACTTCCAACATACGATGCCACTGACTACTCTTTCTCATTCCTAAAGTGATGAATAGGGGCTTTAGTGAAGAAATACTAGAATAAAATAAGACTGAAAACTAGCATGGCAAATACCAAATCTTTTAGCTCAATGTCTAATGGCTGGTACTTTACTTCTAAAGAGCTTAGATATCTCTCTTCCAGCAACAAAGGTATCTTTCTTGGGCTAGTTGCACTCTCTGTGTACAGCTCTCCTTGGCAGATATCTCACTTCTCATGTCTAAGTAGCATCATGGGTCTCTGTAACATAGGCTTGACCTTAACTGCTCCATGCAATGACCTCTAAGAATTTAGTACATCAGGACCTTCTTCTTGCAGGGACTCTCCTGTCATATACTTCCTTGACAACAGGACTTCTCTGAAACTATCAACAAATAATTGATGCCCCCCTCAGTCTTGCATCTTTCATGCATCTAAAGCCAGCACCATATGACAGACACTGACAAGTTGGACTTTCAGCTTGGAATGAACCTTGGCCCCATTCATCCTCATTACTGCCTTTGTATGTTGTGCTTTTCTAGGTACTGAAAAGCTTTTAGGCTTTCCCTTTCTTAACATGGAAATTTAGCTAGGTGGGGTCTTGATGGGAGGGAACTCTTACCATTGCTCAGTTAAGATGGAAGCCTCTTACCAGTAATTCTAATCTCCTTATACATGAGACTCTTTCTTCTAGGACATGTCTTGTTACAACAGTAAGCTTCCTACTAATCTTTTTCACTCCAAACTACAAATCTTGTATTCCTTCCTGCCTGACTTCTTTTACACTACAGATGTACATGATATTTATAATTAATAAGCATGCAATAGATTTAATATTAGGCTGGCTTGAAATTTTGTCCACTAAAGAAATTTGTTCATTACATTTTAATTTAGCCTCAGGCAAGTTCTTAGACCACTACCAGGCAGTAGCCAGACATTTTGTCATCATATGCCAGTTGCTGCTTCAAACCTTGCTTCCCTACTTCCTTGGAGCATCTTGAGCTAGGCCTCTACCAGAATGGCCCATTTCATGCTGCTTAGCATCAACCTCTTATCTGGATCAAAGTTCTGATCTTCCACAGTCCTCCCCAAACCAACATGGTCAGCAGGTTATTCATACCAACAGCCCACTCTCAGTATCAAACTTGTGTTAGTGATTTTTCTGTTGCTTTGATAAATCACCATGAACAAGGCAATTTATAGAAATAAGAGTTCATTTGGATTACAGCTTCAGAGGGATAAGAGTTTATTTGGTGGTTTGGAATGACAGCAGGCAAATGGAGCTGAAAGCTGAGCCCTCATCTTCAAAAAGGCATAGGAAGCAGAGAGACAAACTGTGAATAGCAAGGCTGTAGAATCTCAAAGTCCATCCAAGGGTAGTCCTTCGTCCAGCAAGGCCATACGGCCTAAACTTCCCCAAATTGCCCCACCAACAAGGAATAAAGTATTTGAAGATATGAAGGACAATCCTCATTCAAACACCACAGGGATCAAGTGATGAGAAAGGGGGCGTGAGGCAAAAGATTATGTTTTATAAAAATTGAAAGGAGGATAATGGGGTTAGAAGAGCCCAGGGAAGGGAGGGGAGAAGATGTGGAATAAGGGGAAGAAAGAAATAGCAAATGCAGGTTTATTTTTAAAATGTCATAATGAAATACCTTTGTAAGCTAATAAATAAAAAAATACAAATACAATGGAATGTTTAATTTTTGATAACTTTAAATTCACAGCTTCAATATTTTAATGAACTCCAAGGAAAGAGATAGGAAAGGAACCACAGGACACATTGTGATCAGATTCTTTTAAACCCATGATAAATGGGGAATGTTAAAGTTTTCAGAGAATATACATACGATGTTCTGTGTAATGAAAGTTGGGATTGTGCATATCTTTATTAGTCATGATTCAAGTGAGACGACTGGAGTAGCAGCTTGACTGAACTATAGAGATCAACTCTAGTTTAGATTTTAGTTAATACTCAAACTCTTTGTAAAACTGGCAATGAAATAATTTTCCTCAGACTTAATGGTTAAAATAATTCATTAGCAACAGACATTTTCTACAAGAAATGTTGAAGGGAATTCTTGATCCAGAAGGAAACAGAATTATTTATTCAAACGAATGAAGAGAAGCAGAGGTGTTAAGCATATGGGAAAATTATGTCATTATTTGAATCTGAAATGTTTGTGTGTTTTAAAAAATAGGACCATATTGTGAGGTTTATGAATTTATTATTGTAAATTTCAAATCAAATAAATGACAATAATAATAAGACTTGGAGAAGAAAAATCAAGGTATAGGACTTATAGATTTTTAATATTAATCAAGATTTATTAAATTATTTGAAGGTAGTCTAAAAAGATGTTATCATTCTCAAGTCAACCTTAAAATTAATAAAACAATAAAGGACTAATCAAGATGGAAGAAAATGATCTTGAAAACCACCCAGTTATTCTAAACATGAGGAGGAAATGATTAAATAGTGGAATATGATTAAAATGCATTGTATGAAACTGTCAAAGAATTAATAAAAATATTTTTAAATACCTCCCAAAATATTTTGAGAAAAAACCTGACAGTAAGTTATATTTTTCCTTAATATACATCTAAGTCTAATTGATGCAACTGTTATAGTGTTATGCATACTTTGAATGACTGTTCAAAAAAGTTGCTGAAAATTAAACAGTTCTGGAATTTATATCATCTGAGGCATTTTCCTGTATATTTTGATGTTTATATGCAACTTAACTTTCTTGCTCCCTTTCTCATCCCAACTGAGGATAAAGGATGGAGCAGAGTAATATTATAGAAAAACTTGGCAGAGAAAACCTCAGTGCTTTGCCATGAAAACACTAGGGGTTTTTACTTTTTTTTCTTTTTCTTTTTCTTTTTTTTTTTTTTTTTCTGCATTGTCAGTCCTAGGAGACCATTTAATGAGAAGTGATTGTTTTACATTAATGGCACAGAGAACGATTAGATGCAGTGGATTTTTTTCTAACTCCTACTGATGTTTTATCAGATGACTTAGGAGAAATTCTAATTTAAATTTTCCAATAAAAAAAAAGCAACTTTACTTCCATTCTATCATCTTGTCCTAAGCAATATAAAATGTTTGCATATAATTCTTCTCACTGCAATTTTTGTACAGTCTTCAATTTTAAATTGATCTCTTATCAGTGGAACACATATTTCTTTGTAAAGTATTTCTATGATTATAGAGTCTCTCAAGGAACACAATGTAAAATAATTTGAGTGTAACTTTTCTTTTTGCTTTTGCAATATTTGATATGCTTTTCGAAAGTTTAACTGAAATTTCACTTACTTGTCCTTACCTCTGTGCTCTGTCATATTATTTTATGTGTTTCATATAAAATTTCATCTATTATAATATTTTATTCCTTTCTTTTAAGAACATTAAATTTTATTATAATTTTAAAAGGCACAAATTAAAAATTGTGGGATATATATAATAAATATTATTTTTTTAATGTATATGGATGTATGGCCTTCATGTATATAAGTGCATTCGTGTCATACAATGCCTGCAGAGGTCACAGGAGGGCTTCTGATCCCCTGGAACAGGAGTTCCAGACAGTTGTTAGCCAACTTATATGTGCTGGAAACCAAACCTGGGTCCTCTGCAAGAGCAGCAAATGCTCTTAATCATTGAGCCAACTCTCCAGCCCCCAAATATTGTGAAATTCTAATTGCATGTACTCCTCTAAGGCAATACAATCATCTGCTTTGTTTTAATATGCTGTGATTTGTTACCAAATACTCATCAAAAGGCTTGTGCTCTAGGATTAAAGTAACTGTTCAGGAGAGCATTGCTACCAAGTCATCTAGATCACCATTTATGTTATTTAACTGAATATGACAGAATTTTTGCCTGTCATTAACTGTTTGGCTGCTAGTACTGAAGCGTGAATGGAGCTGTATTTTGGCTACTTAAAGTTGGATTTAGGTTCCGTGGCCGCCACTGCAGCCACCCTTCCACTTTTCCTGTGCTGGGTGCTGTCTCCAGGAACTGCTCCTCCTGTAGCTCGGGGGCCACCTGCGGCTGCTCTCTTTTCCCATGGTGCTGATCGCATGGGTTCCGCCTGCGATCACACAGGAGCTGCCTCCTGGACGCTGCCTCTGATCACATGGGAGCCTCCTTCTGGGTGCTGCCCATGATTTCACGGGTGCTCCCCTTCACTCCTTGCTGCAGCCACAAGCTGTGGTCGCTCTTCTGCTCACCAGGTGCTGAGGCCGCTCTTCTGCTCACTTGGCTCTGAGGCAGCTCTTCTGCATGCCTAGTGCTGCCGCCAATCGTCTCTACTTCTGTCAGTCCCGGGCCCCAGGACTGGTGAGGAGACTGTGTCAGCAGAGCCGCATTCAGACACAGGAGACCAGGTTGGTTGATGCAGATAAGGTTTATTGCAGAAAGGCACAAGCTTATATAGGGGTAGGGGTCCAATCAAGAAGTTATAACTCAGATCTTTTTGGTAGGGCTGTGTCTTATCATTGACATCTCCAGTCAGGCACCTCATTAGCATAATGGGTTTCAGGTGACTTAGTTTCCGGTTGCCTTACAGGGCTTGGTTTCCTGGGAATCACGTGATCTAGGCTGTCTAAGTGTTGCAATTTAGGATCTCAAGGATGGTGATTATGGAGTGGTGAGCTCTAGGCATCAGTCTCATGATCTGCCAATGGGAGCAAATGTCACAAGGCTTCCTTGTGGCTCCAGCAGTCCGGCCATTGCCTTGGGCCTGCTGTATGGCTGCCAATAAGACTTTCACTCTAGGCTCAAGCCTGTCTCCCACAAGGTTCTATTGTGTTATACTGTGGGTCACAGTCCAGAGCGGGACAGGGGATCACACTAATCTCATATCTTTTCTTTTCTTTCTTTCTTTTTTTTGTTTTTGTTTCTTTTTGAGCCAGGGTAGTCTCAACTTTTTAAAATTGCATTTAATTTAAATATTCATACAAATGTATATTATATATTGAGCATATTCCCCCAGCACCCCTCTCCCATCCCCTTCCTCACCCTTCTCCCCTCCAGTTAGTCCCCTTTGTTCCCTGGACAGTTTTACATCACTTTCTTGTCATATGTACATACATGATCTTCTGTGTCTCTCAAAACCAAGGATCCACAATCTGATTGCAATAAGAATCTACCATCATATTTTACTTTTCAGTTTCATCATGTAATGTGTTCATTACCATAGATTAACACAACGATAACTTTCACTTTGATGTTTTCATGCATGTGATATATAACTTATTTGGGTCATATCCATCCTCATTACCCTTCTCTTGTCCCCTTCCTACTCCTGCTGGTCTTCTTCCTCCCAATAATTTTCCCTTCTACTCTCACATCTTTCTTTGTATATTTGGCTAATGGATTTCATTAGAGTTGCTTACAGGAGCATGAGAATCTTAAAGTTTGGTTACATCATTGAAGAAAATGTCTCTATTCTCACCAAACATCAAGTGCATGTGTGTGTGTGTGTGTGTGTGTGTGTGATGTGTGTGTGTGTGTGTGTTCACAGAAGATTGGAGTCTTCTGTGCCCTTCCCCTCTTTGACAGAATATTGATAGGTCAAATTCTGAGATATTGTGGAGACAGTCCAAGATAATGTGAATTAAAGGATTTTAAGGTATATCACTAATTCTCTTATGATGTTCCCTGACCCTTGGAGGGGGTGATATAGCTATCCCATTCATGGATGATTGCTGAACAGTTACTTATTTTCATTCCTTTAGCTAGATATGAATCCTTACAGTTAACACTAACCACCAAAAGAGATGATTCTCTGGCTAAAGGTAATAGCAATTTATGGGCCTTCATGACTATTTAGCAATACAATAGCAATAGTAATTTATAGTTTCAGGCTTGAATTCATTTCTGTGGTGGGGACCTCAAATGCAATCAGAAATTAATTTGTGCTACTGTTCTACCATCTTGCCTGGCTAGTACTGCTGCATGCAAGGTCCACAAGTTAGTGAAAGAGGTGATGATAAATTTCCTCTAATAGCTTACATGTTGGCTTCCAGCACTATAAGTGCTAGCCAGCAGGGAAGAAGCTTTCATCTCTATCCCATTTTGATTTGTCTGGGTCCTGTAGCCCAAGTGAGCAGTGTTTCATCAAGAGAATCTGAACACCTAGCTATAGTGAGAAACCAAGAGCAGTGGCAATTGCTGGCTTTATTATATGGAATTAAGGGTACTTCTCTGATGAACAAATATTAGGGTGGTGAGACTATGCCTAGCAT
>NW_008356327.1:4741506-4746661 GCF_000622305.1 Nannospalax galili
GGATCAGTCATAAAATATTCTTGCTTAGATTTTTTTGAGGTTTTTGCATATTCCTTTTCTTCTTTTGAGTTTTTTAAAAATATTTTTTATTGAGCTTTTGTAATTTCCCACAAGAATTCGTAATCAAATTTAGACCCCTTCCCCCATCAGTGCCTCCCCGATCCTCCCACAAAATCTCATGTATTCCATCATACATGTTAATTCCTATTCATTTAGGCCTTTAAACCCAATTGCCCTTCAGTGTAAATATGTCCACTGGAGTCTAGTCAGCCCATCCAGAGATTGTATGTAAGTCATATTCTCCCTAACCCATCAGAAATCAGTCTTCAATAGTTCTCAATCTAGTTCAGGCCCACCTCCTATTGTCTCCTTCCCTTTGGGCCCTTTAATTGAGTTGACATGGATCCTATGCTCAATGTCATCATTGCCATTTTGCGTGTTTTAGATCCGGATCCTCTGTTGGATGTATACCTGCTAAAGTCCTATCCAGTTGTGTAGGCTATCTGGTTACTCAGCCAACTATTTCCTTTCTTGTACAAATTTCTTCTTCTTTTTTTTTTTTTTTAAATTTCATGAGGTTCCACTTATCAACCATTGTCTTTATTTCCTGAGAGATTGGAATCCTATTCAGAAAGCTTTTTCCTTTCTCTCTCTTTAGAGGTTTATCCCTAATTTTTTTCCCCTATAGCAGTTTCAGAGTTCCGTGTCTTACACTGAGGTTTTTGTTCCATTTGGAGTTGAGTGTTGTACAGGATGAAGAAGAAAGGCTCTAGTGCTGTTCTTCTACAAAGAGATATCCAGTTTTCCTGCCATCATTATTTCTGAAGAGTCTTTCCTTTCTAAAATGTCTATTTTTAACGTTTTTGCCAAAATTCAGGTACCTGTAGCTATGTGGACTTATACCCTGGTCCTCTGTTCCATTTTGTTAATCTATGTGACCATTTTTTTATTTCCTGAACCATCCTCTTTTCATTACGAATACTCTGTATTATAACTTGAAAATAGGTGTGGTGATCCCTCCAGTTTTTGCTTTTTCTTCACATGTTTGCTTTTCTTTGAGGGGAAGAGGTGTCTCTGTATGTCTATAAGAAATTAAATATTGTTATTCTATTTCTCTGAAGAAAAGGTTTAAAAATTTATGAGGATTACATTGGCTATGCAACTTGCTTTGGGTATGACAAACGTCACAGTATTAATTTTTCCAGTCCATGAGCATGGCCAGTCTTTCTGTCTTTTCTTGTCCTCTTCAGTTTCTTTGTTCAGTGTTTTCACATTTTCATTAAGGAGATCATTCTCCTCTTTGGTTAAGTTTATTCCAAGATATAATTTTTATAATATTTTATTGATTCTTTCAGAATTTTATACAGTGGATTTTTGTCATATTCAGACCATCTCTCCCATCTGCTCTCAGATCCATGACCTTCTCATTACTGCCACATCCCACATCACAACCACTAAAGTTTTTTAAGGCCAATTAAGTTTTTTTAAGCTTTTGTAATGGCACTGTTGCTTTGACTTATTTCTCCATGTGTTTGTCATTGGTAAGTAGGAAAGCTATTGAGTTGTATTCATTTTGTATTGTGCAACTTCACTGAAATTTATCAGTTGTGAGAATTTCCTGATGGAGTCTTTAGGGTCTCTTATATGTACAATCATATCATCTACACATAAGATACTATGAATTCTTCCTTTTCTATTTGAATACCTTTTATTTGTTTCTACTGTCTTGTTTCAAAAACTTAAACTTCAAGCAATATACTGAATAGTATGTGAGAGAGTGGATTCTTGTCTTCTGGAGTTTAGCCGAAGGCTTTGAGTTTATCTCAATATAACCTGATATTGGCTATAGTAGCATTTATTACTGAGGGAATTTTCCTCCAATCAAAATCTCTTTTGTAATTTTATCATGAAACAGTGTTGGATGTTGTGACAAGCATTTACTACATCTCAAATAATTAATGAGATAATTATTTGATTTCTCTCTTTGAGTCCATTCTTTTGGTATATTACATTTATTTATTTGTATATGTTGAATAATTTCTGTAACTCTGAAATGAATGTAATAATTATTTTTCTTTTAGTTGAATTTTTGTGAATTTCAGAGAACATATTTTGAAAATATTTAGAACCCTTCTTATAATTGTACCTCTCTGATAGAAAAATTCTTTTTGATGTTGTATTGAATTCATTCACAAGTATTATGCTGAGAATTATTAAATCTGTGTTAATTAAATATATTTGTAATTTTTTTGTTGTTGCTTTAGTTTTCTGGTTTAATTTTCTAGTTTTAGTATCAGGGCAATATTGACTTATATAAAGAGTTGAAAGGCTTCCATCATTTGCTATTTTATAGAATAATTAAAAATATTCATGTGATTGTTTTAAAGGTCTGGTAGAACTCTACTATCAATCTCTCTAGGTCCATATTTTTATTTGGGGGAATTTTTTAATACTGTTCCAATATCAGTGTTTAATATAGATTTAATAATTTCATTACAACAAACATTTGTACCCAGATATGCATGGGTGTCTGTGTGAGTGTGTGTGTGTGTGTGTCCCAAGTAAGTTCTTCATAGTAGGCCAGCAGACAAAGAAAACTTAAAATTGTAATAGTATATATCAAATATAAAGCAGTCTAATTAAAAAAAAATATTTCTAAAAGAATGTAAAACCTAAGTAAAATAAGAACTGAAAGAAACTACAAAATAGATGAAGGTTGCATCTAAGAAGCCAGCTGTAAAGTCTAATAACCACAACAACCGGCACAGCAAACTATTTCTTTTGGTGCAGTAGTGGTACTTTTATCTAGGGAGTAATCAACAGCTTTCTAACTGAACTTAAATCCCTCTCAATGGGAGGGAACTCATGGATGGCACTGTAAATATTGCAAAACACACATGACAGGAAAGGTCATAAGTTCTAAAGAAAACCCATTCTCTGTCACATCTCTAGACAAATGAAATTTAGTATTGTATGCTAAATATGGATCCTTTTATTTCCAGACAAGTATTCCATACACCACTCATTAAAGAAGCTTCTTGCAACAGACGGAGGCTATTACAGAGTTTCCCAAATAGTCACATACAGAGAATAAATGTCTGAGAGATGCCCAGCCCTAAGCGGCACATCTACAGTGGAACCTCCACACCTAAGGTTCATGGAACAGAGAATAGGGGTTAAAGAGAATACTAACACATCTCTCAACTCTCACCAGCAAAGCTTCCCTGCCCCAAGTTATAGAGAGTAAGAGACTGCAGAGTGCATGTACATGGATAGGACTCTTATATTAAACCTCATCCACCCATGATTCAGGGACCACTGCAGAAGAGGGGGGCAAAAAGATTGTAAGAGCCAGGGTTAGTGCATAAACAGAAGGAAACAGGCTTTCAAGCCTCTTGGAACTTACAGCAATGGTGACATGTACAAGACCCATGCTGACTCAGATATAAACACAGTATAGAACTAGGAAAATTGGCAGTGGCCCCAACTTTTGCTGAGGAACTATTGGCAGCTGATTGCTACAGGGTAAGGAAGAGTAAATCTTCTTTAAGGGAGTGACTCTAGATAGACTGACTAGGCTCCAGTGGAAGACCTTGCACTGAGGGACATCTGGGTACAGATGCTTGACAGGTTAGGACTTAACACATGTGACAGAATGCATGAAATCCGATGCAAGGGAGGCTACTGGAGATGCAGATGGGGAGGAGGTCTAAATCTGATTAACATCTATCATATGAAATGCACAAAAACTCAAAATAATTATTAAAAAACAAATCCCTGAATGGTTCACTTGTTCACTCATTCACACACAGGATGGCAATATTTATTACAGTCATAAATAATATTTAATACAAAATTTTCTAAATACTTCAAAGAACATAAACATTACTTGATATTATAGTATTAGAATAATTGGAACAATGTACAGAAATATCTAAAATTAAGAACAAATGATATATTCAGATACCATTTAATTAATAATTTTCCATATACTTCTGATAAATTTAGAAATAGAAAATGAATATTTTATTGACCTCATAACTATAGCAGCAAAGAAATCCAAAATACTGAAAATACAAAATATCTAAGAATAATGCTATTATTGATGCCATATAGTACTCAGACTCATGATTGATTCAAAGAAGTTTTTTAATTCAGTATATAAGGCAAAACCAAATCAGCAAATACTGATATTATCAATGAATTATCTAAATTACTTAATAAGAACAGATAAATATTTGAGCATATCCATAAGTAAATACCATCTGCTATAACTTTTTGTCAGGTAAACGTAGTGAAATAGCATCATAGAAGTACTGAAAAGATGATCATGAATTAAGACAGAATCCAGAAGTACATAAAATATATCCGAAAACCTAATGATCATCTAGTTAGCTTTTGTTGTCAACTTGTCACAACCTAGAATCAACTGGGAAGAGAGTCTGAATGAGGAATTACCTAGATTAGTTCGGAATGTGGCTTGTAGAGGGGAGGCTGTTTTCATTGTTAATTGATGAAGGAAGATCCAGTCTGCTGTAGGTGGCACCGTTCCCTGCTGTGGCCCCACTATTAATGAGAGAAAGCAGCTGTGCATTTATAATGACTGTGGATGTGATGATTAAGTCTGAGTTTATGCCTTGACTTGCCTCCAATAATAAAGTGTAAACAGGAACTCTGTAAGCCAAATAAACCCATTTCTGCCCTAAATTGCATTTTGTCAGGATATTTTATCATCACAAAAGAAATGAAGGTGCAACATTTGACAAAGCAGGCCTTCCAATAACTAGGAAATATTGTTTTTCTAATAAATTGTAATGACATTAATTGACTTTCAAATGTCAAAACCAGAAATTTGAATCAAACCTTATATCAACATAAGATATAGAATTTATATGTTATATAAATTATATAGCATTGGTGGGGGGTGTTGATACATCATCTTACTGTATATCCATCTGCCTCTGCCTCCTGTGTTCTGGGGTTAATGTGTGTACCACCACACTCAGTTTTGCTCATTTTTTAAAGTGAGTTAATACAGGAAAATTTGGAACAAAATATTAAAAATTTGAAAATAAAAGAACTCTTCTGGAAATAAACCCCCACTCTATCCTCTGTTAGCAAACACAATAAACTTGTTATAATTCATTTTATTTAT
>NW_008356327.1:4746914-4754812 GCF_000622305.1 Nannospalax galili
GGGCCAGGACCAGAAGTGGTGCTCCTGGAGCCCAAGAAAGGGACTGGGTTGCTCTGGGTGAGAAGGGTCAGGGAGCAGTATTGGTTCCCCAGGTGTCTGGGGCCCCAAGAGTAGGAATGGCGCAGGGCTCAAACTAGGAGTAGAGAATGGCAAGGCGGGGGGATGGAAGGGTAAATGTGGCTTAGGGAGTCCCGGCGCGGAGAGCTGCGCTCGTCATCTATTTTTTTTAAAAATTGATATGTGAACATTTCAAATTTAGAATCTTGGGAGATTTTTTTTTTTAATTTTATGATGAAAAGCATTAGTAACTATTAAAAAAGAATATTTCCGTTAGGGACTATTAAATAGTATTTCTAATATAGATAGTGTATCATGGTACTCATTTCCTCTAAATCAGGTAAAAAGGATTAAATTTATCCATTTATAATACAGTTTGAATGACTCAGAAATACATCATTGCTACTGTTAATATCAATTAAGTACTTTTTTGGAAGAACTGATGTGACAATATTAGTATGTAAAACTAAAGTGTCTTTAATTCAGAATTTTAACTCATATCCTATATACAAAAATATATTAGAAGCTAAGGCACACTCATGCTTGCTAATCACCTGAATTCTAATGTATATAATTTTTCATCCATGTATAAACAATCTATGAGGGGCTGGAGAGATGACTCAGTGGTTAGGAGACTGCTCTTGCAAAGGATCTGAGTTCAGTTCCTAGCACCTACAGTTCTAGGAGACCCGATGCCATCTTCTGACCTCCGTGGACATTACATGACATGGGTTCACTTACACAAATAAAATAAAAATATATAAAATATAAAAAAATTATAGATGTAGGAAAAAAAATGAATGTATGCTTCAATATCAGTCACATTCAATGTGTACATCCATTTTATAAAATGATCAGTGATTTGATAGCAAGATAGCAAAAATGAAAAACAAGTCAGTAGGCTTATATGTAACCAAAACCGAAGAAGGTCATCATACAGTTTTTAATGTCTGAGAAAATCAAGTCAAATGCCACATTTCAGTATTTGCTGTCTAAAAGTGTTTTTTGTGTTCTTTACATAGTACATCCAAATTTACTGTTATACATTAAATTATAAAAATATAACATTACAAAGTATTAATTATTGACTTTAAATGAAATGCATATAATTAGGTGTCTGAATTACAAAGGCCTAAAAATATTTCCAAAAGAACAATATTTCTATTGAGTGATTAGTTATATTACAGCTACACAGTCCCTTAGAAAAATTGATGAGAGATGAAAGTTTTGTTAGAGCAGCAAAAAGCACCGTGAATTTAACTGGTCAAGACTATAAAATCCCTAGTCTAACTGGTGGAACACCCACCTTTCCAGTTTCACTAGTTGATCACCTGGTGATAGAATCACCCCTAGGAAGTGAGATACACCTTAAGTTATGCTAAAGAGTTAGGCAGAATATCTTGTGCATTAAGGCAGTGAATTTTGCCTACCTGGAATCCTGCCTTGTAGAGAGTAACTCCGCAGAACTCCTGAGGAGCCACAGTCATGTAGGTCTCTGTAAGTCTGTCTGTCTTTCTTTCCTTCAAAAAGGCATAAATTTCCCTTTTCTTTTCCATGCCTTTCTTAAACTAAACATCCTTTCTTTAGGGCTTTGGGCTGCCCCTAGCATCTCGTGCGTCTTAACTTTTTCTCTAAATCTTCCTTCTCCCAGTCATGTGGCTGCTAGTCACCCAAGTGTCTGACCTCCATGCAAGCTCTAAACCTGCATGGCTTCATGATTTTCTTTCCTTCTTCACACCATTCACCTCCTCAAGGCAGCTGCCAAGATTACCAGCTCGCCTGTCCTGAGGATATTTCTTTAAGATTTTAGTAAAATTGTAAAAGTTTCTTTTGGGTCCATTCTTAAATTGTTTTATGAATGAGACTAAGAACCTTCTAGGGAACTTTCTCCCTGTTTCAGTTTCAAAGGGACAACTGTATCACCCCTTTCTCTTAAAGCATAGCAACATCTTGGAAAAGAGCACAGAAAGTTTACCAGAGCAAGTTGCCCAGGAGGACTGCTACCAAGTGGGTTCTTCTGGACATGAAAAGGCCACTCTAATCATGAATTCACTAATAGTAACTGTACCAACCTGTACAAGACATGCAAAACGCCACAGAATCAAGCCATTCAATGATCCAGCATGGATGGGAGAAGGCCTCAGAGGGCTTCACCCCAAACTGAGGAACAATTGATATTTGAGGTCTACAGGAGAGGGAGAGTCATTATTTTCAGTGTTGTGTCCTCGTAAGGGTTTCCCATTCACTGTTAGATGGCCTACACCTATGAGCAAGCCCACAGTCATAACAGTAATCAATGGATGTTGAGAGGGGGATTTGATAGGCAGGTTTGGAGGCATTTAGGTGAGAGAAAGAGTAAGTATGAACAATCTACATTGCATACAAATATAAAATTCTCAAAGAATAAATAAAGATTTTTAAGTTTTAATATAAAGAAGCAAATGAATAAGATACCTTAAAAACTAAATAAGATACCTTAAAAACTAAAATATGCCCTATTAATAACTTTTTTCCTAATGATTGTAATGAATTCTCATTTCATTGAGTATAAAAATCCTGGCACACACCTTTAATACCAGCACTTGGGAGGCAGAGGCAGTTGGATCTTTGTGAGTTCAAGGGCAGCCTGGTCTACATAATGAGTTCCAGGACAGCTGGGGATACAGGGAGACCCTGTCTCAAAAAAGACCAAAAAAAAAAAAACAAAAAAAAAACAAAAAACCCAACCAAACAAACAAACATAAACAAATCCTATGTCTTGATAATAATTTAGAGACATCTCTGGAAGCCCCTCTTAAAATTCTTAAAGTTGATTAAATTGCAGTATTAATTACTAGTTGACTTACTATTTTGTGAATGGTACTATTATAATAAATAATTAAATTCTATCTTTAGACCTGCAATTATCTGTATATCAAAATTCACTTAAAGGGGGTGGAGAGATAGCTCAGGGGTTCTTGCAGAGAACCTGGGTTTGATTTCCAGCACCCACATGGAAGCTAACATCCCTCTATAATTCCAGTGCTGTTACTAGACATGGGTGCACTTACATACATTCAAGAAAAAATATTCATACAAATGAAATGAAATTTAAAATATATTTTTTAAAATTTACTTAAAAGGAAATTTGAGAGAAAACTAATAATGTCTATCTCAAAAAAATCATGTAAATTTATACTCCCTCATTAGTATAATACATACATATTTTAAGAGAGTTAAGACCTAAATTCCAATAAAAATCATGATTTTAAAATGAGCAGACTTACATATAAATCATACAGGCTAGATTTATGAAATCTAGGTAACTGGGAAAAATATTATTATTTTCCTAGTCTTTCGAAATTCTACTAAGCCCGTGAATTCATGAATTGACTGACATTGACCAGTCTGCTTTATTCACATCACATATATGTTTGCTGAAGTGATCATGGAGAATATAAACAAACCACATGAAGAATTTGAGAAGCTGTAGAATGTAACACGTGACTTGAGGCCAGAGTTTAGGTCTTGAGGCTAGAGTTGAGGGTACTTTAGTCAGTGTGCTTACATTGTGAGACTTCCCTAACAGATTTATTTGTCCTTTAAAATCATCATATGTGGGGCTGGAGAGAGAGCTCAGCAGTTTGGAGCACTGGCTATTCTTACAGAAGATCTGGGCTCAACTCCTAGCACCCACATAGTGACCAACAACAATCTGTAACTCCAGTTCCAAGGGATCTGACATTCTCTTCTGTTTTCCATTGGCACTGCATGAACTGTTATTATTATTTAAAACAAAACAAAATAAAAACCAAAACAGAAAACAAAAAACAAAAGACAAAACAAAACAAAGACCAGGGAAGAGATAAAGTAAATTCATACTAGGTCATTTAAAATCTAATTTTATGAATTTTTCTTCCTTTTTTTCTTTTTATCTTTTTGAGTTAGGGTCTACCTGTAGCCCAGCTGACCTGGAACTCTAGACCAGGCTGACCTTGAACTCACAGAGATCTTCCTGACTCTACCTCCTGAGTGTTGGGATTAAAGGCATGCTTCAATAAGCCTGGACTAAGATTTTAGATAGGATCTCACTATGTACAACAGGTAGGCTTCCTGTCTCAGTTTCCAGAATGCTGAGATCATGGTTGGTGCCATCACTCCAGATAGTTTTCTTTGAGTATTTGTTTATTTATTTATTTATTTATTTATTCACTGTAGTTCAATGTTGGAATGTCAATTCTGGCACTAGAGAGCAAAAGATGAAAACAAATCAAGGCAAAAAAATATGGTGATCCTAGTCATCTGCTTGTGTAAGCCAGGTATTGACATTGCATGTCTCCCTCAATCTCTCTCTGTCATATATTTTTAAGGTGAATAATGGTTTCATTTTTTACTGGCATTTAAAATACCAAATTTCCAATTTCCATTGAGAATAGTACTAGTGTGATCTCCTCTGTGGTTTATGGCCTATCTTGCCACAGATTCTTGTGCTACATATGGGTTCCATCTGTAGAGTGGGTATTAAATCCAATCATAAAGTCATTGCTCACTACATAGTATTCATATCCACTATTCCACGCTGGTCAAACCTTGACAGAACAGTCATTATAGTAGCTTTCATGATTTAGTGCTACATAAGGCTGATGATTACTTTCCTCTCCCATTATTTTGCATAGAACCTTCTAGCACTCTAAAGCTAATCAGTAGAGATGAAGCTTCAAGATCAGTTCCAGCTTGATTCCCTTGTTCATTTCATGTTCCATTATTCCTATTTTCCTAATTTCTATCACCTTATTTTCTGAGACAGAGTGTCTCATTGAACCTGGAGATCATTGATAAAATGGGGCTCACTTTCCAGAAAGACTCAGGGAAACACAGGTCTTTTTGCTTGAGGAACAAGAACTTTACCAACTGTCCAATTGCTCCAATCCCTGCCTTTGACTTTTTAGAGTATAATTTTGAAATACAATATCAGGACAGCTCTTGATCACAGTCTTGTTTTTGTTTTATCCTAATAAACATTATTTATTTTAGCATGATTTTTAAAATATTTTATTATTTTTATTTTATATGTATGAGTATGTTGCCTGCATGTAAATGAGTGCACCCTTGTCCTGCAATGTCATTGAGGTCAGAAAAAGGCTTTGGATTGCCCTGGAACTGTGGTTAAGGATGGTTTTTAGCCACCATGTGGGTGCTGGGAATCCAAACCGGGTCCTTGGCAAGAGCAGTTAGAGCTCTTAACTGCTGAACCATCTCTCCAGCCCCATATTTTTTAGCATGATTTTTTAAAAAATATTTTATTTATTATTTTATTTTGTGTGTATAAGTGTTATGCCTGTATGTAGTTAAGAGCACCTGTGTCGTGCAATGCCCACGGAGGACAGACAAGGCTGTTGAATCCCCTGGAACTGGAGTTACAACATTTGTTAGCTGCCATGTGGGTAACTGGGATTCGAAACTGGGACTTCTGAAAGAACAGTGTTCTTAATCACTGAGCCATCTTTCCCACCCCTATTTTTAGCATGTTTTAAAAGATCTTTTCACTGTTTTTGAGAATTTCATACATGAGTATTGTCTTTGCATTATTTCTATCCTTCCAAGTCCCCCATTAACTCTTCTCATGGCTCCACACCCTCTCAACGTTTTGCCCTATTTTTTATTATTGTTACATATAAGTGCATATCCTGTCCTGAATATATTTTGCACTGAGAGTGTTTGATGCTTGTGTATACCTGTGTTTAAATTTGTCTTGTCCATTCGGAATTAGGTAGCCTACCTCTCAGGGATGGAGATTTCATTGTTGTAGTTTGCCTACCTTATCCAAAATGCATTAATGTTGCCATTTCTTATGGCCCCTCCCCCTGCAGCCTGCCTTTCTTTAATCATGTCATTTGTATTCCATTACACTCTACTTCCCCTCATCTCTTTTAGAATTTCACCTAACCTTATCATAATTCGTTTTATTTCATGATCTAAACACACACACAAAGGCACACACACAGGCACACACACACACACACACACACAAACACACACACACACACGAATCCATCCCTGATAGTCATATACCAGAATTAAAATGTAGGTAATCGCTTTTTAATTACACTACATTCACACCACTATGCTAGAAATCTTCAAAATTTAAGCATGGTAATTACAGGGGAATGTTTCCACCCAAATAAAATTTGGATCTGGGGCTTCTCATTTTCATAGCGTTTTGAGCATAGTTTTCTCTGGTTCTAAATTATCTTGAAATCAGCTGTGGCTGGTGGAAATTACACCATACTCCATCTTCACTCCTTTGTTTTGCTAAAAAAAAATCACTAAAAAATTCCCAGCATGTTTATCAATAAGAGGTGGCAGTCTAACTGGCAGGGTCTCTCATTTAAACTTTCCATGTAATAATTCAATACATATCATACTTTAAAGAGATATTAATTCTGGCAGCAAAAGAAAAATGAGAGATAAAGTGACAAGATTGAAAAATTTGAAGGGAAATATATGACTTGGTTTGATTTCAAAGAAATTACAGTATAGTATAATATGTGTCTGATAGAGTCAGCTCCAAGTGTGGGCAATATACCCAGGCTCAGAATTCAAAGCTTAAAAACATCTCAGCTTGACTTATTCTCCATAATCTCCCTATGGTAGTCTGTAATCTTATTGAAAAAAAGTTTCTTTGCACTTAGATTTTGTACCACATTTCAGAGTTATGGTGAGTTCTTGATGATTCTAAGATTCTCAGCTCCCCAAATCCACCCTTTTCATAGGTTTTGCATATCATTAAGCTTCCTCTGAACAACTCTGTCAGTATAACTGTTGAAACTTTATTCTGAAGTTGTTGCAGTAAGCTGTGCCATAAAGTGTCCCAGTGCCCCATAACTTCCCCAGATTTCACCTGCAACTCTGACACCATTGATTATTTCAAGCAGGTAGTATCTTAAGGGTTGCTCATGAAGCTTTTAACCACTCTTCAGGCTGCATGAATTAAAATAGTCAGAGTGTTGCAAAGGAAACTGTGAAGGAAGGTCCTGGATGAGAAATAAGGACAGAATATTTTCAGTAGTAGTATGGCCTATGTGAGGAGATGAATGATTACTGAGATATTCAATTGGCTTCTTTCCCTCTTTGCTTATTGTTAATTCCCTTGCATAGATGCTTTTTGGCAAGTTGAAAGAGGAATGCTTTTTGCTTTGAAGAGGGATGAGAAGAAAAGCAAATAGAGGTGTCAGAAAATGACTGGCAGTGATATGTTTGCAATGGAGAATCCCTATAAAGGTGTGATGGGAAGTCAAAAGAGTGTGGTAAACTCCTGTGACTAGCTAAGGAAGCTGCACTAAATAGCCATGCAAAATATCAGTTCTGTAATTTTCTCCCCATAAATCAAAATATATCTAAAGTCAAATAATTCCTCTTGCTTTAGTTTGAGGATGACAGTGTGAATTATCCTCTCCAAGAATAGTCTTTTCTCAAGGAATAGTCTTCCCCAAAGCTTACTGACTTAGAAGAAAATGAATTTTCTATCTTAGCCTACCTGAGTCAACATTAGTTTATAAATGTTCCATTCTTTTTAAAGAAGCTCATTCTTCCAAATTCAGTCTGGTCGATAATGATTAGTACCACATATTTTTAATAAATATTAGATGGTTGCATTTCATTTGCTTTGAAATATTTCTTAGAGAACTTCATGCATGTTCTGTAATTCCCCCTGTTCAAGTGATAAGATTCATTTTCAATAGTGTCTTTTCCCAATAAATCAATTATTTCATGTTAAAAAGAATTATTAGTAATTTAAATAAAAATCAGTTCTCATAATTGGTAAAATTAAACATAACCCTTACCTATGTTTTTTTAAAGTG
>NW_008356327.1:4754827-4770332 GCF_000622305.1 Nannospalax galili
ATGAAAGTGATAGAGTGTAAAAACCAGTTCACAGTATAGATTGCACTTTAACAACATATTTTTAAATATATTTTATTATTTTTATTTTATGTGTATGAGTGTATTGCTTTCATGGATGTGAGTGCACCTGTGTCGTGCAATGCCTCAGAGGTCAGAAGAGGACGTCAGATACCCCTGGAACTGAAGTTAAGGATGGTTTGTAGCTACCATGTGGGTGCTGGGAATAGAAACCGGGTCCTCTGCAAGAGCAGTGAGTGCTCATAACCGCTGAGCTATCTCTCCAGCCTCTTAACAGCATCTTTTAAAAAATAATAATATTATTAATTATTTAAGAATTTCACACATGGAGCTGGAGAGATGGCTTGGGTTTTAAGAGCACTGGCTGCTCTTGTAGAGGACCTGGGTTCAGTTCACAGTACCCACATGATGGCTAACTACAATTCCAGCAGATCTGATACCCTCTTCTGACCTCTGTTGGCATTACACAAGGATGCACTTACACATATGCAGTTAATACACCCATCACATAAAAAGTAAAAATAATATATAAAATGTTTAAGAAAAAATAATCTCACACATACATACAATGCATTTTGATCTTATTGAAACCCCAAAATATCTACCTCCCACCCATCCACCCCGTCCCAGTCATATATATATTCACCATGGATTCCAATCTGCTATGCCCATATTTCTCATGGATTTGGGGGGTCCACCAGCTGGAGCTTGGTCTATATACCATAACCAAATACTTAAAGAAAACTGTCACTGTCTTCCTCACATACCATCAACTCCCAGAAGCTCCTCAGTTAGGAGTGGGACTTCATAAACCCTACAATCCTCCATGCTGGACTGTTGACTGGCTGGATTTTGCATAAGTCTTATGCAGGCAACCACAGCTACAATGAGCTCATGAGCGCAAAAGTCCTAACATTTCTAGAAGTCCCTGCTTCACAACAGTCTTCAATGACTTCTGACTCTGTAAATCTTTCTGCCGTCTTCAGAAATGGTTATTGAGCCCTAGGTGGGGTTTGTGATAGAGATGCCTGATTGTGGATGAGAACTCCTTGACACACTCTGCACTTTAATCAGTTGTGAGTTTATTTTTTTCATATATTTATTTTTATTTTTATGTCTATAAGTGTACTACCTACATTTATGTAAGTGCACCCATGTCATGGAATGCCCACAGAGGTCAGACGAGGGAATCAGATGCCCTGGAATTGGAGTTAAGGAAAGCTGTTAGCCACTATGTGGGTGCTGGGAAATGAACCTGGGTCCTCTGCAAAAGCAACCAGTGCTGTTAACTACTGAGCAATTTCTCCAGCCCTCAGCTGGAAACTTCTCTAATACAGTCTGATAGCCACAGTAAAACATAGGTACAGATATATGGATTGAGAGGGCAGTTTGATAATATGCCCATTTCTGTTTTCTTATTTAGCCAATACTTCTCTTTTTTTGATGAAAGATTTAGTTTATTTATGAAACATTCCCACCAATTTTGATATTTTAAGAGTTATTCATATATATTTTTAAATTTCATACAGAAACAATGTAAAATGTGATGTTAAGATTAGTAAGTACATTTTCTTCAAAAACAGACAAGAGGATATCTTTATTTTTAGCTGCATTTATTTTCTTGTGTTACTTGGTATTTCTATTTATTTTGTCCCATCTCATGCGTTGTAAATTTATAATGCTTAAGGATTACAGATTTTTAAATAGTAAATGATATTTATTTCTATACCTATAGTTAATTTTCTCACTATAATTTCTAACATATGAGAACTTTTCAAGGCTATTATATGTCGTATTTTATTTTGTTTCTTGTGTTCAAACTTTAGAAGCTGCTTTTGTGGGATGTCTGTTCATATCACGCCAACCCATTTTTATTCTTCTGTACATTGATTATTTAATCTTCTCATATGAGTAATAGTGTAGCAAGCTATGAAAACTCCTGGGCTTTATTTTTCTCTCAGACATTACAAGTACATTGCTACTGATTTTATCTTCAGCTGATAAGCTGAAGACATTAAAAAAACCTTTTTATTTTTATTTTACGTATATAATGTATATAAGTGTATTGCCTGCATCTATTTAAGTGCACCCACATCATGCAATGCCCAAGGCAGTCAGAAAAGGGTGTCTGATTGTCTGGAACTAGAGTTACAGATGGTTGTTAGCTGCCATGTTGGTGCTGCGAACAAAACCCAGGTTCTCTGCAAGAGGAGTCAGTGCTCTTAATTGTTGAACCAACTCTTCTGCACCAGTTGAAGACTGTTTTAGTGCTGTTTTCCCATAGTTTTGATTCCCAATTTGAGAAAGCTGTCATATCTAAAAGAAAATATTGACCAAGAACAAATCAACTGTTTTTTTGGATTGGGCTCCTGGATAAACTCTATCATTATCAACTCTGTTCATTGTTTCATGACCAAATGATCCGTTTAACCATATACTTTTTTTTTTTCAGCATATTCTGTTTACTACAAGTCTGAGCACAACAGGACCGCATCTCCTCTTTCAGGGTCACAGCACTTGGTAAACCAAGCTTTAGCAAGGCACTAATATTCCAAATCCTATTGGCTAGTGAAGGAATTTATGTCAGTGAGAAAGACTTTTTCCACGGCTACCTTGTAAAATATGACCTGAGTAACACTGCTGGAAATTTGATCCAGATTCTGGCTTCCCTGAGATAAAGTGAGATCTTTGCTGCCACATGAAGATAATTGGTTAGATCATTCTTTGAGTGGGCTTGAATCCTCTTTTCTAGTTGAGCCTCCAGATATAATAGCAGTCCAGGTAGCATCCAGATTGAGACGTGTGAGTCACTTATTAGAAGTTCATGCACAGTCAAACCCTTGGCTTAAGAAAACTGAGAAAACAGAAATTGATTGACAATTTTAAGCTGTAAATTTGTAATAATATATAAAACAACAGTAGGTAAATATATTAACTGTCTAAGGGACCTGGAAATAAAATGATTCTTAAGACATAGGGATTTCTAGCTATAAATATGTAAAATCCTTGAAAGCTTGTGCAAGCTGCATATCTCAAAACTCCATTACTTCTTAGCTCAGATTCTTTTTAAAGAACCTTTGTCATGTTTTACATCTGAGAAATTTTAGGAGTTTAAAAAAACTCCTATTTTTCCTCCATGATAGACACTTTTCTCGAGAAAACATCCCAAATTGTAGAAATAAAATAATATAGCTTGCTACACTCCAAAGTATAATATTATGTGGAAGCAATGATCTTTATAAATGACTGAACAACAGATGACTGAATTATAATATGAATATAAATGGCCAATATATTATTCTGTCAGCATAAATATCAAATAAATATTAACTGTATGAGGAGATACAGCAAAATAATGAATATTAGTCTCTTGATTCTCTGGTAGATTCAAACCATAGTTTTGTTTAAATTGTAAGTGTTTTAATTATAAAGTTCAATCTCCAATTATCGTCTTTCTACATTATGATTTGACTTTAAGAAGTATTAAGCACTACTGTGGTCACTTAATGATGATGCTCTCTGTGCCCGGGCCAAATTTTGACAAGTGTCCTCAAAAGGAGCCAAGACATGTTGGCACATTTCTGATTCATCCCCTGGTCCAATCAGATAGCATACAGACTAGAATGTTCCTAGATACTTACAGCCATGCCAATATGTATTCTTTCACATTCTGCCAGTTCCTTCCACCAGACTGCATGTTGACTAATGAACAGCATGCTGTATGCTATGCAGTAACAGCCACAAAACCCATATCTTGGTACGTATCCACATATCACTTTTCATCTGCTGAGCCAGAAATTGAATCAAAAGCAATGAGTTTCAAGATCATTATCTTATGTGAACTGTCACATGAGATCTGCTGTGGGAATATTCTAAAAGCACGCTAAATTAGTAAACTAAATTAAAATAATCAGTTAGAGCATGACTCAAGAGCTCAGTAGCACTAACGAATAGATGTTTAAGACTAAGGAAATTGACTAAATGCATCAAAAACTCTGTTGCCTCATTTGTAAAATGAGAATATTATCCTATTAGTGTTGCTACATTGCTATAATGAATAAATGAATTACTATTTGCTAAGAACTTATAACAAAGTTTAGAATATTATAATCACTAAATAATTTTTCACTTTTATGGCCAGTTCTTTGCTTAATATTGCAAATAATCAGAAAAAATAGAATATTCTCATAGAATATTTTCAATTGATTCTTTAAAAAATAATAGATAGGGGTTTGGAGAGATGGCACAGTGATTAAGAGCACTGACTACTCTTGCAGAGGACCTGGCTTTTGTTCCCAGCACCAAGATGGCAGCTAACAACCGTTTGTAACGCTAGTTCCAGTGGATCTGACACCCTTTTCTGACTGCCTTGGGCATTACCTGCATGGGTGCAGGCTGTCTTAGTCTGTTTCTTCATTGCTGTGATAAAATACTCTGACAAATACCAACTTGGGTGAGGAAAGAGTTTATTCACCTTACATCTCCCAGGCTGCAGTTCATCAGGGAACCCAAGGTAGAAACTCAGGGCAGGAACTTGGAGGCATGAGCTGGAGCACAGGCTATGGAGGAACACTGCTTACTGGCTTCCTCCCCTGGACCCTGCTCAGCCTGCTTTCTTATGCAACATAGGCCCACCCGCCCAGGAGTGGCACTACCCATAGTGGGCTGGGCCCTCCCACATCACTCATCGAGAAGATGCCCCTCAGACATGGCCACAGGCCAGTCCAATAGAGGCAATTCCCCAATTGTGTCTCCCTCAACCCAGGTGTGTAAAGTTGACACTAAAGCTATCCAGCACACAGGCAATACACTAATACACATAAACTAAAAATAATATATTTTTTAAATGTCTTCAGCTAATCAGCTGAAGAAAAAATCAGTAGCAATGTATTTGTAATGCTATGAATCGTCCTTACTCCAGTTCCAGGGCAATCCGAAGCCCTCTTCTGATCTCCACGGCATTGCACAACACAGGTATACTCACATACATGCAGGCAATACACTCATATACATAAAATAAAAATAATAAATAAAATATAAAAAGTAATGGATAGTATTGAAATTTAAGCATATAGTTTCAGACACATCTATTCACAAATTTATGTTGTTTTCATCTTAGGTGTCATGAATCCTGGCTGCAACTTTTGGCATTTGAGGTACACTAGCCAAACTGTAATGCATTTATTTTTCTTTCCCATTCTCATAATTTCATAAGCAGAAAATCTTCTCACAATAGATCATAGCAACCTTTGCATATAATTTTCTTTCTTTTCTATTGAGTGTTTTACCTTTTCAATTAAAGAAAGCACTTTTACTGCATCTTGGTATATCCCAAATTGCCAGTAATAGGCTGGGCACATAGCTCAGGGGTAGTGTACCTGCCCAGCATGCATGAGACCCCAGAGTCAATTCCTAGCACTGCACAAACTCACACCCACACATTAAAATCACTTCTACCAAATAGCTAATATCAATACATTTGTCCATTGTAGTCAGCCAAGCAACTGTTAAAACAAGCATTTCTAAGCTATGACAGATGTCTGAAAATACCTATAGCTAACAGGTGTCTCAGGGAATAGCATACATATCAGGGATATGCTGGACAAAGCGATGCCTAGAATAATCAGAGTTTTGCCATGAGGTATTTTTATAACTCTGCTTAGAATGGTTTATAATTTAAAATGTATGAATTGATTACTTTTGTAATTTTCTGTTTAACAGTTTTCATATTGTGGTTGACCTTGAGTAAAGGCAATCAAAAATCATAGATAAAGGAGCACCTCTGTACTCTGTGCTTGTTAAACTGATTAAGATAAGGAGAGGGATGTGGTCTGTGTCCTTGATTAGATAAGAAAGGGCCAATTGTAGGGTCTTAAACACCAAAAAGGAACGTATAACCAAAGATTAAGGGGGTGAATATAATTTTTAAGAGTCCATATTTATATATAAAGGCTACACAACAAGAAACAATGCCAGACAGGAGATACCTTCCTTTGATTTTTTGGCCAGGGTGGCCCAAAAGACTCCCAGACAGTAACCCAGAATCTGGGTTACTGAAACTGAATAGCAGGGCTCATCTTATCTAAAGGAATATTGACAACTGATTGGTGCCAGATGAGGAAGAGCTGATCTTCCTAAAACAAGGCTCTCTAGATAGGCTGACTAGATTCAGCAGACAGACAAGCACTGGAGAATGGCTGGGGGTGCCAACAATACAGAGGACAGCAACAGGGATGACAGAGTATATGGGCTCTAGTGGTGGTGGGGGTCTGTGGGAGGGTGCCATTTGAGAAGAGTGAATATAGATGAATAAGATTGTGTGGGATATTCTGTATGATATACACACACAAAAATAATCAACAAATTAAGACATATTTGAGGAGAAAGCATAAAAATTTGCTTCCTGTTAATTAGTAGAGGTGATAAACATTACCATTGATATATACCTGATGACTTTATATCCATACTCAGGTGCCAAGGATCCCAATGTAACTGACTGTGACTAGTAATAATCAGTATATATAGAGATTAAAGACACATGTGCAAACATCTAAGTGTTAGTAGCATTAAAAATGTAGGAAACAGCATCTTTTAAATTGAAATGGAGATCTTCTCTAAAGGTTAAAAACTCATTCAGTTTTATGTCTTACAGTGTTTATACCGAGTTCAGTATTGTACAACAGTATTAATTCAACTGTGAACCTAAAAATTTACAGCCACTTTTGAAAAAGATGTATCATTACTCTGGAAATTGTTACTGAATATGTTAAAACTGTAATGAAATGCTTCTCCTAATCATGTGGTTATTAAATAAAAAAATTATTTTAAAAAGACAGTAACAAAGACCAGGGATTTTAAGCATTATGAATTGAGAAATGAAATAGTAGACTGCATATATATATAACAGGATCAGAGTCAGGTGTCACAATACATGTTATCCAGTATTGCACACACACATGGACTGTAAACCAGATTGCAGAATGACCAGAAAATCTTTCAACAATAAGATTTTGAATCAGTGAAACTGCAAGGTGTTGTGAAAACAGATAATTAAGCTTCTTTAGTGATTGTCATGTTCCATATTGAGTAAATATTCTGACTTACATGCCTTGAAGTTATTGAACCTGTCTTTTTTCAAATTTACATGCTCAGAGCAGCAGAAGGGATATGAATGCAGCAAATAGGATATTGCTGATACTTATGTATCTTGTACCTCAGTCTAGTGTTGTGTAGCAGTCTTTTTATTTTGCTAGGCTGAATATCTTAAAACTCTTCTGTTCCTCTCACAGTCATGAAAACTGCCAAGCTGATAGGAAGAAAGAGCTGATAATTTAATACTAATTTAAAAATCAGCATGAATTTCAAAGATAGGCCTTATAAGATAATTTATTATTAAATTTGATTATTTATAAGTACTCATTTTCCATGTTTTCGATATATATTTGATAAAGCATTTTCACTTTTTTAATAGTAGTATTTTATTTTTAGTGAAATAAATCTTACTGAAATATATTTGTAATTAAAACGCACATATGTTTGTGACTTCAAGAGTAATAACATTAATGGCACAGGGGAGCTAGCAATGATCAAGGGCATCAGCTGGACCCACAGTCTCCTTCGTAGAGGAGAAGTTGAGGAGGTCAGAATTCTCAAATCTTATTTGACCTTTAAAATGTCTCAGATCTCATTGGTGGCTTTCCAAATTATAGAAAACTGTTTGTCAGAGTGCCAAGTCAATACCCTTCACTAAGCTCCGTGGCCTTCAAATAGCATGGAGTTTGCATTTTTCTGTTGTTGCATTTTCATTAATAGCTAGAGATAAAAACTGAAAGTTATACAAATGAACATTATAATTACATTTATTATGAAAAACTTACTGGAGTATTTAAGCAAGTCTTTGAATATAATTAATATGCTAATTCCAAATACCTTCTTTTTATAAATGAGGAGCCTACTTAATATGACCTTTTTAATATAAACAGGAGAAATTGAATCTACTTTTCTTACTTTGAAAACTGTAATAAGAGTGTTGGTTTGTGTTTAAATAGTCTAAAAAATATGTGCAATCCCCCCTCTTCTGCCAGATTGACTTAATTCCCTTCATTAGAGCATGCTAGACATAGGGAGCTGATCTTTGCCAACTCTGTAAACCCCCCACACTATGCTTGAAGAGTGGAACAGATGCAGAGATTCTGTTGAATAAAACAGAAAAATAGACCATCTAGAAGAGCACCTGCACAAAAGAAACAGGAGTTTTTTTCAGTACAGGATCTTTAAAATAATAATAAATATGGATTGAATTCTAGTTGACCTTTTTCTTAATGAGAAGAAAGTCTTTTGAAATAACACAAAACCTAACAAGGTAAATATCACAGAAAGGGCAGAGAACTCACCCAGAGGTTTCACAGGACTTTTATTTCATTGTGCAAAGTATTATTTTTTATCCTTTTATTTTATGATTTACTTCACAATATTTTTAGCTTTATGTCAAAATTTCAATGTAATGCACTTTTAAAGCAGTTTTACATTCAATAGAAGAGTTAAGCAAAAAAGAAATAGTTCTCACATTTTTTTCTTTCCTCAATTTTACAGAATACTAACAACTTACATAGGTGTGGTAATTGATTGCAATTCAAAAAATATTGGTGGTTATGAACTGATGTCTATTAATGATACTGCATTTCAGTTTTTATGTGATTTAAGTCTATGGGTTTTACCAGAAATAGAATATTGTGTATACATCATCCATATCACACAGCAGTTTCACTGCCCTTGAGTTCTGTGTTCCGTAGCATCATTTCTCCTGCTACTCCCCATCACACATTGCTTTCTTAAGCCTCTATGGTTGTTCCATCTCCAAAATATTGTATAGTGCACATGATATACACAAGAGTATGTGGTATTTTATTTTACTTTTAAATGCATATTTCTTATTGAATAATTGTTCAGTTCATACAAAACATCTTAATCATCTTTATAATTCCCCCTCTATCTGCACCTCTTCATGACCCCCTTCCTTACAAAATTTCATGCGTTCTGTCATATATGTTAAAGCCTATCGAGTCATGTTAGTATTTCCAGATGTCCCTCAGTGCAAGTTCACCCACTAGGATCTATCTAGTCAGCCTATCTAGAATCTTTCCCTTAAAGATCAGCTCTCCCTCACCTGGCAGTAATCAGCTGCCACTGACATGAAAGTCACCTCCTTGAAGGCTAGCTCTCATAGTTTTGGAGGACACTATGCAAGCTTGCAAATGGAGAATATCAGTCTATGGGTCCAACCCCAGCTTTAAACCTAATAGCCACAATTATGACTGTAACTACATTCCACAGATGTGTGAAACTTGTAATGTTTTGTGTTCTTCCTGAAACTTATTCTGTTACCACCTCTTCTTTTCCCCTTATTTCCTGTCTTTTAATGTCTTATAACTACACACACACACACACACACACACAATGCTATATGCAGTTTATATGCAAATATAACTATTTTACATATAAGCCCTCAGCATGCATATTTTTGGTGTTTGCAGAATATCTCAGACTCAGTGTCTTCTTAGATACCAAAATATGATTACACAATACTTTATTACCCTTTAGACAAGGTGGTAAATGTTTCTGTTACTTTAAAAAATTATTATTTTCATTTTCTGTATATGAGAATTTTGCCTGCATGTATGTAAGTGCACCCATGTCATTCAAAACACGCAGAGACCAGAAGAGGGTGTTGGATTTCCTGGAACTGGAGTTTGGAATGTCATTAGCCTCCATGTGCGTGCTAGGAATCAAAACTTGGCCTTCTAAAAGAGCAGCAACTGTTCTTAACCGCTGAGCTATCTCTCTAGTTCCTATTTCTGCTACTTTTAAAGCATATTCTGATATTAACTGAATAATGTGCCGTAATAAATATATAGAAACAAGATTATATAAAACCTAACAAATTGTTGTCAGAGTGGTAGCACACATCTTTAATCCCAGCACTGGGGAGACAGAGACAGGTGAATCTGTGTGAAAGTAAGTACAGCCTGGTCTACATAACAAGTTTCAGGTCAGTTGGGGTTACAGGGAAACCTTATCTCAAAACAACCAAAAGAATACAAAACAAAAACAAACCAAACAAACAAAAAACAATAAAAATACCCTAATTGTAAATGACAACACATAAAATTTCATTAGTATTAACATGAATTAAAAATTAAGTTTTCTGGGACTGGAGAGAGGATTCAACATTTAAGAGCACTGGCTGCTATTTCAGAGGTCCCAGGTTTGATTCCCAATACCTACATGGTATGAAACTCCATTTCCAGGGGGAATCCAATGCCTTCTTTTCACCACTGTGCACATTGCATGACACAGGTGCACTTATAGACATGCAGGCATTACACTCATACAGATAAAATAAATAAAAATAATAAGAATTAAATTAAATTTTCCTTCATATAATGATAGAATGTCTTCAAATGCAGTGGCTGTTTCTTTATAACAGTAAACCCAGTCATTTTTATTTATATGAAATACAAGTTTTGGAATTATCAAAATAATTAAATCTTCCTCCTATCCCTTCTGTCTGTCACTGTATGTTGAACATTTTGCTGCACTGGTTCTTGATGTTTTCAGAGGACTGTGACAGTTATGTTTTAGGTAATGGTGGAAGATGGTGATTCTCTTCTTTGGATCCCATCTGAATTATAGATTCTATACATCTTTCAAGATCCCAAATGTTTGTATATTTCAAAACTTTCAAAGATCTGTGGACTCTAGTGCCATATTGGGAATCTTTTTTTTTTTTTTTTTCAAAAATCTATCATCCTGGTCTTTGTCTTTGCTCCGCTTAACATTTTTTTCAAGGATTTATTTTTATTTTACCTGTATGAGTGCTTTGTCTACATATATGTAAGTACACTACATAAATGCAGTGTCCATGGAAGAGATGATGTCGGGTCCCCTGGAACTGGAATTAGAGATGATTTTCAGCCACCATACGGGTGCTGGGAACTGGTCCTAGGCCCTCTGCAACGATATCCACTTCTCTTAACCCATGAGTCATATTTCCAGTCCTCTGCTTATCTTTTGATAGCCTGTCTAAAGGAAGGTTGCTTGGGTGACCTACTTGTATTTGGAACACAGCCTGAAAGTGCATTCTAGGTTGAAAGTCCTCATTCTAGGTTGAAAGTCCTCATTCCTCATTCCCCTGAGAAGTCCAGGTTCGTTTTGTAAACATAGTAGCTGGGAGACATTTGACAATTCTCTCACTTTCTTGTGGCCTTCGTTTTCTATCTATATAATATATCATGACATATAAATTTAAAAGCATAGCTATAAAGTGGTACCTACTTCAGTGCTGTGAAAATTAAATGAGATAATTCTATGTATTCAGTGTATTGCTTAACAATACATACTGACTATAAGATATGTTTCAAGTGGCACAATTTTTCTTTCTAAATATATTGTGAAAACAATCCAACATGTTTCCCTAGTTTCCCTGAATGGTTTTTATCTCATTTTGTTTTCAGTGCTGAGATGGAACCCCAGACTTGCATGACCTAGACAAGCTTGCTATCATGACATAAATTCCCAGACTTGAATGTGATTTATGAATTTAGACATTGAATATTGATCTAGTGGTCATCTGCATGAAAATGAAATGCTAAATTTATCTAGTTGGTTAAGTTTATGATTAGGAACTTTTGGAATCTAAATTGTGTAAAATAAGGTAATATAAAATAAGGTAATAGGATCATAGGTGGTTTTGGTTTTATTTTTTAATTTTATGTCTCTAATATCCTAGCGAGATTTTTCAACATAATATGTGCTTGGTAAAGGTTATTTTATACTTAATTTATGAAAACTATGCTTTTGGAATCATATGAAATAACAAGAAGCATGTCTAGGTTGGTAGGTGGTAAATCAGTATTTAAGAGCTGTTTTCATTTTCTTAGGCAGCATTTTGGTCCCTATCATCAGAGGATAACAGGTATTGTGTTTAAGGTTAGGAATCTAAGAATTTATGTCAGTCTCTTGATGGCTAAAGTATCTACTGAAATCAGTACTGTGATACTGGCAAGGTCTCTGCAGCAGGCTTTTAAGGAATATCCTGAGCCCCACGGGGGGAAAAATTAGAGGAAAACTTTTCAGAATGTTTATCCACTTTCTGCCTGCTGAACTGGCACTCAATGTAGCTCTGAGGAGAAATTCTGCTCAGTGTTCTGGTACAGTGTGACAAGTTCCCAGACTTTAATAATTCATCAGCATTTCTATCATGCCTCTATTTTTCATTCTATTTGCACTCTAAATGCCTTATTAAAATCCATATACCCATGCCTCGCATAGTTCTTCGAAAACAGAAGGTGCCCAGTGAAAACATTAAATTTGTTTCATCATGAGTTTTTAAAATAAATCTCACTTTGCCAGATGATTCAGTGACTAAAGTAGTTATTTTATCCATATTTAATACGCTTTTCACATGTGCTTCAATTTTTCCACTTTCTCTTGAGAACTCAAAGCATGAGTATAAATTCACATTGCAGACAGGAAAAAGCACAGCTGTTAAACCACAGGGTAAATTTGCCAACCCTTGTGTTGCTTGAATTAGTTCAGTTAATTACTGTTTATTTTGAATAATTATGCTATAGATTGTAGTTTAAAAAACATTTTTGTCTGAGTAAATTGATAGAAATATTTATCAATGTCTTTAGTTAATGCTTTAATTTCCCCCAGATAATCACTGTGGAATGCAAGACTTAGTTCACTAGTCTCCATAATAAGAGCTGATATATGCTTAGCCTTCTCTTTTAAACATTTCTTGCTTTATCTCTGTTTTGATGAAGCAAGCAATGTTAGTTCGTAACCTGGGAATTCTAACTACCATCTGTTTATCCACCTGCTAAGTATTTGCACCAACTGATACTTAGGGATCATTGAACAAAGATACTTTTCACATAAAAGCAAATGTGTGAAAGGTCTGCTTTTAATTGGTTTACATTATTGCTTTTTAATTTTTACTAGATATTTCATTCACATGTATTTAAATAAGATAATCCAAAGAAAGATATTTCTTCTCTAAATTCTCTCCTTTCATTAAAATTTTATTTTAAATAATAATTTTCCTGCAGAATTTGTTTCTTCTTAGTGTTAGAGACAAATTAAAAGAAGGAATAACTGCTTTCTTGTCATCTGTTTAAAAGAATAGGTAAGCACTTGTAATGAAGCCTTTCCCTCTTCATATGTGCTTTTCTTTTCTTCCTTCTTCCACTAAGAGATCTCTACACGTAAGGAGAATATGATTACACGCTGTAGTCTAGGGAAATCTGGCAAAGAACTTAGAAGTGGCAGTTTCTGTGACCATCTATAAGCAAAATGTATGTCTTCAGTCAACCAACAAGAAGAAATGCCACATAAAAATAATTCAAAACTTCAGTAACTACGATGGCATTTAACTTCATTTAATTTAGTTTTTACTGTTATGTACAACCATAGTTAAAATAATATTTTTATATAAGCACAAAAGACTCACTGAAGGAGGAAATGTGGGTGAGTTAATATGTAAGAATCATTTTTCCCTCATGGTTACATTCTTGGCGTCAATAAGGATAGCTAATTTTTCCAGTCAGCTTGAATCCACAATGAGTCAGGTGTGGATGCAAATGACCTTCTCATAGTGCCAAGAAATCAAGGTTCTGTCCTCTGAATATACATTCACTCAGAAGTTGTAGTTTAGTCTCAACTAACCTAGCTGTTGTGAAAATCCTTATGATTTTGTCCATGGTTATAATGTTTTATATTTATAATTTTAAAATTAATTTCTTTAACTATAAGCTTTTAAAGATGAGTGGTCATTGTGGCTTGTTCAACTTATAGTGCCTATTATACTGTCTAGTTGAATAAATATATCTTGAATGCATAAATAATTAAAAAAATAATTAACACCCTGTGTAAACAGCTGTTCAAACTATCTTTTAAGTAGTGTCCCCTTGCCACTGTTACTGGATACTGAATTGAGTCTAGAAACTGAGAAAATTTACTCACTATATTATACAAAAATGTGCAAACTGTATCACATTTTAATGTATTTCTGTCATCTGGGAAAATTTTTGTGTACGTTATGAATACAGCCTCCTACCTCCATCTAACTGCTAAATAGGGAAAACACTGATTTTTTTTGAAAGATTTATATCTTTCAACCAATGAATCTTGCTTGTCATAGCCCTTCATGTGAATAGACTTTTACAGATTTTATATTCTTTCATCTGGGTTATTTTGCTCTATATCTTTCATATTTCATTTTTTATTGTCAAGAGTAAAATTTCATTACATAAAAATAGAAATATTTTTTCAAATTGTTGGATTTTCATTAATGTTTTGCATTTTAGAATAATTCTTATCTGTTGTACTTCATATAACTCTAACCAGAATATAAAAGTTATATGTTGCCAGGCGTGGCAGCGTATGTCTTTAATCCCAGCACTCAGGAGGCAGAGGCAGGTGGCTCTCTGTGAGTCCAAGGACAGACTGGTCTACATAGCAAGTTCCAGGACAGCTGGGGCTACAGGGAGACCCTGTCTCAAAAAAGACCAAAAAAAAAAAAAAAAGTTACATGTCACTGGGATAAGGAGGGATCCCTGGCTCTGACACTTTCTAATGCTTCCATATACATAAAGAGTATAGAATAGAGTTTAAAATATTTATTCTCTGTGAATTTGGCTCCATATATCTGAAGGATATTGAATTTTCCTTTCATGTGTTATGAAACCCATCACAAGTTGACTTAGTCTCCGGCTGCTATATCCACAATTAGCTTCTGGATCAACATTCCCTGTCTTCATGTACATTCTTAACTTTGAAGCAGTCATTATTTTTTTTAATATTTTTTTATTTTTATTTTATGTATATGAGTGTTACGCCTGCATGTAGGTAAGTGCACCCATGTCATGCAATGCCTGTAGAGGACAGAAGAGGCTGTCAGGTCCCCTGGAACTGGAGTAACTGACAGTTGTTAGCTGCATGTGGGTGCTAGGATTTGAACTCGGGTCTTCTGCAAGAACAGTCAGTGTTCTTAACCACTGAGCAATCTCTCCAGGCCCCATGCAGTCTTTAAAACAAACTGTGAGAGGTACTGAGAGAGAAATTTTTGAAAGAGGCAATAGTTTATGTGTAGCATCTCTTTTAAAAATGCATTTATTGTCTTTTTTTAATGGAGAAAATTCAACATTCATTTATAATAAAAACTCAGCAAAACAAGAATACTTTGCTATTACAATGCATTGAACATCTCAAGAGGAATACAGGGATACAGGAAGTGTATCTGGATTAATTTTAACTTCATATTGTAAATCTAGAATAACCAGTAAAAAGTTTGCAAAGGAAGCATAACTGATAGGGAGAAAGGAGAAAAATGATCTACATAGAACATTCAGTTAATACAAATGAGGCAAAAAAAATTGTGGTGGAGAAACATACCACAGAAGCAACAAACAGTAAATAGTACCAT
>NW_008356327.1:4770582-4785092 GCF_000622305.1 Nannospalax galili
AGCATGATTATAAACATTTGATAATATTTTAGAGATATTAATGTCCATTATTATCATGTATGTGTTCATATACCCTTAGGCCAGTTCACGTATACTGGCTGTGTTGCCAAAGGATCAATGAACATACAAGTGTGCATAACAAGAAAAGACTTGGGGTGTCAAGAATACAGTATATGGGACAACGCATCTGAATTTAAATCTCTGTGCGGTCATGGCCAGCCTAGTCTACATAGGAAGTTCCAGGCCAGCTGGGGCTACAGGGAGACCCTGTCTCAAAAAAGACCAAAAAAAAAAAATAATAATAAAATAAATAAGTAAAAAGAAAACAATTGGGGGAAGGGTTGGAGATAAACTCATCAGTTAAGACCACTTACTGCTCTTACAGAAAACCTAGGTTTGGTTTTCAGCACCCACAAACTAGCTACCAAGCAACCCTAACTCCAGTTCTAGGGGATCTGATGCCCTCTACTGGTCTCTGTGGGTTTGCACACATGTGGTACACTTAAATACATGCAGGTAAATAAGTTTAAAAATTTTTAAAAAATAACAACTGAACTAAGTATATCAGTCAGTCTTGTCTTTTCCATCTTTATCTTATTAGGAAACTTTCCAGTTTCCTCTTTTTTTATTATTATTATTATTTTTTTGTCTTTTTGAGACAGGGTCTCCCTGTAGCTCCAGCTGTCCTGGAAGTTACTATGTAGACCAGGCTGGCCTTGAACTCACAGAGATCCGCCTGCCTCTACCTCCCAAGTGCTGGGATTAAAGGCGTGCACCACCACTCCTGGACCAGTTTCCTCCTTTTAAAAGTCCAATTGTTTGGCTTGGTAGTTAGCTCTTACAAGGACTAAGGAAAATTTTGATTTCTCAAGAATGTCAGAACTCTCTGTTAGATACTAAGTTATTACTTCAAGTTTAATTTCTAGTCATTGGAAACTGTTTTATCTCTTTGTAATAATGGGAACAGGGTTCAAAGTAAAAAAAACCACAAATCTCTATCAGGAGATTCTTGTCCAAATGAGATATCCACAAATAAATAGTAATAAACACAAAGAGGAAAAGATGATTACTTGAACTGCATCATGACTTATAATGAACATGCCTCTGGTTTAGGACTCCACATACCAGACTGCCTGCTTGTCTTCAATTTATGTATTTCGGAATGTCAAAGCCTGTAAGGAAGTTTGTTCTCATTCTTCCACCTGTCCTTGAAACAGTTTTCTCTTTTATCCTAGGACCCTTAGCTAGCCTCTTTAGTGATCCATTTTCAGATGTCTTGGCTATTAACAGATGTTCCTTGTAATAATAGTAAAGTATCTGAAGTTTTCTACTTCCTTTTTAACTTTTCCAACAGAGATGGTAAGGGAATATTAGGTCCTTTTCCCAGTGTCAGAGTACTGAACTATGATGGGCCAAACCCTACTGACATGCTTTTATTCTTGATAATGACTGGTATAGATACATGACCCAATAAAAATGAACATGTATATCTACATTCCATTACTGTTATCAGGATGCTAACTGAAATAGGAAGCACTGGGCCTCTGATACATCACTAACTCACTGAATTAACCAACTGCTCTATTTTTGAACACTGCTATTGGGTGTTTTATTGGCAGTTGAGACCATCCTATCTCAGTGTGCCAAATCTCACCACTTGCCAATTTTCATAATACTGTTTTAATAACCATGCAACCATTCACTGATATTAGCATAAGTATAATGGGATTTAGTCAGAATTTTCAAGGCACTAATTGTGCTGGTCTTTTTGTGTCCTCCACCCCCCCACAACACCATCATAAACTGAAAATTCCTTTCACTTATACACTTATATCATCTTATAATTTTTGAAATTACCCTCTAAATTATCAAAGAGAAGCATTATGGGTTCTTTGTAATTCAAGAAAGCAAAGTTAGAAACTGACCAAGTGCTGGGCCTGGTGGCCAGCTACTCAAGATACTGAGGCAAGAGGATCGTAAGTTTAAGGCCTGTCAGAGCTACAAAGTGAGTTCATGGTAATCCCGGGCCAGCCTCTATCTCAAAAAAGTTTAAAAATAAATAAATAAAAAGGCAGGGGGACTGGGTATAGCTCGGTGGTAGAATGTTTGCCTAGCATGTGTGAGGCCTTAGGTTCATCCCAGCACCACAAAGAAAAAAATTCACATGATCATCCGAGCAATTAGTGAGAGGAGTTCTGGAAGGAGCTCAGTTTTCTCATTTCGAATCTACAATACGCACACAGTGTCCGTTACAAGAGACGTTTGCCACCGGGATGCTAGGAGGCGACCAACGCCCAGCCTTGGCTCCCAATCACTGGGTTGGGCTGCACCTGCAGGGTACAAAGCCTCACGCCTCTAGAAACCTCTGGGTCTGACACGAGGATCCAAGCCAACCCCGTCTGGACTGGCGCTTGAGAAGACCAGCCTCTTATGGTCCATGCCCCACAATCCGTCTAAGACCCAAGGCGCAGGCCCCGGCTAGGCCGAAGACTCCAGCTCTCTCATTCTCCTCACCCCAGCCCGCCACAGGGTCCGGGCGTTCACACATTCCGTTACTGGCTCTCTTCTGAGTTCGGACTCTTCCTGCTTTCCTTTTCCGAATCACCAGGTCTCTCATGGGCCATCTTACTATCCACTGAGCGCGTCAACAGGCCAAGAACTCACCATGGAGACCCAGCTAGCGGAACCGGAAATAGTAGCGGGTAGAAGCACGGGAAAAACTACGTCTTTCAGTTGCTGGGTGAGATTTTGACCAATCGGGGGCTCAGAATGGATGGCGGAGCCCGGGGGCGCGTCGCTCCCGGCGGTTTCCCCGCAGCTACTGTAGCGGGGAGCTTGGGAGCATGGGAGTTTTGCTGTGGCCTCCGCCTCCTTTGTCGCGTCTCCGCTGGGCGTGGCTTCGAGTGGCTTCTGCCAGGTTGGGTACGGCGAGGCTCTCAGTGCTCCAAGGGGTGGTGAGAGGGTCCGCTTCGAGGCTGTCGCTCAGAGATCGGCCGCCACCTCAGGTCCTCAGAGGGGCTGGAGGGAATCCAGTGAAAGTGAAGCCGAGGACAAGGTAGAGCCCGGCAGCTGGAGCGGAGAATCTAAGGACGGTTCTCTCCATTCGCAGTGTTCTCCCAGTGTGGTGACTTGGAGACGCCCCTCAACTGCCCTAGATGGCGTCCACGCTCCCGACATCCGACGCCCAGGTGAGCTCTGTCCGCTGTTTCCCTGGTTTGTGTCTGACCTCCTCGGACAGAACTCGACACCTCCCCCTCTGATGGGTGTGCCTCTTCAGACAGCCCTTTCACCTAGATGTCTTCGTTCCTAGAGCACGGCTTACCAACTTCCTCTTCTCAGTGTCCAGCTGGGGCGCTGAGTCCTGGCTGGGGAGTCTGTAACCAAGTTTCTCAAAGTGTCTTGGCTGGAAAACTTTTCTCAAAATGGCAGATTTCTATGCTTCACACCTTTCAGCCTCAGTTGCAGAGTAGCAGTACAGGGCCAGATACCACCAGCTCCACTGGGCAGCGACTGTCCGACAGACGAGTCCGGCCTGGAAGCAGTGTGGTGAGTGGTTCTGCCTTTTGGCTTCCCGGTGGCCCCCAGGTCTCTCATGCAGCCACTACTGAAAGGACTGGAGTTAATGCCCACCAGATGCCATTTGCCACGGCAGCAAAGCAGGAAGGCGGAAGATGATCCATTTATTGTCTTTTTATGTGTATGAATAATTTGCCTGCATGCGTTTTAGTGCATACACGCATGCAATGCCCATGGAGGCAAGAAGAGGGCATCAGATCCCCTGAACCTGCAGTTATATATGGTTGTTTGTCACCATGTGGGTTCTGGGAACTCAACCTGGCTCCTCTGCAGGAGAGACCAGTGCTCTTAACCACTAAGCCGTCTCTTCAACCCCCGTTTAATACACTTTTTACTTATTTTGTATTTCTCTCTGTCTCTGTCTCTCTCTCTCTCTTTCTCTCATTGTGTGTTTATGGGAGCTTATACACTGCATCCTTGCAGGTGCCCTAGAAAGAGAGAGGGCATCAGAGGCAATGTAACTGAAGTTTCAGGAGGTTCTGAAGTGCAGATGTGGTTACTGGGATTTGAACTGGATTTTGCTATGAGAGAAGTATGCACTCTTAGATATTGAGACATCTCTACATCTGCTTCTCTAATATTTTTGAAAACTTCCTATCTGAAAGACCCTGTATTTGAGACAGACTTTTCTATGATCAATGAAATACCATTTGTTTCTTGTCTTTTTATAATTTATCTTACAGAAGCCTATAAATAGCTCACTAGGTAAGGGTACTTGCTGCCAAGCCTGATTACCTGAGCTGATAATCTGAGACAAACAATTTCTTTCAAGATGCACCCTGTAAAGTTATACACATACTCCAAATGCAGATTGTGGCACGCGTGCATGCGTGCACACACACACACACACACACAAATGTAATAAGAATTTATATTCTGGTGGAATAGATCATAAATAGGTAAAACACAATTTTTGTTTAGTTGTTAAAGGAAACAGGGGCACACATTTTAGAATCTATATGTGTTAAATATTCCCCTCTATCGTGATCCGTAACTCACCATATCTATGACCAACTGACTACACAAGTACTTCCATGATCAATCATATTTGGTGAACAGAACAAATAAGATTTATGTTTTGTGAACATAGCTTTATGGTACAGTAAACACATATCTGAACAGTTCTCTGTGTTCAGTCTCCTGCAGGAATAAAAAGGGTCCATGTTAGCTTATACTCTAAAAGACATTGCATAACTAGAAGGCAAATGCTGTACTTTTGATCTTTCTTTCCCATAGAAAATATGTTAAATCCTTTTGGAACTTGTTAAAATAGATAATTGCTGCTTTGTTTATTCTGTGTGGCTCTATTCAGCTTGTCTTTAGATCCATTAATCAATTTTCTAACTAACAGTTGAATATAAATTCTAAAAATAAGTGCTTTTATAACTTATTATATTAAATTAATATTTCAGATGATATTTTCTTTAAGGACAAAATAGTCCATAGTATGAATGTTCAGGATTATTTGAGTAAGACCTGCTGAGTTTAAGAATGACTCAGACCCCATTCAGTTATCTAAGCCCACTAATAAACACCAGCTGAGTGAAAATTGGATTATAATTTTCACAAGCTATTTTCCTAGGCTCCACATCTCAAATGCAGTGATTAACATATAGTCTCAGTATCAGGCAGATCTCAAGAATGCATTTTTGCCCAACAAGGTACTGAACATTCTTATAGTTCACTTCAAAGTTAGAATGAATTCAATACACTCTGATAATGTACTTTTGCTCTCTTTGAAATTCTTCTTAAAACAATTTTTATTTTTATTTTATGTGTGAGTGTATTGTTTGCACATATGTAAGCACACCCATGCTGTGCAATGCCTGAAGAGGTCAGAAGAAGGCATCAATTCCCTTGGAACTGGAGTTACAAATGGATGTTATCTGCCATGTGAGTGCTGAGAATCCAACCCTGGTCCTCTGCAAGAGCAGTCAGCGTTCCTAACCTCTGAACCATCTCTCTCCAGCCCCTCTTTGAACTTCTTAGAGCAAAAAGATGAGATGAAAAAGTTTTATGTCTGTTAATAAATTTTGCAACCAATAAATCTTTTTTGGTTCTATTTAATTGTGTGCATTAATGTATTATTAAGTGGGGGTGGAATTTGAAAAGTATTCTTTTTTCATTGGGCTGTGAACTTAAATATTTAATAATATGAGGGAAGGTGACACTTTAAACACTACTTAACATATATTCAGTTACATTCATCAAATCAGAACTATTTTTTCAATACAGTTTTCTTAAATATTAAAATCTTTAAAAGCAGCGCCAGCCGGTGTTACTGGCTGGCCTGTGCCCGGCAGGAGGGCCTGCTCTGGGCTGGCCAGTTCACCATGATGAACAGGAAGGCAGGCTGGAGACGGAGATTGAGCACTGCAGCTCCAAATGCCAGTGGGAACACACCCCAGAGCTCGTCAAGCAGCTGACGGCCAAGCTCATCACCAACGATGACATAGCTGAACTTCTCCAGGATCTGAAGCTAGAGTAGCAATTGAAGAAGAAGCCCCTGGGGCAGGGAGCCAGTTCCCGAGACTATAGACCCCAGTTGACCAAAGTGTGCAAACATTTGCCTGTTGCCATAGACGAGGGAACCTCAAGTCAGAATTCCTACAAGAACCCAATGTGATCAAGGCCAAGTTGAGTTATGTGGAAGGAGATTATAAGGAAGCTCTGAACATTTATGCCCCATGGGCCTCGTAATGACTTACGGCTGACAGCCTATAAGCCCGGATTGTGGAAAATTTTGTTAGCAAAGTTGGAAGGTTTTCAGAGGAGAGTCTTGTCGTGGACTTTGCCATTGTGTGTTTACAACATAGTTCCTCAAAAATACCACAAGTTGACAGCCATCTGGATAATAATGGCTGCAGCTGCAATGGTTGCTGCAGCAGCTGGAGGGCCTTCATGGGCTTCTCTCTCCAGCGTAGCCATGGTAGTTCTTGCCCAGTGGGGCCAGCTCCAAGGGTCTGGAGCACACTGGCGTGGCAAATGACTGGGGATCTGCTGTGCAAGCAGGAGTGGAGCCCAAGTGCCGGGCCATCTTGGGCCTGTCGCCTCTATCCTGAGTATTTTTTCTGAAAAAAATTTAAGCAGAGGATCAAAATTTTAGCCAGTCAAATGAAGTTCCTTTGTTCCAGGGGATCCAACGTCCTCATCTGACCTCTGTTGGCATTGCAGTACATGAGTTCACTTAAATACATGCAGAGAAAAACACTGTTTGAGAGCCTGAGAACTTAAGGAAAAAAGAACTGTGGTCCTCTCCTGTGAGCTGGAGCTGTGGTTCTTCCTATGAGCTGGAGCTGTGGTCTCTTACTGTGAGCTGGAGCTGTGGTCCTCTCCTGTGAACTGGAGTCGTAGACCTTTCCCATGAAGTAGAGCTGTGGTCACCTCCATGAGCTGGAGTCATGGACCATTCCCATGAAGTGGAGCTATGGTCCCTCCTATGAGCTGGAGCTGTGGACCCATCATTTGAGCTGTTGCTGTGGTCCTCTCCTGTGAGCTGGAGCTATGATTCCCCTCCTGAGAGCTGGAGCTCGGGACCCTTCATCTGATCTGGAGCTGTCTGTTATCCTCTCTTGTGTGCTGGAGTCATGATCCTTTCCTGTGAGCTGGAGCTGTGGTTCTTCCTATGAGCTGGATTTGCGGTTTCCCTCCTGTGAGCTGGAGCTATGGTCCTCTCCTTTGAGCTGGTGCTGTGGTTATTCCTGTGAGGTGGAGCTGTGGTCCCCTCCTGTGAGCTGGATTTGTGGTTGCCCTCCTGTGAGCTAGAATTATGGTTCCCTCGTGTAAGATGTAACAGTGGTGCCCTCATTATACTATTGACTCCTAGTCCCAGGAGGGATGATCAGAATGACTGTACCAGATCAGGTGCCTCACCCACTGTTGAAGATTAATGCATCTTTCAATGCTCACCAGTGCAGTTTCCTCATGAAGCTGATGGTGATTAACACAGAAACTTACAGCTTTCTAATGTACAGAAAAGAAGAGGGTGCAGAAGGCTTATCTCTGAATAGGACACCTTTATTAAATTTCTGGAGCTCAAGGTTCAGGGATCATTGTAGGAAAGGAGGTGGAAAGATTGTAAAAGCCAGAGGTGTTAACACTCTTACAAAAGTTTTTAAATTAGCTTAAAATGAGGGCTACAATTGGAGCTATCACAAAAGTATCACAAGTTTCCCCAAAGAATTTAAGGCATTTCCATTAAAGGTGTTTGGTGTTTGATTTTTTCAGTGGATGACCACAAAGAAAAAGTTTTCCAGGCAGCTGGTCAGTTACTTATATGAACTCACAGGAATGGTGACAGCATGCACAAGTCCTATGCAAGCTCTAGTGGATGGACCCACACTGAAGAACATTTGGGAATCCAAATTAGACTCTATAGGCTTTATTATACACAGAGAGTACATTGAATTGAGCGTTGGGGGCAGTATGGGGAGGTGTGGATAGGAAAGCGGATATAAATATCATCAAATTATTTTGTATGGAAATTTCAAAAATTCAATAAAAATGCTAAAAACATCTTTTAAAACATAGTAACAACGTTTTACTGAACATGGTGGGATTGATCTATCACACTAGTTAACAGTACACAGTTGCTACTAATACTGTTACTGCAGTGGCTACTAGGAGTAAAATAACCCTTTGGAAAAAATAACGCAGGGATACAGGCAACATCTATTAAGTACTTAAAGCATCCAGCTCAAAGAGTGGAAGAGATGGATTTTGATTTTTAAAATTATAAACAAAGGTACAGAATTGCTATTGAATTGAAATGAGTTCTATTAAGGGGGGAGAGCTCTGCTGTAGGAATGACTTACATATGGAGAGAATCTGAACCAATGGCTCTTGCTTTAACTTGCACCAAAACCCTACACTTTATTGTGTGAACAAGGTCACTGAGACATGTGCTTTAGTGACCTGGGTACCTGACTTTGATCCCTCAGGAACTGACTTTGCCCTTCACCCAAGAAAAAAAATATAGGTTTGCTTGAATTAGTGTATCAAAGCCCTGGAAACAGCATATTCATATTCATATCCTCATTGAAGACACTGAGAATAATTGAGGCATATGCTTGACATTGTATGTATGATATATTTTGGTATAGGGATCAAAGGGTCAATAAGGGGGAATACAAGCTTGTAGTTCCCATATTTATGCTATAGATAATGTGTGATAAAAGTATGGGTGAGGTCTGGCTCTGGAGCACATTCCCTTCTGAAATCTAAAGGAGCAAACTCCCAGAGTTCAGATCCTCTCTTGGTTTTTAAAACTAACAGGAAGAGACAAGCTAATTATTTTTTCAGGTATAACTCCAATGTGGCTTAGTAATACCACGCTTTACAATTATGAAAGATTAAGGATGATTGTGAGTTTAAGAAGCCATGATGTGGTTAGCAAATCTAAGATGACAGAAATTATTTTAGAAGACATTATTAAGTTTCATGGTAAAGTAAAATTATCTAGACAGGGTATGTGCATCTGTATTGCAGCACTCTGAAAACTGAGGCAGGATAATGGAACATATAAGACCATCCTGAACTACAGAGTGAGACACAGTCTCAACCAAAGCTAAGCAAATATAAAAACAAGCAAACCAGAAAAGTTAAGGTAAAGGTAGGTAAAGTAACACTTACTTTATATATGAAGGAAGTTGAACTGAAAAGGGAGAGGTACTTAGTTTTTTAATATTTTATTTTTTCTCTAATAAATGTTGAGAATTAATAATTAGAATTTGATTATGTTACACAACGGTGAATTAAAATGAAAATTTTGAAACTGATAAAATAATATACTTGCTCATATGCCAAGTCCAAACCAATAAAAAGCAGTACTAAAAAACTAAGAAATAAATGTTCTGATAGGATATGTACAAATAGGTACCATGTACATTCGTCTGTCAATTTATTCATTTATTATCAACTTACTTTATCTTACACAAATTAAAAATGAACACTGAAGTTTTATTTAAACAAAATGATCTGGGCATGGTGGTACACAACTATCATCCCAACCCAGAAGGGCAGAAGCTGGTAAATATCTATGAATTTGAGGAAATCCTGATCAACATATACAGTTTCAGGAAAGCCAGGAATATATAGTGAGACCCTTTCTCAAACAAATAAATAAACAAATAAGCAACAATATAAAAATGTTTCATATCAGGTACTGACTAAATTTTGTTTTGAGTTCTAAGTATTAGGATACCATACATAATTTAAATAATATATTTTGTGAAAGACAAGTTACAAAAATATTTTCCTTTTAAAATACTTTATTGAGTATCTGTGCTTTTCATATAACAAAATTTATTCAGCTCTAGAACCCCTCCCCCATCCCCATCCCCCATAGTACCCCTTCATCAGATTTCTTGCATCCTGTCATATATGTTAAGTCCTATCCAGTCTAGCGTTTGTACCCAGATGTCCCTAGGTGCACGTTCATCCACTGGAGTCTAGTTGGTCTACCTAGAGTCACTCACTTAAAGAAGATCTCCTCTCCCTCAGCCAGCAGTAATTAGTTGCCAATAGTTATTGAGCTAGGGTTAGGGCCTGCTCCCCATTTCTTCAGTTCTATGCTGGGTTTTTGTCAGACTATGTCAACACGAGTCTTCTGCATGCTGTCACTATTGTTGCAAGTTCATATGAGCAAGTTGCCATCCTAGATCCAAGCTGTATTGGGGACAACATGGGGGAGAGAGAGAGTGTATGTAATCAAGGTACAGGGGAATCGAGCTGTAATGTGCAGGGTCTGACTTACTAGGGTAGTCTGCAGTTCTCAGAAAGTATGTTCAAAAGCCAAAAAAAAAAAAAAAAAAAAAATAGCTTTTGCCAGTTGGCGACTAAGTTAAGTCAAATAAAAGTGCAGTTTTTCTAATTGTGTTCAAATGCCACAAAAACTTTCTATGGTGTGACAGTGCATTATTAAGAATAAGAATGTTGGAAAATAAATAAGCGTGTCAACTTTTTGCATGGAAGAATATCATAATGATTATTTTATACATATCTCAACCCCTGACTGCACATATTGATTTTTGTAGAGATCTGTGAGTTAGATACTTCTGAAGTCTTTCCCAGAAAAATATTGTATATTCTAACCAAACCTGGTAATGGAACCAGACTGATCACCTTGTACTCACAACTATTCATTTCTTTTTACATTTCTAACTGTAATGATGGAGAGTTACTGATCTGTTATTATTTAATTTTCCATGGATAATAATAACTTCCACAAAGTTAATTAATTCATATAAAAACACTTGAAAAATTTTTAACACTGATCTGCTAAAAATATTATGATAAATTCTGTGAAACTGCACTTATAAAATATGCTGTGTTTATATGGATTTTAAACAACTACCAGAAAAATTATTTATTTTCTTTTGACCATGATAAAGCTTTTATACCCAGGAGACTGTGGTGGAACAAGAATTTAATCCCAGCATACCTGAGACAGAGGCATATGGATCTCTGTAAAATGAGGCCAGCCTGGTCAACATAGTGAGCTCCAGGCAGGCTGGGAAAAAGAGACCCGGTCAAAAAAACAACAACAACAAAAAAAAAAACAAAAAACAAAAAGACTAAAATAGTAAATATAAATATTTGTAAACTATTTCATGGGCAGGAGAAGCACATAATTAAACAAAGATTAGAATAGTGAATGACACCCATTTGCAATAGCCTCAAAAAATTAAAATAACTAGGGATAAACCTAAATAAAGACATAAAAAATTTCTTCAGTGAAAATATAAAACTTTTAAGAGATTGAGATGGATACAAGGAGTTGGAAAGATCTGTTCATGTATTGATAGAATAAATATGCTGAAAATGACCATCCTACCAAAAGCAATTTACAAATTCAATGCCATTTGAGTCAAATTCCCAAGACACTCATCACAGATATAGAAAAATGGACTCTAAAATTTTTATGTAAATACAAAGGACCCTAGATACCAAATAATCCTGAGCAAACAAAGCAAAGCCGCTAGGATTATTACATGAGACCTCTAAACTGTATTATAGAGCAATAGTCATAAAAGCTGCATAATACAGAAAACCAACTTGTAGATCAATGGAACAAAATAGAATACCCAAACTTAAGTGCATACAAATTACACCGACCTGAAATTTGGCAAAGAAGCCAAGAAAAAAAAAAAACTGGAGTAAAGGCAGCATATTCAACAAATGGTTCTGGAAAAAAATGATCTGTACATGAAGGAGCATGAAATTAGACATATACCTATCACCCTGCACAAAAATCAACTCCAAATTGATCAAATACCTGAAGGTGAAGAATGAAACACTGACATTAATAAAAGAAAAGATATGGGGCTGGAGAGATGACTCAGTGGTTAAGATCACTGACTGCTCTTGCAGAGGACCCACGTTTGATCCCCAGAACCCACAAGAAAGCTAATAAATGTCCATAATTTCAGTTCCAGGAGATCTGACAACCCTCTTCTAACCTCTGTCAGTATTGTACAACACAGGCATACTTAAATGCATGGAGGCAGTACACTCATAAACATAAAATAAAAACAATAAGAAAAAATATTTTTTGATTAAGAAAATATAGGCAGTACACTATAAGATAGAGGTGCAAGAGAGGACTTTTCAGTCTTTGGACATCACTCACTTAGGAATTTAGGTCAACAATGGGCAAATGGGACTCCATTAAATTAAAAGGCTTCTGTGCAGCAAAGGAAACAACAAAGGAAATGAAAAGGAAACCCACAGAGTGGAAGAAAATCTCCACATGTCTTACAGAATATTAGCATCCAGAATATACAAAGAACTAAAAATAAGCAGGGTCAAGAAAACAAATGACACAATTTAAAGATTGGCTATGAATCTGAACAGAAAGCTCTCAAAAGAAGACCTAAAAATGACTAAGAAATAGAGAGTGCCTGGTTCTTTCTTCTTGCTGACCTCCAAATACCAAAGAGCCTGAGAACCCAGGCGAAAGCCTGACAGCCCCTAGATCCTGCCTCCACGTAGGCCTGAGCTTCCCCTAATTGCACCATACCATCCACCTACCTGGAATTTTGTGAGGCCTCCTCCCAAGGCCCCAGGACAGATCTGGATTTGATAGGTTAAGGTGGGGATCTCAGGAGATCCCCAGAGAGTAAAGAGTTCTGGACCCCTCTGGCCTCCCTCTGGCATAGGGCTGACAATGCACAGGACTGCCTGAGAGACCCTGGGTCCTGCCTTCATGTGGTGAATGAAGTCTGAGTGTACTGACTGGAACCTGAATTTGGCTTTTATGGGTACCCCTGATCTGAAGCCATGAGTTCCCTCCAAAATAAACCTGAAAGAACCTGATTCCTGTACCAACCAGCTTTACATAATCAATAAAGAAAGGTTCTAGGCACCCAGGTAATACAAACAGAAGCATACTTCAACTTAATTCTCATATCAGAATCATAAACAACAAAAGAAATTCACATGCCAAAACCACAACGAAGGAATAATAAAATGGAAAGCTAAAACACTAGGTCCCCAGCAAAGCCCACCAATCCTATAGAAGAGTTCTACAAAGATATAGATATAACCCAGGACAGTGAATTGAAAAGAACAATCATAAACATGATCAAGGAATTCAATGAATATAAAGAACACATGAACAAAGAAATCAAAGAGCTAAAAGAAGATAGGCATAAACTTCTGAATGAATTCACAAAAGAGATAGAAACATTGAAGAAAACTCAGGCAGAAATGATGAAGGAAGTGTAAAACTCATTAAGTCAACTTGCAACAACAGTGGAAAGCCTCACATCTAGAATGAATTAAATGAAAAACAGAATATCAACACTGGAGGTTAAAGTTGAAGAATTGGACCACTCAAGCAAAGAGTATGGAAAATTTTACAAAACACTGGAATGGAATATGCAAGATATGTGAGACACCATGAAAAGACCAAATCTATGGATCATAGGAATAGAGGAAGGAGAAGAATTTGAAGTTAATGGTTTGACCAGATCTTACACAGGATTGTAGAAGAAAATTTCCTGAAATTAAGGAAAGACATCCCCATACAAGTACAGGAAGCACATAGAGCACCAAATAGAAAGGATCAGAAAAGAATCTCCCCACAACATATCATAGTAAAAATACTAAATGTATGGAACAAGAGAAAATACTGAAAGCAGCAGAAGAAAAACAACAAGTCACACACAATGGAAAGCCAATCAGAATTACAGCTGAGTTATTAATGCAAACTATGAAAGCCAGAAGAGCCTGAAACAAGGTATTTCCAGCTCTACATGATAATACATGTCAGCCCAGAATATTATACCCAGCAAAACTGTCTATTATAGTTGAGGGGAAAGAAAATCTTCCATGACATGAATAGTCTGAAAGAATACATGTCCACAAAATGAGCCCTTCAAAGAATACTTGAAGCAATACAAAGACCAGAGAGAGAAACAACTACACATTGGGGCAACAAAAGAATATAAAGATATAATCTAGGAAACACAAAATTACACAGAGAATATAAACAGCAATCAAAATGATGGCAACCAATACACCTTTCGATAATAACCTTAAATATCAACAGACTGAACTCCCCTGTCAAAAGACACAGGCTAACTGAATGGATTAAGAAACAAAATTCATCTCTTTGTTGTCTGCAAGAAACCCATCTCACCTTCAAGGGCAGGCATGAACTTAAGGTGAAAGGATGGAAAAGAGTATTCCAAGCAAATGGCATCAAGAAACAAGCTGGGGGAACAATTCTAATATCTGACAAAATAGACTTCAAAGTAAAACAAAGAAGAAGAGATAAGGAGGGTCATTTCATTCTAATCAAAGGAACAGTTAACCAAGAAGATATTACAAAGCTTAACATGTACCAAACTCTGGTGCACCCAAATTCATAAAAACAAAACTATAGGACTTTAAGACACAGATTAACTCCAACTCAGTAATAGTAGGGGAGT
>NW_008356327.1:4785187-4797889 GCF_000622305.1 Nannospalax galili
ACTAACAGACATCATTTGATTATTCCACCCAAGCACCAAAGAATACACTTTTTACTCAGCACCTTAATGAACTTTTTCAAAAATTGAACATATACTGGGCCACAAAACTAACCTCAACAAATACAAAAATATTGAAATAATTCCATGCATTCCATCAGACCACAAAGCAATAAGGCTCAAAATCAACAGTGGAAGAAGCTCCAGTCACTACACGAACTCATGGTGATTGAAACACACACTCATAAATAACGAGTGGGTCAAAGGAGAAATTAAGAAAGAAATAAAAGAATTTCTGGAATTCAAGGAAAAGGACAATGCAACACAACCTCTGGGACACATTAAAAGCTCCTAAGAGGGAAGTTTATAGCTTTAAGTGCCTACATTAAAAAATTGGAAAGAGCCTAAATGAATGACCTAACACTGCAACTCAAGGCACCCAAAAGGCAAGAACAAATGAAACCCAAACTCAGCAGAAGAGAAGAAATAACAAAAATCAGAGCTGAAATTAATGAAATAGAAACAAACAATACAAAGAATCAATGAATGAATCTAAGTGCTGATTCTTTGAAAAGCTAAAAAAGATAGACCCTTAGCCTGGTTAACCAAAAGAAAGAAAGAGCAAATGCAAATCAACAAAATGAGAGGTGAAAGTGGAAACATCACAACACACACCCAAGAGATCCAAACCATTATAAGGGAATATTTTAAAAACCTATACACTACTAAATGTGAAAGTCTAAAAGAAATGGATGGATATCTGAAATCACAGGAGCCTCCAAAGGTAAACTAAGAAGAAATCAACAGTTTAAACAGACCCATAACGTATAAGGAAATTGAGACAGTCATACAAAGCCTCCAAACTAAAAAACACCCAGGCTCAGATGTATTTACAGCAGAATTCTACCATATATGTAAAGAAGACATCCAATCAATACTACTTAGGTTATTCAAAATGATGGAAAGAGAGGGAGAACTTCCAAATTCCTTCTATGAAGCCAGCATTATTCTAATATCCAAACTGGGTAAAGACACAACCAAAAAAGAAAACTATAGACCCATACCCTTAATGAACATAGATGCAAAAATTATCAACAAAATACTTGCAAACTGCATACAGACACATATCAGAAAGATGATTTACCATGATCAAGTAGGCTTTGTTCCAGAGATACAGGGATGGTTCAATATATGCAAATCAATAAATGTCATTAATCATATGAATGCACTCAAAGACAAAAACCACATTGTCATCTCAATAGATGCAGAAAAGGCTTTTGACAAAATTCAGTACGCATTTATGTTCAAAGTCCTAGAGGGTATTGGACTGGAGGGAACATACCTCAACATAATTAAAGCTATATACAGCAAAACCACAGCCAACATCATTCTAAATGAAAAAAACACTGTAAGCATTCTCATTAAAATCAGGAACCAGAAAAGGATGTCCATTATCTCCACTCCTTTTCAACATAGTGCTTGAAACTCTTGTTAGAGCAATAAGAAAGGAGAATGAAATTAAAGGAGTTCTAATTGGAAAAGAAGTGAAACTATCTCTTTTGCAGATGATATATTATACCTAAGAGATCCTAAAAGTTCCACCAGAAAATTCCTAGAACTGATCAACACTTTCAGTATAGTGGCAGATTATAAAATCAATCTACAAAAACCAGTAGCCTTTCTATATACCAAAAACAAACAATTGGAGAACTAATACAAGAAAATTCTCTCATTCATGATTGCTGCAAAAAAAATTAAAATATCTTGGAATAAATCTGATGAAAGACACCAAAGATCTCTACAATGAAAATTTTTAATTGTTAAAGAAAGAGATTGAGGAACACACCAGCAGATGGAAGGACCTCCCATGGTCATGCATTGGAAGAATTAATATTGTTAAAACAACCATCCTATCAAAAGCAATATATAGATTCAATACAATCCCAATCAAAATTCCCATGACATAATTCACAGAATTATAAAAATGCATCCTTAAATTCATATGGAGGCACAAAAGACCACAATAGCCAAAGCAACCTTCAGCACAAAGAGCAACACTGGGGGGATAACTATACTAGATCTCAAAGTATACTACAGAGCCATAGTCATAAAAACAGCATGGTACTGGTGCAAAAACAGACACATAGATCAATGGAACATCATTGAAGATTCAAACCTGAGTACATGTAATTTCAGCCACCTGATATTTGAAAAAGGTGCCAAGAACACACAATGGAAGAAAAACAGTATCTTCAACAAATGGTCCTGGCAAAACTGCACTCCAACTGTAGAAGAATGAAACTAGATCCTTACCTTTCACCTTGCACAAAAGTCAACTCCAAATGGATCAAAGACCTCAATGTGAAACTGGAAACCCTGAAACTATTAGAAGAATATATTGGAGTTAAGTCACAGGATATAGGTGTGGGAAAGGATTTTCTAAATCAGACAGAAGTTGCTCAGGAATTAAGGTGAGCAATCAATAAGTGGGACCTCATTAAACTAAAAAGCTTCTGTACATCAAAATAAACAATCAAAAAGGTGAAGAGAAAACCCAGGGAATGGGAAAAAGTCTTCACCAGTGACACATCTAACAGAGGTTTAACATCCTGAATATATAAAGAACTCAAAAAACAAGCAAGAAACCAAATGACACAATGAAAAGATGGGCTGAAGATCTAAACAGTGAGTTCTTAAAGGAAGAAATAATGATAGCTAAGAAACATCTCAAAAGGTGTTGAATATCGTTAGGAATTTGGGAAATGCAAATAAAAACTACCCTGTGGTATCACTTTACCCCAATCATACTGGCTAGGATCAAGAGAACAAATGATACCAAATGCTGGTGAGGATGTGGAAAAAAGGGAACGTTCATTTACTGCTGGTGGGATGGCAAACTCATGCAGCCTCTATGGAACACAGTGTGGAGAACTCCTAAAAAACTAAAAATGAATCTACCATATGACCCAGTTATACCACTCCTTGGCATAGACCCAAAGGACTCATCCTCCTGTACAACCATTTTTGTTGCTGTTCTTTTCACAATAACTAAGATATGGAAGCAACCTAAGTATCCCTCAACTGACGAGTGGTTTAAAAAAATGTGGTATATTAACACAATGGAGTTATATTCAACTGTAAAGAAAGATGAAATAATGAAATTTTCAGGTAAATAGATGTATCTAGAAACTGTTATACTAAGGGAAGTAGCAGACTCAGAAAAATAAACAAAGCATTTTCTCCCTCATATATGGCCCCTAGCATAATATCCTTTAAAATTCCAGGTCATTTTAATAAGATGATTATATACAGCATTCCCTTCTGCATAAAATAACTACCATCATTATGACTTCAGCTGAGCCTGATATCTAAACATAGTTTCAATTGGGCTTGTTGATGGTTGTGCTCATTCATTAAAAGAGTGTCAAGCAGGGTCATTGGACCCTCACCTGAATATCCAGCCACTCTTTCCAGTCACTCTTCCTAGCCAACTAGTCCAGCCTTGGAAGACAAAAGAAAAATGGGAAAAACCCAGTAGAAGAATGCTTTTGGAAACCTCATCAAGAAACTCAAATGGACTCTCATATGAACATTTGCAAATTGCCCTGTTCTGACTTTTTTCTAGTTCCCTGTCTAAACTTGTAATGCTAATTACTCTTACCTTTACTTATCCTTTACATCTCCCATTCATGATTCAAGGACTTTATTCTCCCCTTAGAGAAAAAAATTATGCAATTTGGGAATCTTTTAGATAGACCCACTGAAGGGATACTCCAATTGCCTCACCTTGCCTCCCTGTTCAGCACGGAAGAAGAGCGGTTTGTGTCCCTATTCCCTATTCACAATTTGGGTAACCCCTTCAGAGGACTGTGTGAGAAGAATAGGAGGTAGGAATTGGCTAGGCAGTTGGGGTAAAAAGACCCCAAAGAAATGCAGCCAGTTTCTTGGCTAAAAGTCAAAATGCCCCTGGGCCTGTTAACAACATACTCTGTTCCAAGGCCAAAAATTGTCAAAAGTATTTAGGAGCTTGTAACTAATCCTTAAAAGATTTTAGGGTTACCTCTTCAGAGGGGGAATTTGGAGGGGAGGGAGTGGGCATGGTTTTGATCAAAACACCTTATATGCATGTATGAAATTCTCAATAAAGTTTTTGTAAAAATTAAAAGAAAAGATGACTAAGAAAAGCCTTAAAAATTTTCAGCAACCTTACTGATTAAGGAAATGCAAATCAAAAGTACTTTAAAATTTCATCTAACAGTCATAATGGCTAAGATCAGGAGGAAAAAAAATTACACCAAATGCTGGTGTGGATTCAGGGAAAGGAGAAGCCTCATGCACTGTTGGTAGGTTTGCAACCCTGTGCAGCCACTGTGGAAATCAGTACAGAGAATTCTTAAAGAAATAAAAATTCTACCATACATTCCAGTTATACCATTCTTTGACATGTACATTCATCCTACTGAAGAAATACTTGTCCAACCATGCCTGTTGCTGCTCTTTGCACAATAGCTAAGAATAGAAGAAAACTAAATGTCCCTCATTTGATGAATGGATAATAAAAATGTGGTACATTTATACAACTGAGTTCTTCTCAGTAGTAAATAAAAAAGTCATGAAATTTGTGGGTAAATTGATGGAACTAGAAACAGTTATAGTAAGTGAACTAACACAGACTCAGAAAGACAAATGATGTATGTTCTCTCTCATTAATGGATTTTTAGCTCCAAATCCTTACATGTGTATATCCCGATGTAACCGTAAAAGTTATGAAAAATGAAAAGTAAATGGGAAGAAGGCACTGGTGAGATAGGGTACTGGTGCTATAAAGGGGGAATAGGAAAAAAAGGGAATATATATTTGTATAGCTGAAGGCCATATAACAACAACAACAACAAATACAGTGCCAGGAAGGAGAAAACTCCATTCAACTTGTTTGTCAGGGTGTCCGGTAGACTCCAAAAATAATACAGGCTATTGACTTAGCTCCTCATTACTTGCTTCTCAGAATTTGAAAGTTAGACTCTACTGCTGAAGACATCATGCTTTGGACACAGGACTTCAAGTAGTCAAATTAGAACTGACCTGGAAGCTTCCTCTCTGAAGAATAACACTCATGATTTTGGGGGATATTATGCAAGGTGCCAATCAATGCCCTACCAGCTAAAGAGCCTAATAAACAACAGTACCTGATGAAGCAAAGTACTGCTATGAATGCAGTAGTCGTATTTTTGTCTTAGTGTTAATTCAACAGGTGTTTGATTAGAATTAAGTTCTTCTTAGTAGGAGGGAAGTCATGTGTAGTACTTTAAACACAGTCAAATAATCTTGCCTAGAGAGGTCCTAGAGAAAAAAGTAAAAATGAAAACAAAAGAACAATAACAACAATAACAAAACAACAACAAAAAACCCTACTGTTGCCATATCCCTAGAACAATGTAATTTCTTACAGCATTCTAAGTATACATCCTCATATTTACAGACAAGTATACCTGTCACCCCACATCAAAGAATCTTCTTTTTACAACTAATTCAGACTAATACAGAGTTCCACAAATGATCATATTCAGAAAATAAGTGTCTGTGAGATGCTTAGCCCTAACTGAATGAAACATCTTCAGTGAAACCTCTACACATAAGATGAATGCATCTTCAACTCTTACCAGAAAAGTTTTCTCGTGAAGTAGATGCTGATTAACACAGAAACCCCCAGCTGGCCAATATGCAGAGAACAAGAAGCTGATGGGTATTTAGCCCAGGGTAGGAAACTTATTTCTAATTTCTGACTCCCAAGGCTCAGGGTTTATTGGGAAAGAAGGAACAGAAAGATTGTAAGAAGACCACAGAAAACATGGTTTTCATGGCAGGTAGTCGGTTAACCTATGAACTCAAAGCAATAGTAACACTATGCACAAGCCCCAAGCAAGCTCAAACCAGACAAAACCCTACCATAGATATTGAGAAATCAGTAAAAAGTCCCATCCCATCCTAAGCAACTTTTGGAAACTGATGGCTGCTGGGAGAGTGGTAGACATCCTCTTTAAAGGGATAGGTCTATTTCTGGGTTAACCAGGCTCCACTGGATGAACCTTCACTGAAGGCTGTTGGTGGACAGAAATCAGACTATTTAGGCTCTATTATATATAATAGATTACCTTAGTCAGTAATGGGAATTACGGATGGGGAGGGGATCTAAAGACCATCAAATTACATTGTATGAAAATCCCAAGTACTCAAAAAAATTGAAAAAATTAGTGTTTTAAAATCAGTATAGTACATAGCCAGATTAATATTTATTTGAACTGTATCTTAGATACCAGTTACAATGTATAAAAGGGAAATAAATCAATTAAATGTTCCTTTATGGATTTCTTAAAGGCTTTTTTTTTTCAATTCACATATTCCTCATTAAAAAAAATGTAATCCATGTTATATATGTGAGACAGTAAATTGGGTAGTGGACCATGGGGATGGCAGAGGTGTGAAAAGGGGAGAGAACTGAATGCTGTCAAACTATACTGTATGAAAATTTAAAAAATGAATTAAAAATACATTTTTTAGAAAGTAAGGGAAGCCTCAACTCACTTCTTTTAACGACCACATTGGAACTTCAACCTTCATGTTAATATTTTATAATCTTAGACTTTATAAAACTTTAACTCTCCAGATAAAAGTTTTAGCAGAGATAGAAGTCAGTTGCTGGAGAGTTTTATAGACTGATTTCTTAAAGGAACCAGGCACCAAAATCATGTGGGAATATTTTAGGAACGGTGAGACAGTTTCAGTCAAAAACTTCCCTTTGACAACATGAAGAGCATAAAAAATAAAATTTAATCTTTGGATGGACCCTGTAATGGAAATGAAAATAATAAATTTACAAAAGATGATTATATATATATTTTTACATTAAATGGTTTGTAAATGGTAACAACATTGTCCAAGTTTAAAAAAATGTAGATTTATTGCAACACAGCATTTTTGAAACTGTTTTTAAATACCATTTAAAATGAAACATATTAGTCACATTTATTTATTCTTTTTTATCCTCTCAGTTTAAGTTTTATAGTTTTAGATGTACCTGAGGAGAAAAAGATTGTTACCAAGATTAATGTTCTTTCAAAGAGCTGTAATTAATATGTTTTGTTATTGTTTCAGGGTGGATCAAAAAAAATTTGAACAATGTCAATTTTAAGCTTATATGTCAGTGTTCTAAGAAAAGCAAATGATTTAGCTTGGATTCATTTTCCACATGTGTACAATGGGACCCAAATATGCTTTCCTTACCCTTACTTGCTATGAAGTACAAATAAGATATTACTGCATATGAAAACACATTATAAAACATAATACATGGGTACTGTCAAGATGGCTCAGTGGGTAAAGATGAGTGATGCCGAGGCTGAGGAACTGAGTTCAATCCCTGATATTCATAGTGAAAGGAAAGAACAGAATCCTGCAAGTTGTCCTGTGACAGTCAATGTGTGCAACATGCACATGTCCCTCCCTCACACACATAAAAATAAATTAAAATATTAAAACAAAAAATTAAAATATAACATCTATGCAAGCTGTTTTCAATTTGCAGATTATGGCTTATATTGGCATTTAATGTATTATAAATGCTTATTTATGTTTATGGTAACAGTAAGTATACCCTTCAGAAGATGATGTAGTACAAGGTAGATTTGTGATAAATGTGCATGTTGATTTAGGGGAACCTTATTTACTTAGGTATCAGGCTATAGTGAATATGCAACAAGACCTTGAAATCAGGTAAACTGCCTAATTTCTAATTTTTGTTGCTGTGTTTTGAGACAGGAGCATCGGTAGCCCTAGATGGCCTGGAACTCACTATGTAGACCAAGCTTGCCTTGATCTTACATAGGTTCATCTACTTCTACCTCCCAAGTGCTGGGGTTAAATGTGTACTACCATGTGTGGATTCATTATTTTTAAATGTAGTTAGTAGGAAAATACAAATGTGCATCTTGATCAAGGATTAATTATAGCCTCTGAACTTAGTTTTAAAGAAAAACTAAAACAACCAGGTACATTTATGTATCAGAATATTATTTACATCATTTATCTTTGTCGTGTTTATTCATTTAAACAACCATATTCCCCTCTCATGAACCTGAACCTGTCCCCTCTTTTGAGCTAGGCTTGTAATTCTCTGTGGTGAATATGGAGTTGTGGTTCCCTTTCATGAGCTAAAGCTGTGGTCCCCTCTCATGAACAGGAGCTGTAGTCCTCTCTTGTGAGTTCAGCTTTTGTTCCCTCTACCTCCAGTGAGCAGGAGCTGTGGTGCTACCTTGGCAATTGGAGCTGTGCACTGACACCCCACCCCCATGTTCTAGAGTTGTGGTCTCTCCTGCTAACTTGAATTATGGTCCCCTACTGTGAGCCTAACCTGAGGTCCTTGTTTGTGTGCTGGAGCTGTGATCCCCCATATGATCCTGAAGTCTTGTAACCTTACTGTGAACATTCCTCTGAAGGAATATTCCACATTCCTCTGAAGGAATTCCTTTTTGAAGTTGGACATCAGTTTCAGTCATCGCTGAGTGTCTACATTCCCCCCAGCCCCCTCCCCTGAGATTTTAGTTTGTGCATACCAGATGCTTGCTTCTTATGCTGGAAATGGGGGAGGACTCTGATACCTACAGATTCTCATCTTGGAATGATTGATTTTCTGGAATGGACCTCCCACCTCCCTTGTGGCCCTCACTTCATATATGCTTTTAGGTATCCCAGGCCTTGTTCTTGGAACTCTGCCAATTACCAGGCACCAAGAGGTTCCACTAATTTTCTATTACTCTTCTACAACCCCAGTATGCCAGTATGCCTTCTACTACGCCCTATTAGAACGTCTTGAAATAAAAATCTGTCTGGGAAGTTTAAAAAAAAAAAATTAGAAAGCACTATAATAAACTGAATCCTCAAACTAAAAGTAATTATATCTTGGAATATAAATTACAAATTCTAATATCTATATAATTTAACATTGTTTATTGACAAAACTGTACTACCAAGCTTCGACAAATTCAACATTATTGGGACTTTGCCATTCACCCCCTTTCCAAATTCTCAAACCTATGCCATCTGTCAATGTAATCATGTTATTTCTTAGTGAAATCAATGCTAATAAAGTATTTTAAATTTAAAAATGTGAATGAAATCAACCTATCTTTCACTACTCAAATATGGTTAACGACAGCTATATACTACAAAAAGTTTGATTAGAGTTAGGTAGCTACATGTTTTCTGTAGCATCCAAATGTTTTAGAGATGGAAAGCCACTGAGTTTCTTTTTGAGACTTTCAATAATTCTCAGATTTTTCAAACCAATCATTCTTACTAAAATCCTAGGGATTATTCTTTTACGATGTCATTTATACTTTAGTATCATTTATTTCCCTAAGATATTTTGTGGCATAGCTTGCCAAATTTTTGGTGATTGATGACAGTCATAATGAAGCAACTTATTTCCCTTAGAAAGTAATATTATCTTAGATTTTGAAGACAGCTCATCACTGACTTGAAAATTTTCATTAAAATTTATGTATGCTAAGATCTAGAGGCTCTAGGGTTTGCCCAAAGTTTCACAGATGACTTCAAAACACTATGCTGTAGGCTATGTAGAAACAATATTTCCATTTTGCTTTACGACATTGTTCTGGTCCTGTCTTGAAATCTAGAAGCATGAGTCAAGGATGAAGAGTATATAATCTTGCATAAATATTTATGGCAGAAGGCTGACTACATTGTAAGTCTCAGGATTTAAATTTGTTTCAATATTATTTAGAAATTCATGTGTTAAGACATAAGATTAAAATATACCCCACTTAGAATTGGTTTTGCTAATGGAATTCACTAAAATATAATTGGGAAAAATTTTATTGGCCATGATATCACCATTTTATTCATAGTGGATTCTTTTTTTTTCTTTTTTAGATATTGTTTGCAAAGAGTGAGTGGGTGAAGGAGCCAATCTGCAAATAAAATAGACTTTGTATTATCTCACTATGGGGCAAACTTTAAGCCTATATGGTTATATACTGATATTCATTTGAGCAGATTTAAGTAAGGATATAATGTATATACACAATTAAATCAAAGATAGCTTTGTATAAATATCTGTTTAGTTGTTGTTCTTTTTTGTTGTTGTTTCTTTTTGTACTTTTTTTGAATTAGCAAAACATTTATTTTTTAACCTAGCATAGAACTGGTTAAATGGATAGGAGGCTCCAACTCATCCCTCCTGGGTGAAGGAGAGTTGGGCTTTAAAAGAGTGACACTATACAGACTGACCAGGCTCCAGTAAATTAATGCACATTGAGGGACACAAGGGGACACAGATTTGACTTGCTGGACCCTAACATATATAACAGAATGCATTAAATATGGCAGTGAGCATGCTCAAAAATTCAATGAAAAATGTGTATTGAAAAAATTAGTACTTTAAAAATTTATGTTTTATATCTTTGTTTTTCTTTTGAGGTCAAAATTGCCAAAATAAGTTATAAATTTTATTATGATGATTTATATATGCAATACTATCTATAAAGATTCCATTCCTTATAGACATTTCAAGCTCTGAATCATTTCTTTTCTCTTCATTGGTCAGCCGAGTTCTACACTGTGGCGTTCCCATGGTGGTTTGTCTATGAACTCCATTAAAGGACAGGTATGCTATGAAGCACATTGTTCATAATTCCTAGAATAAAGTAAGTATCTTCTGAATTAGTGTTATCATTTGATCAATAACTTTTTACTGTAATTAAAATGGAAATTTAAATTGCTAATCATCCCTAGAAAATTAGAGACCATATTGTTGTAAGGGGGAGAGTTGACATCAACATAAAATCTCAGGAATTGTCACTAGTGTAGTAAAGTATAAAAACAAAGACTGTGAAATCAGAAATAAATGACCAATGTGTAGAACTTGTCACTCAACTCCTATGAAATTTTAGCTTGCCATTTAACTTGCAACTTACTTCCTCTGAGCTATTTGCCCTCATTTTTAAAATGGGAACAATAATCCTTAATTTTCATAGAATTTACTTAGAATATATGCAACAGTTAATGCAAAACAGCAAAAAGTCAGCATCTTTAATTCCTCCTGGCTGTATTTTACATCTTAACTTTTATAACATATTTTTTTTCTTACAAACTTCCAGTGACAAAAATAAGAAATGTTTTCCAGACTGTGCTTGCCTTTTCCCTGGCTGCATATCCAAGACTGGAAGTTACTACTCGGTGGACTCTTGAAAACTTACATACGTCTGTAGCTTGTTCTTCGTCCTGCCAAAAAAGATTCAGCATGACTTTCCTCCTCCATTTTAACAAAAGTACAGGAATAAGTTGCAGAATAATATCTTAATTTTAAAACAGCTTTAAAAATAAAATTTAAATTTTCTTACAAAGTAGTGGGCTTTGTTGTGATATTTTAACATTTATTTGTCAATAGTCCCCCCTCCACTGCCGCCCATATCTACATCTTTTTGCTAATTTCTCTTTTTATCAATCTGCCCCTTTCTCTTTTCCTGTCACAATTATTCCATTGTCCCCCACTCTTTTTTGTCATCTTCCCCCTCTGTCAGATCTTAACTTTCTCTCTAATAATCTTCATTCTTGCTTAATGACCTACACAATACACACACACACACACACACACACACACACACACAAGTGGAAATCTAGGGTTCACACATGAGCACATGTGAAATGTGTTATTCAAATTGTTTTACTTCTTTTGACAATGATTTCTTTGTCCATTGATTTTCCTTAATATATCAATTTTTTATTTATTGCTGAAAATAACTCATTTGAGAAAATTCATTTGTGTATGTGGAACACATTTTTCTATCATAATTTCTTTTGCTAGATATCTAAGCTGGTGGCATGTTTTAGCTATGATGAATAGTATAGCAGTAAACAAGAATGTGCAAGTATCTCTGGGTGAGGACTTAAAATTTTTTGAATGTTTATTCTAATGACATAAAGGGTCAAATGATAGCTCTTATATTGGGTTTTTAAGAAAACTCCATAACGATTTTCATATTGACTGGCTGAACCAGGCTCCCTTCTACTATCAGGGATTGTGGGCTCCTCTTTCCTAACATTTTTTGGGCATTTGATCTCTTTATTTTTTTGGTGATACCCATTCAGACTGGGATGAGTTGAAAATGTCAAAGATGTTTTAATTTGCATTTCTAAGATGACTAAGGATGTTGAATACTATTTCAAATATTTATTGATTTAATTTAATTTTCTGAGTACCTGTAGCCCCAGCTGGCCTGGAACTTGCTGTATAGACCAGGCTGGCCTTGATCTCTGAGAAATCTACCAGACTGTGCCTCCCAAGTGGTGAGACCAAAGGCATGAGTCACCATATCTGGCAAATTTCTTCTTTAGAGTACTGTCTATTCATATTATAAGCCCACCTATTTTTTTATGGGATTGATGGTTTTACATTTAATTTTTATAATTATTCTAAACATTAACCCCATCTGACACATATTTGAAAGTGTGTTTTCCTCATTCTGTAACATTTGTTTTTATTATAGTGATTGATTGTTCCTTTGCTATACTTTAAATTTCATATTATTCAATTTGTAGATTTGGGTGGGGGGTTCATTTCAAGTGCTGTTGTACTATTTTCCAAACAGTCTTTCATATTCTTCCCACTTAAAATGTTTCTTTGGTTTT
>NW_008356327.1:4798046-4814004 GCF_000622305.1 Nannospalax galili
TTTCTAGCAGTTTTATAGTTTCATATCTTATAATAAAGTTTCTGATCAAATTTGAATCTATTTTCTGTACAGCATGAGTGATATGACCTAATTTCATTATTTTATATGTGCATTATTTTACATGGGCCAAAAGGCCCTTTTTTTCAATAAATGGTTTTAATACTTTTGTCAAAAGTTCATCAACTCTGTGTGCATGATTTATTTCTGGATTATGTATTCTATTCCATTGGTTTTGTGCCAATGCCATGTAGTTTTATTACTATGGCTTTATGGTACACCTTCAAATCTTTTTTCATATTTTATTTATTATTTTCATTTTATGTATATGAGGGTATTGCCAGCATGCATGCAAGTGCACCCATGTCATGCAATGTCCGAGAAGGTTAGAAGAGGATATCAAATTACCCCATAACTGGAGTTACAGATAGTTGTTAGCTGCCATGTGGATGCTGAGAATTGAAACTGGGTGCTCTGCAAGAGCAGTCAGTGTTCTTAAGCACTGAGCCATCTCTCCATCCCCATTCCTTCAAATCTTATACTGTGAGGTCTCCAGCATTGTTTTTTCTTAGTAGGACTTTTGTTTAATCTATTGGAGGTCTTTGAGTCTTTATATGAATTTTAGGAATTTTTTTTCTATTTCTGTGAAGAGTATCTTTGGAATTTTGTTGAAGAATGAAATGAATCTGTGGAATTGTTCAATAATAATGAAATCATTAATTTGGTTGAATCAAAAAATCAGTTTTTATGCTAGGAGCTTAAATTTGAAGAAAAGTTTTGACAAAATAAACATAGAGAAAGCTTCTATATTATCATAGAAGATACTGCTTGCTTTTCACCTCTACACTTCTACACCTAAAGCTGATGGAGCATATTGGAATAGGGGTGGAGATAATATGAATACAGCTCTCAACTTTCACCAATGAAGCTTCCTCATACAACAGATGGTAATGACCACATAAGGCCACAATTGGCCAAAGTATAGAGAATAAGAGACTGCACAGTACATGTCCCTGGATAGGATCCATATTAATCGTCACACACCCAGGACTCAAGGAATTATAGAATTGGGGGTGGAAAGACTGTAACAGCTAGGGGTGGTGCATGACAATAAGGACAGAGACTCTTCCAAGCCCCTGGGACCTTGCTCATATGAACTTATAGCAATGGTTACAGCATGCACAAGTCCTATGCAAACTTAATCAGACAAAACCAAGAGTAAAGCTGGGGAAAAGGGCAAGAGACTTCAACCTTAGCCAAGGGGGAGCTGATTACTGCTGGATGAGGGAGAGTTGGTCTTCTTTAAGGGAGTGACAGTAGATAGGCTAACCAGGCTTCAGCAGACAAACTCACACCAGGGGACATATGGGGATACAAACTCAACTAGATAGGCTTTTACATATATGACAAAATGAATGAAATCAGGTAAGGTAGAGGCATAGATAGGGGTGGAGGTCTAAATATGATTAAGATATCTTGTATTAATGCACAAAAATTCAACCAAAAATACATATCGGAGGCAAAAAGAACATGTAGAGTATGTGCTAGCGAGAGGACAGCAGAAGACGATGAGGTAAGGCACCCTGGGACACATATCAAATTCCAAGTTATATGGAAATAGTGGTGTCTCTAAAGCCAAAAATTTTCAACAGTGGTATGCTGGTTAGTTTTCATCAACTTCACAGAAGCTAGGACAACTTCGAAAGGGGGTTGTGTTTTGAGGAATGGCACCCGTAAAAATACCCTGGAGGTAATTTTCTGGATTGCTAATTGATATAGCAGGGCCCAATCCAGTACCATCCTATGAATGTGTGCCTTAACTGTATTGTAAAGGTAGCTGAGCAAGCCAGAGGAAGCAAGCCAGTAAGTACTTTTCATCCATGGTCTGTGCTTCAGTTCCTGCCTTGGTGTTTCTGTCTTAAGTCTTTGCTCTGGCTGATGTTCATGGAAATATAATGTGAAATAAATCCTTTTCTCCTTGAAAAGAAGAAAAACATACCTTAAAAAAATAAGAGGTCAGCAGTATTTCCTACATTTAAACATATTTTGAAATAAAAAGGTCATCATATGCATTTAAAAATGTAGTTTGTTATTTTTATTTTATGTGTATGAGTGCATATATATGCATGTACCCATGTTATGAAATGCCAGTGGCTGTCAGAAGAGGGTGTCATATCCTCTGGTACTGGAGCTATGGATGGTTGCTGGCAGCCTTAGGGGAAATGGAGCTATGGAGGGTTGCTAGCAAGCCTCATCCCCTGTGAGGACAGCACTTACCTGCTGAACCATGTCTCCAGTCCCTGCTATATGCATTTTGGTTGTTACTATTGCTCTAGTTTTTGTCACTGAGACCATATACCTAAAAGAAACAATTTTAAATGATGCAAGTTTCATTTAACTCATTGTTTCAGAGTTGACAGTCCACAACTGGTTGGTTCCATTCCTGTAGACTTGTAGTGAGTCAGAAAAGTATGGCTTGGAAAGCATGATATTCAAAACCTAAGTGTTTAGCAGTAAAGAGAAAGTGTGAGAATAAGGTTGAGGGGCGAGAAGGGCCATAGCAGGGGTGGCATGAGGGTAGCATGAGGGCCTGGACAATATTTGCTATTCAAAGACAGTTGCCTGTTTCTTTTAAAAAAGCTCTATCTTCTGTAAGTCCATCAACTATACATTTATCAATGGATTATTTCATTTCAAAGATTAGCAAGCATGTGCTCTAATCACCTCTGAATTATATTTCCTCATAGGGTTTAAGACTTCCACACACAGAACTGAACAGACTTTCATATACAAATTCTTCTAGTTATTGTTATTTTAGTAGAGTTCAAACTGCAACACGTTTTATTAGTATTTATCCTATTTCCTTGCTTGATAACATGAGTTACTCATATTTTCTACTTTTAGTAATCTGACAAATGACAATTCTTACCTGTATGCAATCAATAAATCTTTTGTTTGAAGAAAATATTTTTAATATGCAGAGAATATAAAAAAAATTATGAGGATGCTGGCAATTAATAATTAAACTAACAAATGCTAAGAACTATAAAACTAAGATAGAAAAACCAAAGGACGTGTGTGTGCTTTGTTTATTGGATTTCTTTTGTATTATTTTGTTACTGATGCCAATGTTTGACTTACGGGTTTTCAGAAAGTGTTTCAAATATTCTGAAACATGGAAAGATCCCTGTACAGAAAGATCTAACAATCTTTGAAATGATGAGCATATGAATGAAGTCTACATTTTTCTGAGTTACATGTTGACTTTGGTATAATGGTTCAAATATCATTTTGTACCGTGTATGTGTGTAAAAGTCTTTCAGAATGACTTCAAAAATGAATTATTGGACATAACACCCATGAGAGTCAAATGCTGCTGTTTCCTTTTTACAACAAGGCAACTTGGTCACAGAAGGTTAAATGACTTTCTCAAGGTTACTCAGTAAGTCATAATCAAAGTTCGAAATAGAGCCCAAGAGTCCAGCTCAACTCTGTGACTCCAGCCATGCTGAGCACTTAAAAACTGACAGATTGGCTGTATTACCCAGAGGCCCAAGATGCAGAAGTGATTTTTCTTAAGAATAAAAGAATATTTGTTTATTCTTACCTTAATTCCAACTTATAGTTGCAAATTAACATATTAAATAAAACTTTGTAATATTATAAAATGCTACTAAATTTCATTTAAATTAACATATAGAGGATTCTATTTTGTTACAATTCAATGTCTAATGCTATTTTTGTATACTATAAATACTACAGCTCACATATAGGTCTATATATTGCTAGGAGGCAGCTTAAAGAAAAAAATTAAAACTGATATGGAAAATACAAAGATTTCCTCAAGGATATTACTTCATATAATCTTGTTTAGTTAATTTAAGCAACAGTTTGATTCAACTAATATTTAATGACTCTTCCTTTATTATTTCTACTGAAAATTAAAAACATGAAAAAACAAGAATTTCTCAAAATGGCAATACAACTCTAGATGGGCTAATGGGTGATATGCCACTCTGCAAAATTCATGTGAGCAGAAACACATATTCCGTGAAAAGATGAGTCATGACGATGCCTAAGGAAATTTTAGCAAAGAGAAGGAACAAATTGTCTGTATGTCAGGGACCCATGTAGACCTTGCTAGTAACTTAGATCCAAAATGCCAGTTTGGACTCAGCCAAGCGAACAATGAATAAGAGAAATCCTAAGATGAAACCAGAACTTCATTATGTAGTGATTTGCTGGACATGAAGAGGAAGTGAGATTTATCCCTGAGTGCTGTAAGAAGTTGATATGAAGTGTTGGGAGGATGATTATAGGAATGTACTTTTTATATGATTGCTTCTTCTTGGGGGTAACAGTGTGAGAGGGAAAAAGAACTGAAGTAAAAACATCATGTATAATAATCATAGATGTGTGGATGAGAGAAGGTGACTGAGAATATGGTCCATTTCTTGAAATGTTTACAAACTATAACCAGACTTTTCTAAAAGAGGGAAGTTCATATACTATTCCCTATTCTTCCATCAAATTACAAGTATCTAGCAATGAGAGAGAGAGAGAAAGAGAGCGAGCGAGAGAGAGAATATGATTCAGTGACATGTTCCTTGGATTTAATTGTGTCTTATCTTTGTGCCTCTGTATCTAAACACCAGAAGTAGGGTAGTCTAGTAAGATAATTTTTTTCAAAAATACATAGAAAATTGTTTTTGTGAAGCTCTAAATCTCTGATTTATTAGATGACAGGAAAATAACCTGCCATAGGTTTAGATTTTGCTACAAAGAAATCAGATGCTCATAAACAGAAACCAGGCTTGCTAGGGGGTGGCAGGGCAGGAGAATTTTTCATATTAATGTACAAGGACACAAAGACTCCCCACCCTAAACAAGGTTTAATAGAGTACACAGACAAATCTCCGTTAAGGTAGAAAACAGAAAAATCCACATGCTAAACATGTCTATATGACTACAACCGTCTCTTAGGGGATAACTATGTATTTGCAGGAAGCAAACAAGGTTTTCCACAGAGAAACCACTCTCTCCACATGATTAAGTGGAGTTGGGTTTTGTTTCTGCATCTGTCAGTTGGCAAACGAAGATACTGTCTTCATGATGTTCTGTGTCATCCATTTCATACATATATGATGATGTTATTGCAAATATAATTCCATCATTATTGAAGATATGTGACTGCGATGCTGGTGGGGTACTGACAGAACAGGCACCGTATTTTTTTTTTTGATTTATTGTTTTGTTTTTTCTTTTCTTTTTGTTAAATAGGTCCCAGATATTTACAAATCAGTCAGATCCACCTATGGAAAATATGTTGTGTAGCGTGTGGAAGGAAATGGCATTCACTAGGGAGATCTGCTGGATGTTATTCTACTTCAGCCTGTGATACTTGAAAGCATACTTCTGCATCTCTGGCTTGGGTCCAAGTACTCAATTGACACTCATTCTTCTACATAAGGTCTACTGAATGTTTGGATGCAGGATTCTGGTATTTCAGGGTGGACTTTCTGCACTGCTACACAGTATCCCACATTACTCAAGTCCCACATTAGCATTCTTCTGCCTGCTGTGCCCACAGTCAGCTGGCATCCAGACACATCATTGGTTCTACAACTTTTCAGCCTGAGAGAAGGTCCCATCTTTACAAGGATTTCTGGTATCGCACAATTTAACTGTTTGATGCCAACTTCAGTAACCATTGCATTCAGTTCTGGACACTATTTAACAAATCTGTTAGACGCATCATGGTTTCCAACAGGATTTTCTTGGTACATATTCAAATCATGTATTTTCAGCTGATGACCTAATCCCCCGCTATAGTCATGAGTTGGAATGTAGAAGGCACTGTCTAGGACTGCACCAGTGTGGTGGTCCTTCAGCGCATTGAAGTTGGCAGGCACATTGCAGAGGCACAGACGTGTCCCAGGAAGAGACCAGCAGGAACTAGGGGGTGTTGGGACTGAATTTTACCTAGGAGATGCCATCCTCGTGTAATTGAATTCGTTAGAACTTGTCATCTCGTGCTCACCTCAAAGCAGTTTTTACAGCCGCCGCCACCACCTCGCTCCCCTCTGAAAAACTTTTAAAGAAGACATAATCTACCTCAGCAATATACAGCAGACTTAAACTGTAGCTAAACTGTAGCTATACTGTTTGTTGGCTGTATCCCTGTCAACATAGAAATGGAACATTCCTCATTGCCATGCTGTAAGGAGCACCCATTGGGATGTTATCTCAGGATGCCAAGAAGGAAGCTCTTGCTTACATGGCAGCATCATGCCTTTCCAAACTCATCAGAACATTTTCAGGCTAGGTTTCTAGTCTTGGTGGGTGGTAACAAGGACACCCTCCTCAACTCCACTAGGATTTCATAGGTGCAGTACTGAAGAGGAAGAATTTTCATCTTCCCCTACATGCCCTCAGGAGAGCCAGGAGGAAAGTAGTAGTACTTGGTTCTCTTTTTGCTGGACACAATGATAGCGAATGTATGTATTGGCATATATTAAAACTACTTAGAACTGTCATTTCATTTAGTCAACATGTTAATTATGGAGCATGCTTTAATATTCTAAAAGTAACACAGACTTTCATATATGTCATAAAGATTCCAAATTTAAATTGCATAATGAATATTTTGTAAGAATTCTCTTAATGATAATTCCATGTCAATAACCTAACATTTATTTTTTAAAACATATAGAAAGATTCCCCATTTTTTCCTTGATAATATCAGTCTCCTATGATCCTGCATTTCTTGAGTGCTTCTTCCCATTATCCACACAGTTCCTTGTATAACTGTCACCACCATTTAAATATCCCCATTTTATCTATTTCTCCCTGAAAAGCACCTGTCTCCTGCTGTTCTTTTTTAAGTTCCTTCTTTCCCTTTACCTCTCTGGTTACCTTCCATTTTCCTGGTTCCTGCAGTTACATCAAGATATCTACTCACATATAAGGATTTGGTGCTAGGATCCATAAATGAGGAAGAATATACATCACTTGTTTTTCTGAATTTGTGTTACTTTACTTAACAGTATCTAGTTCCATCCATTTATTTACTTGCAAATTTTAAAGGTATATTCACCTTGCTGTCCAACCTGATAATCTTGTTTGATTTCAGTGAGACAATTCAATATCTGGCAATGTTTTCTTCTTCCTAAATTTGAAGTAGCTGTTCAATAAAAATAATATATGCATATCTTAAGAAATGAATGACATAATTTCCTAAAGGAATGCTGTCTTCCTCCTTTACAATATAAGTTCAAGCACATGCTTGTATGCACACACACACACACACACACACACACACACACACACTCCAATAAACACATAATAATAGCACTTTTTGGTAAAAAGATGGGCAATTTTTACTTTTCTGGGATTCTTGTTTTTGAGAAGAGAACTTTTTTATCTGTCTTGTTCCTGATCCAACACAAGCAGTGATATATTGAAATGCAGCTGCATCACAATTCCTCCACAAGTTTAAGGCAAGTCCTTATCCACATTAACTGTTGAATCATCTTGGTCAATGAACAGCAACATACTTCTCAGATAAATGGAGTTCCACGTTCATATTCCTCATTCTTTTCTCAATGATCTTACCCAAGAAATCCATTTTAGAATGGAGCAGGCTTCTGGTATATTAATTGATTTCATCATTAGATCATTGTCATTATTATTCATATGCAGTGTTTGGAATTTAACTCAGAAAGCTGCAACTTGTTATTCATTGTTTGTCTGCTGAGATAGTTATTCAATCCCCATTGGATTTTTATATATATATACATTTGAATGTTTTTAGTCAAACACATTACTAGAATACTAGCTGCTCTGGTAGAGGTTGGTTCCCAGGACCCACTAGGCAGCTAATAACCTTCTATAGCTCCAGTTCCAGGGGATCCAACACCCTCTTCTGATCTCTGTAGGCACTGCACAACACTGATATACCTACATACATGTAGGCAATACACTCATGCATTCAGAATAACAATAATAAATAAAATATTTTTAAAAGAAGATTCTCTAGTGGCAGGTTTCCATATGACTTTTTTAAATCCCTGTTCATTCTCCCTCCTCTACATTGCTCTTCCATTCCCCACCCCATTTAACACTTCCTACTCTATAATTTTTCCATTTCTCTTGTTATATCACTGTATTATACATCCATTCCAAGGAAGTCCTTCCCCACACAGTCATTTATTAATTTTCTGTCCTCTCTGAACTCTCAAATTGAAGCAAAAGTAATTAATGTTTCAAAGCTGACATGCAGCTAAGAGAGAGAATATGTAAATTTTGTCTTTCTGTGTCTGGTCTTCCTCACCCAGTATGATTATTTCCAGTACTATCCATTTACTCATGAATTATATGCTTTCATTTTAAAAATAGTTTATGTATTAGTTTTATATTATGTGTATGAATGTATTGTCTGCATGTATGTATTTACACTCATGTTGTGCAATGCCTGTGGAGGTCAGAAAGGAGGTTTGGAGCCCTGGAACTGGAGTTTCAGATGGAGGTAGCCATTATTTAGGTGCTGGGAACTGAACCTGGGACATCTGCAAGAGCAACCAATCATCTTAACTGCTACACCATCTCTCCATCCCCATATAATTTCATTTTTATAGAGCTTTATATTATTCCATTGTTTATATGTACCACATCTTCATTATTCATTCATCAGTTGATGGGCATCTAAATTGTCTTCAGATACTGGCTATTATGACAAGGGCAGAAACTAACATGAATGAAAAGATATTTCTGTATTAGGGTACAGAGGTTTTTGGGTATAAGCTTTACAATGTTATGGCTGGATCATATGAGAGATCAGTTTCTGGCTTTTAAAGGAACCCCCATATTGATTTTCATAACAGCTGTAGCAGTTTGCAGCAGCAATGGGTAAGTGTACCCCTTTCTCTACCTCCTTCCCAGCATTTGCATTATTAGTAGGGTAAGACTAAATATCAAAGTGGTTTTAATTTGCATTTCTCTAATGACTTTTTAAAAAGTATTTGTCAGCTACTTGATTATCATCTTTAGAGAATTACATGTTTAGCTCTTTCCATATTTGCTTTTTCAATGTTTAGTTTCTAAATTCTTTTCGTATTTTAAATACTAACCTTGTGTCATAGCTATAGCTCAAAAATTTATTTTTCCTATTCTGTAGGTTTCCACTTCACTTGAATAATAGTGTCCTTTGCTGTACAGAAGATTTTTTTATGAGGTCCCATTTGCCAATTGCTGGACTTAATGCTTGCACTATAAAAATAATATTCAGAAATCTCGTTATTATTTCCAAGATATTATCTACTTTCTCCTCTATCTGATTCAGGGTGTTTGAGTCTTATGTTGAAATCTTTGGCTCATTTTGTGTTTTGTGCATGATGAGTGATAGGGATCTACTTTCCTTTTTCATTACATGGTGCTATTGAGTTTCACCAGAACAATGGTGTCTTTTCTCCAATGTGTATTTATACTTTCTTTTTCAATAATCAGGTATCTACAAATGTGTAGATATTAATAACAGTCTTTAATTCTATTCCAATTGTCAATGTGTCTGTCTTTATGCAAGCACCATGTTGTTTTTATTACAATAGCTCTGTAGTATAATTTCAGATGAGGGTTGGTAATGTCACCAATATTTTTTTTATTGTGAAGGAATATATTGGATATCCTTGTTTTTTTGCATTTCCATATAAAATTTGTGATTATTTTTAGAATTTGTACTGAAGAATTGCATTGGAATTTTAATGGGAATCTCATTGAATTTGTAGATTGCTTTTGGTAGAATGACAATTTTCACAATATTTAACCTACCAATCCAGGAGCTTTCCATCTTCTGGCATCTTCTTCACCTTCTTCAGTGCTTCAATTATTTTATTATACAAGTTTTTCACCGCTTTATTTACATTTATTCCAAGATATTTTATTGTTTGGTAGGCTATCATCATGAATGGATCATTTTCTTGATTTCTTTTTGGTGTGTTTTTTGTTGGTATATATGAAAGCTACTGATTTGGGGTCCTTTCATCATTTTCCTACACATTTATAATCCATTCCCACACATATTCCCCATTCTTCTGCTTGAAGTGATTAGGAAATGCATTAAGTTCTTTAGTGGTATAGTGAATCTTGTTTTCTGAAACTATAGCTCTATATCTGCTGGAGAGAAGAATCTCTTTCAGGGCGCACTTAGAAACTTTTAGACTGTTAATGCAAATCTGGAGCTGATTAATTTTATCATTGAACTCATCTTTTCCTCCATCACTTTATCCAGAGATACTAAAAGCAACTAGCCAACATCATTATTTTCCTTAGTTTTCCATACAGTGTCTAACATTTATATAAAGTCACTAAATTCCCTTCTTTTCACAAGAAGTGAATTGGAAGACTCAAATGCATTTATCTTCATAATTGCTTTAAATGGGTTAACCATGGATTTTCAGTGCTCCCTATGCTAACAAGGGTCTCTTTAGTAACTCTAGGTTTCCTTGAGTTGGAGAATCTGCTCCAGATACCACAAAGCCATTAAAGAAATTCTTCCTTTCAGTTCTGTTTCTCTAGAACCACTTTTGATATCAGCTTTTTTCTAGTTTCTTTCTATGTTGTGACAAAAACAGTGACCAAAAAGGATTTATTTGGCTTATAGCAGAGTTCATCATCAAGGGAAGCCAAAGCAGGAACTCAGGGAAGGAACCTGGACACAGACCATGGAGAAATGTTTCTTACTGGCTTGCTTCCCTGGTCCATATTCGTCCTGTTTTCCTACACAATAGGAACACCTGCGTAGGGGTGGCACTGGCCACTTCACACAACAATCAAGAAAATGTTTCCCAGATATGGCAATGGGCCAGTCCAATAGAGGAAGTTCCCCAATTGAGACTCCCTCAAACCAAGTTTGTCAACCTAACAGAAAAAGCTGTCCAGCTCACTGTTTCTCCAACTTCAGCTGCAAGTATAAGCTTGAGTCCACCATTATCAGATAATCCTGCCTTTTCACGTCTAGTTTTAGAATAGCTTAAACAAACAAGGTCCAGCATCTTTTCTCTATCATCAGATTTTCAATAAAAATAGATAAAATGTCTTTAAGCAATTTCATATCTTAATTCTTAAGCAGACCACATTAATTTATCATTTTGGGTGGTATAGCAAACTGAGGTTCCCAGGAAACAAAATCAATTGCCCAGGTTACAAAAGCACATGATTCAGTGAGTTTACCGAGCTTAATTAAAAGTCATTAGTCTGTACTTTGTCTGTTTTATAATCCATTTTATAAAAATCATTCATTCAGTGTATATGCTTAATATTTAATGTCTTCTTGATTATTTTTCCTTTAATGGATATAAAATGACCTTCCCTTTTAGGGCAGATTTAGATATATTGTTTGACATAGAGTCATGAGACATTGCATTGTTTTATACTTACTCCCTGTAAGTTAAATTCAGTGCTGGGAGGCACACGTAGCATCCAACCCCCTCCTCCCACAATCCTTGCGACAACCTGAGAAAAGAATTCTCCAAACCCTGGTTTGAAGACTCTTAATGAGTTTATTGGACTTATTAACTGAGCCTGGGTCGTGGGTTTATTTACAGAAGAACAGGCAACGGCCCCCCACCATTCACAGCTGTGTTAAAAAATCCACACCCAAAGATAAAACCCATGGTTCCAGGTAGCCTCACAAAATGGTGAGAGAGTGGCCTTGTGCTTTTCCCAGCTTTTATACCCTTAGCCTCTCCCCTGTAAGCAGCTATGGTCAACCGATTGGCTGGAAGAGGGAAGGGGAGTGGCTTCTTTCCATGTCTTGTCACCCTTTGGAGTCATTTCTCTTTGGGGGATTTTACATGGAGTCTCTTTATATTTTTTTTTTTTATCATTGATATTATTATAGGTTGTTAGCTCCAGTTGTGTAACCCTGAACTGTGCTGAGGCAGGGAGTTTCTCTTGTCCCTGCTGCACCTCTTGGTTCCTTGGATCCAGCAGGCCCTGGGCCTGCCTCCTCACTGTAGCCGTATCTGTCTTTTTTTCCATCGACCATACCTGGCTTCTGCCAGAGGCCTTGGTGGGAAAAACTGTCTCCACCCTTAGCATAGCCTTTATCAGGGGACGAATGCGTCTTAGTTAGTTATTGGGGATTCTTAACCACCCCTGGGACAGTTTTTATCCTTTGAATGCCTTTTTTAAACTGTTGTTCTGATTTTAAAGCCTTCCAGATATCCCTTAGTACCGTATTTATTTTTCTATCAATTTTTTTCTTTGAGAATTTGGGCTCGACATAAGTCTTGCCAAATTTATCTCTGAGTAACCCAAACGGACCATCTCTTCTATCTGGTCTTTTTTATATCTCTTGTAGGGTGTTCTGTTATTCTACAGATGTGTTTTACACATTGATCAGAGTCACTTAGACCTGATAAAGCCTCGCTAACTTCACAAAGATCCTGTCCAATTAAAGGGCTTAGCAAAAACATTAAAGTTACATGGCATTATTGAGGTCCCAATTGAATTAAGCTTTCTTTTATATCTCTGGTGAACACGGTCTTATCTGGCCCAGTGAACTGGACATCATATATTGCTTTTCTCATACCTAGTTCTCTCAGTAGTACCTGGCCCTCCTTTATAGTTCTCCAGCCCCTGAGTGCAGAGAACTCAATATCTAGTTCCACAATCTCGAACAATAACTGCAGAAGCAATCACAACTGATGACGAGATTAAGTATAAAATAGAGAAATGGCTTATTAAAGCAATAATTCCTTCATCTCCAATAATTTGGGGGCATAAAAGAACAAGTATAGTACTATAGGCACTAAAATATTAGTTATTAAGTGGGTAGGGATGGAAAATAAATGAGCAGAACAGGATTAGTATATAATCTTAGACAAACAGAAACAGGAAAATTAAATAAGAGGAAGGACAAGGAAGTTGAGAGAAAATGAAGCGAGTCTGCAAAAAGTACGACAAAAAAGCAGGTAAGAACTGTGATCAGACATCCTCAAATATTGCCAACATTCAGTATGCTAAGGGGGGGGAGGCACCTAACTCCAGGCAAATCAATGTTCTTTGAGAAACCCTATTAAAATGCAAAAAGAAAAAAATGACAAGATAAAACTGATCCGCTAAATTTAAATTAGGTACAAAATAAGGAAAATATAATTAGAAAATAGGAAGATTACATGTGGGTATAGAATCTATAGACAGTTCTTTTCCAGGACACAGGGGCTAGACCTTTATCTGGGCATTCCTTTATGTGGGCAAACATACTGGATCACCTCTGTGCTGCCCCTCACATGAACATAATTGATGGACCTGCTTTTGTACAGACCTTCACACATACCACACCTTTGCTGAGCGTTTCTTGACATCTTCAACTCTAGTCTATGACCCATAGCAGAATTTCAACTTGTGAAACACTATACAGATCTGTCTCAAAACTTCTCCTGGCTACTTAAGGTATTCTCCATGCAATGTCTCAGAGTGCAGTCCTTTGATTCTTGCCTTTGATTCCTAGAGTGAGTTACATAGAAAAAAAAATTATCTTTAAAGCCATCTAAATATTAACTCACAATAGATCTTTTTCAAATGGAATGAATTGCAAGTGTGTGTCATCATGACCAGATCTTATTTATTTTATTAATTTATTATAAATAGATTCAGAGGGGCTGGAGAGATGGCTCAGTGGTTAAGAACACTGTTCCTGCAGAATACCCAGATTCAAATCCCAGCACCACATGGCAGCTAACAACTGTCCATAACTCCACTTTCAAGGGATCCGACAGCCTTTTCTAGCCTCCGTGGGCATTGCACAACACAGGTACACTTGCTTACACGTGGTATAACGCTCATAAAATAAAACTAATAAATCAACTTAAAAAATAAATAGGCTCAGAAGCACATTCATATTGCCTGTTTCATTCAGTCATTCATTCAATCATTCATTCATTCATTCATTTCCCAAGGTTAGTACTTTCCCTGTCACACAGATCACTTTCATTCTACAACAAATTAGCCCTACAGCTTTTAATCAAATATCCCTTTATACCTGCTTCTCTCTGCCTGAAAGTAGACTGTGTTTTGAGATGTTGCTACTCAGTGTTTCATGTTCATGTCCACCTTGGGTTCGTTGACAAACACATCAGTTTTCAAGTCTACATGCATGCCTGATGATTGCAGCCTATAATTTTTTAAAATGCACTTTTAATTTTTAATGTTGTCTTAGAAAATGTAAAAAAGAATTGTAAAATATTTCTTTTTAGGCACGCCTACTTCATATTATGTGAAATAACTTTGAGGAAAAAATTGAGCTACTGTCAACCCCAATTTCCACAGGTTCTCACGAACATTTTAATTTTTATCTATGCACATGGAAGCTTGTTAAGGTGGCTCTGGTTCAGGAAGCAGGTTAGTTTAAGTCAGTCCTACATTTCTCCACATTCCAGAACAAACGACCTTCAAAGTCATACGTGTTCACAAAGTGAGCAGGAATTTACTACAGCTGGTTGATACTTCATCAGTCCTCAGAAACGATATTTTATCTACTTTATTCCATTCTCCAAAGCAATTTACTGGACAAGCACAACCTTTACATTTTAAATATCAGGTTTTGTCTTCACTAACTTCAGAGATGAACTAGAAGAATATATATATTTACATTCAGTAATATATTCTATCATGTTATATATTTGTAAAAATCTAATACATCACATATGTCTTTCTAGCATCAAAATATATTCAGCTTTCCTCAATAAAGATAGCATAAAATTCTCATTTAATTAATGTTACAACACTCAAATCCTTGGATCTTACAATAGTACCTTCTTCAGTACAGGTCTTAGTTCTCTGCCCTCCACTCTATTCCAAGACTCAAAATACTTATGAAGAAGGGAGCAAAGCAGTCAATATAAAAACAGTCTTACCTTGAAAGAGGAATGATGAACGATTCACAATAGTTAATGCTCATTGTAATCCAAAAATAACGTCAGACTAATATTACAAAATTCCATAACTGTGACTAGTGAATATTTTGTTAACTAGGCAGATTAAGGTCTCCTGAAAGTTATTCCCCAATAATTACTATAAACTTTCCCTCTGTTACATTCTTCTTCATTTAGATTTGTTAGCTACCTGTAAAGGAGGAATGCTACAATGTGATCTGAGTACAGTCATCATACTGCTTCATTCTTCAAAATGTTGAGAAAAAAAAATTGCATTTCATTTAAAATTTTTATGAATCCTTTCAAGGCAGGCTTACCACAAAAATAAATCCAATCAGCTCTCATTGTCGATAACCTTACTAAGGTGTCTTTAAACAACCTGTTTATATTTGTGTTTTAAGATTTATTGAGTCATCATATCCAACAAGATAAATTTATTGGGACCGTATCAATCCAGACACAATTATTTAAAAAAGTCTTATAACTCAAACCATATCTGAGTTTGATCTTACAGGGGTTGAAAACAAGACAGTCATATCATTTTTTATTCTGTGAAAAAAGGGAATCTTCTGCGCTCATTTTACTGACACCCTTGAACAAGACAGCTTGCTTGCTCACTTCACTCATTTCTTTTAGTACTCTCCAAGGCAGTTAATAAAACACAGCTAACTCCTAACAAATTTATTCTCAGGATTTTTTTGTCCATGGTGACAGTTATAAAGTATATATCATACTTTTCAGATCTTTTTGATAGTGGGTTTTCGAAATGCTTCACCATTATGAGATATGAACACTGTTACCCAATCTCTAAAGACTTTTCTCTCTGTGCCACCTGGCCCCAAAGTCAGTCAAAAATAGTGCAGGCTATACATAGTAAATTATTTCACAAGCAAAATACAAGAAATCCTCAAATCTCAGAGGCTTGAAACAATAAATATTTCTCACAAGATAATACATGTGTGAAGAGTTTATGCTTGAATCTAAAAAACAACAAAGCTTTTGATCAGTGCATAAAATCAGATGTGAAT
>NW_008356327.1:4814140-4817375 GCF_000622305.1 Nannospalax galili
TTAAGGACATTTAAGAGGATAGTAGCTTTCTCTCCTCCTGCCCATTCTTTCTATAAAACGCAATCACTTCAGTCTCCTATTATCTAGAACTTATATTTGTATTCTTATCTTGCCTTGGCTTTGTTACTGCACTGTTCTAATGAAATGTGGACTTTGTTGGGAGGCAAAGAGAAAGGAAAAAAGAAAAATTTCTTTGAACTGATCACAAAAGAATTCAAGCCCCCATGGTTTTCCTTAAGCATTTTCTGAACCAAAGCTTTTAGTATCTCTGGACCTTCTGTCTTTCTGCATCAGCATTCAGGAATACAAAGTATGTAAGTTAGGAGCAATTTTATTCTAACTTTTAATATGCTATACTTTTATAAAGAGGAAACACTTCTGTAGCACTTATTTTTTTAAATATAAACTAGCTGCTGCATCATTAGTATATTTTTCTCTATTTTTATATTTTGTTCTTGTCTTTGAGAAATTATCTTCACTGCATCTCCCTAAATTACCAGCTTGTTTTTTCTCAGATAATAAGGGACCTATCACATGTATAATCATGGAATGAGGTAATCAACTCTGGTTATTTCTAATTTTTTAAACAAAACTGGAAAGTTATCCAATCATCACATATTTTACAGTATTGATAAATTGTAGTAATCTTATCCAATATTCTACCAACTCAGCCTCATTACTAATCTAGCTTTTAATCTTAATTTTATATTGTACTTTGCTCTTTGTAGTAACTTGTCAATATACAGTTGAAATGGATTCTCTATATTTTTGATCTATCACATAAACACACACACACATAGTTACACACTTTCTTAATCAATTTTTCTTCTTAACAACTATAGAGCTCTCATCTGTTGAATCTTTTATAATATTTTATTTTAATTTTATTGATCAAAATATATTTTGATAGTATTTAAATTCTCTTCTTTATCTGCACACTACGTTACTACCCACCACACAATTTCATCTGCCCACACACAACACACACATACATACACACATACACACACACACGCACACACACACACACACACACACATCAAAAGAGTCACATTTATATCCCCAAATGCACTTCAGTGTGGCTTTGTCCACAGGAGCCTGCTTAAAATACAGAGTCTCACCCTTGAATGAAAATGACTTTGCCCCTTCCAGCAGCCATCAGTTGCTTCTAGTTTCTTGGCTTCTGGTTTCTTATCCATTCTGCACATCTAGGCTGAGAGTTTATCTGGTTTGAGCTTATATGGAACTTTTGCAATTACTGTGAGTTCATGTGCATAACTGACTAGTGTCTAGAAAATACTGTTTCCTTGGTCATCCACCACCTCTTATTCTTACAGTCTTTCCAACCATCCCTTCTTTAATGACCTCTGAACCTTGGGAAGTCTGATAAATGTGTCTTTTTTTCCTATATAAGGAAGGGACACAAATTGGTAATGCAAGTGGTTCACATGTTATATTCCATTTGTGCCAATGTTAGGATAAAAATGAAAACAAATTAGCTTTCAGTATATTGTTGATTATATGTAATAAAAATAATATATAAGTCTGAAACTTAGAAAATCACAACATATTCCTTTTGTCTTTTCTAATTTACAAGTAATAGAATTTGATTATTGAAGACAGGTATGGTGGAGCATGCCCTTAATCCCAGCACTTGGGAGGCAGAGTCAGGCAGATATCTATGAGTTCAAGGCCAGCCTGGTCTACATAGTGAGTTCCAGAAGAGCAGGGGCTACAGTGAGACCCTTTATCAAAAAGGCCAAAATAATTTTATTATTGAAACAAAAATATCTAAAGTTAACAGACAAATTTCTATCTGTTTTAATATCATCTTTGTTCATTTTATGTCTTTTACTTTCAGTGATATATTTATCTTTTATAATATGCTCAAACAATAATTCTCACCTTCTTTGGTGCCATCAAATATTTCTATACCTAGATGATTGATTTATTGATGATATTGCATTGCTTCAAACATCTTAGAGTAGATCTTATAGTAGTCAAAATCATAGAAGGATATCATCTTTGCCTCTGACTTCAAGATGTCCTTGCTGTGAGCAATGCATTTTGCATTTCCTCAAGAGGAAAGTCAAAGCTACAGAATGAGCTTGCACTGCCTTTCCTGAGCCTTCAACACACTTCACCTGAGTCTGTGCTTAGGGATTGATGTTTTATTAGCTTTAGAACTTCTACTGAGACTATTCTGTCTTTGTTATTTTAGCAGTTGAACAGTCAATGGTTATCCTAACATGTTCAGATGAGATTTGCATATGTGAAGCAAGTATTCCAAATTTATTTTAAATTGAATAAAAGGATATTTACACTTTATAAAGTATAACTAAGTCATATTCTGCCTCAAATAAACTTAAAAACCATGTTTACAATTTTGATTTTCTGAATTCAAATAACTTCTACCTTCTATTTTTTATTTACATATACACAATAAATAGTTCACTAAATGTTAGAGTAGGCAGCTTTCTCAAGAAATATAAGCATTTACACTAAAACTCAGGGCTTGAGTATTTTATACCTTTTTTTTGTCCAAGAAGTCTATTTAGTAGAAAACATGCAAAATAAAGAAATGGAAGACTAACCTCCTTTAATCAGCATGTGTCAGAGACTTAAAGTTGAAAACTAGATGAAATATCAACCAGTGCATAAATAATTAAATAATTTAAATAATATTAATATAATAATTAAAATAGTTCTCACACAACTAAATTTAACCATTGAACAAAATGTAAATTTAAATAAGTAAATACAGGTAGGCCTTGCTCCTTGTTTAATTGAGCTGATATGTTTCCCGCACTTGGTGCCAACACTGCCACAGGCTCACATTTGTGATTTTCATACAATACAGTTTGATGGTATTTAGGTCCTCTTTCCCTACCTGAGCCTCCCCTCACTGCCTCCACCCAATTCAATAAGCTCCCTTATAAATCGACCTAAAGTTCTTACTTGTGTACTCTAATGTCCTTCAGTGTGGGTCCATCCACTGGGCAAACCAAGAGTCCCATCCCCTTCACCACTCATCAACGAAACATATTTTTGCAACGGATGGAAACTATTACAGATTTCCAAAAATGGTCAAATGTGGAGAATAACTTACTTTGAGATACTTAACCCTAAGTGACATATCTTCAATTTATTCAACTTTTATGTATTTGATTAGCTACTAGATTCTAAAAATTTTTAAGTAAAATATGGTGCAAATATTACATGTAACTTCTTAGAT
>NW_008356327.1:4817587-4817920 GCF_000622305.1 Nannospalax galili
ATAAAATATGCATCAAAGCAAGTATGAGATTAAGGCATAAAAAAGTTCAAGCTTCAACATCTGCTTAGAGAATAGCTTCACATCTGTCCATCTAAGAGGGAAGCATGCATAATTGCTAGCTCTGATTTTGCTAAATTCATCTGACTTCACTAGGTATTTCAGTAATTTGAAAACATAAAAGCCAGTAGTTTTATATCCTGTAACTTGATTAAAATTGATATGAATATGTATTGCCATTTTAGAAAAATCCATAAAGCAATTGAACAGTAGTTTTCATTTATTTATATAACATGACTGTTTCTCATATCTTATCAAATAACAATGGTTTTACTT
>NW_008356327.1:4818246-4831146 GCF_000622305.1 Nannospalax galili
ATAACTAGTCACAGTTGGTTACACTTTGATCATCGGCACCTGAGTATGGATATAAGTTATCAGGTAGGTTTCAATGGTAATGTTTATCACCTCTACTAATTAACATGAAGTAAATTTTTATGTTTCCTCCACAAATGTCTTTTTCTTTAATTTGTCGATTTTTTTATGTGTGTATATCATACAGAACATCCCAATCTTATTTATCTATGTACTGACTTGCCAAATGGCGCCCTCCCATAGCCTCCCCCCCCATACACTGGAGCCCATATACTCTGTCATCCCTGTTACTGTCCACTGTGTTGCGCCCCCCCCAGCTTGTCCCCATTACTTGTGCATCTGCTGAATCTAGTCAGCCTATCTACAGAGCCTTGTTTTAGGAAGAACAGCTGTTCCTCATCTAGCATCAATCAGTTGTCAAAATCACTTTAGATAAGAATGGGATCTGCTGTTCATTTTCCCAGGTCTATACTAGGTTACTGTCTGGAAGTCTTGTGGGACACCCTGGCCAATAACTCAAAGGAAGGTATCTCCTGTCTAGCATTGTTTCTTGTTATGTAGCCTTTAGCTATACATACAGATTCTTAAAAAAATTATATTGACCCCATTAATCTTTGATTATACATTCCTTTTGGGTATTTAAGACCCTACAATTGACTCAGAAAAATCAATTTATTTTCACTCTTAAGGTCATTTGAGGATCTGTTCCTCATGGGTAACATGGGCTTGGGAGGAGCCCCTGGCTCCTTTCTTTTACCAGTTCCCTCTATGTGAAGATAAGTCAAAGATCCTGCTAGACCTTGACTGGCTTCGCTTGGAAGCATGGAGAAAATGTTTCCTCTGTGTTGACCCTCGTCTTTGTAGACTGGACACTGGTTCAGGTCCATCTGGTGGGATCACCATGGCCTCCTTGATCAAGAGGACAGGTGGATCACTACAGTTACAGGACATTTTGAGAGATGCTTATACTCCCCTGTAACTCATTATTATTTTTGTTTTATGTGTATTTGTGTATTACTGGCATGTAGGTAAGTGTAACTCTGTGGTGAAATGTCCACCGAGGCCAGAAGAGGTTCTCAGATCCCCTGGGACTTGAGTTACAGACAGTTGTTACCTGCCATGTGGGTGCTGGGATTCAAACCCAGGTCTTCTGCAAGAACAACCAGTGTTCCTAATCGCTGAGCCCTTTCTCCAGCCCTGGTTCACGTTCTTAAACTGTGTTATATTACATTAAAGATGATTTCAGAATATATATATTCTTTGAGCTCTTTTTCATGTCATCCCAATGACTGGATGAATATCATTACTTATTGTGTGACAAGAGGAACATATGTAGGAAGCAGATTGATGGAAAAAAATAGAGAAATGAGAAGCACACTTACAGTGAAAGGCAGAGAGAGAGAGAGAGAGAGAGACAGAGAGAGAGACAGAGAGAGAAAAAATGTTTTAGCTTTCATTTCTGTTGCAGCATCGAAGGAAATCAAAGCTTAATGCAGGAGCCTCGTGGCAGAACACATGGAGGTACATTGAATTCATGAAATCATGGATAAATTTATCATGAAATAAGTTGCTTAACTCTCATGTTTGGATTGAATACCAAGGGTGCATGCCATCATGGCAGAAGCATATGTGGAATGGGAGGTTTCCCAAGGTAGTAACTGCAGCTAAGAAAAAGGACAAGTCTTGTTCGTTTTATAGTGACCTTTTCTTGAGAATTACCAAGGATTCCTTAGACAAATACTTTAACTCCTACTAAGGGAAAGACCTCTAATATCCAACTTCTAAGCTCTGCTTTGTATTGATTATACATTCTCCTATACCACTACACTCAGGACAAAGCCTCCAACATGTGAAATCTTATTAAACTGCACAAACTACTTCCAAACTATATATAAAATCTTATTTTTTAAATTATTTTCTGTGTATGAGTGTATTGTCTGCATGTATGTAAGTGCAACTATGTCATGCAGTGCTCACAGAGGTTAGAAGATGTGTCAGATGCCCTGGAAACTGGAATTACAGAAGGTTGTTAGTTGCCATGTAGTTGCTGGAATTAGAACAAAGGCCTTCTGCAAAGGCAGCCAGTGCTCTTAAACCACTGAAATATCTCTCCAGTACCAACAAAAAAATCGGTTTTTTTTTTTTATCTCAGTTTATTATTGTATAAGGTATCATAATAATATCAGTATATTAGAGTGGTTAAGAATAATACAAGTGTTAAAATATACAAATGTCAGTGCTAATTACTATCATAGCTTCTTTTCTGAAATTCACTCAGAGTTTTAGCATAGATGATAAACTTTTTATTTTTACATGCAGTTCTTTCTCCTTTTACTTCTATCTAGAAAGGATTCTTAAACACAAAATTCAATTGGAACAAAACATTGCATGATTTCTGCAGTTTTCTTTGTTTACTTCTGTACCTTGATATGTATTTTATTTGCTTTTTACTATCAAATTATTATAGCAGAAAAGGTGATGATTATGCATAAATATATATGGGTATGGTTTTTTTTATAGAAAGATGGGTTGACTAGAACAAACTGTTAAGTGTTTTTTTCTGGGCTTAATTAATGCAACACTTTTGAACGATAAGACAGATCAATAGTGAGCTATATATTTGATAAGTCCTGTGTAATTGCCAGCATATTTAATCAAAATTATTCAAGTTCCATAACTAGTGTTACCATTTATTTGAAGAAAAGATATAAACATTTCTGTATATTTATCTTCAATTCTAAAATAGAATGAATGAGAGTTATACCAGACTGAAATATCATGCAATAGCACAGTATGCATAGAAATTAGGTTTTAAACTACAGTTCATATTTATTTTTCATAAGTAAAAAGCAAACTTCTAATATTTTTATTCTTTTACATCTTTTTGGTTGTTTATGTATGTATTTTAGCAGTCGTAAAGTATTTTGAATCACTGTAGGTGTTTGTTTTAAATTGCATTTCATTTAATTTTATTTTTATTGAAACATAATATTTCTACAGGTGCACTGTGATTAGATTTTTATGCATTCACTAGTGATTTTTTAAAATATGGCACAAATCAATAAATATTTCTAGAAATCTACTGGACTTAAAAGAAGTAATAGAATGAGCATACTTTTATCAACATATCCTTTATGTCCCAGCAAAAATTTTCTGTCTGGCTGTTTCTTTCTTTTGACTTCCTTTGTATCAGACTAAGCTCAGTGAAAATTCATAAGCCACTAATATTACCACCATAAATCATTCACATGTATGATAAGGATTATCATTATCACAATGTCTTACATACAATGATATGTATGAGTCTCCTAGCTATGGGAATAGCACAGGAATGTTGGAGATTTTCATTATGTATGCACGAAGGATAACATGAGGTGCATGGAGAGCACTTGCGCTTTATTAGCACTTTTTTACAGTCTTCAACAGCTTCAGTTTGACAGACTCATGATGATTTTCCCTGCTGTCACAGTCAAAATATTCCATTTTTATATTCTTTTATATTTGCATTTTATGAACTAATTGAATTTCTTGCAGCAGAAAACACCAGATTTATTCTCCCATTCCTCAATCAAATAACAATGAATTTTATAGGTACATAGAATGATTACTTTTGATAAATTTGTGCATATATTTTACTTTCTGATTATCCTTTTTATGAATTCATTACAAAAATTGTTTATTATGAGATTGGATTTTATCTTACTAGTCAAAGAAAACTAATATTAAAAATGAAAATGCCATATCCTGTTCAACAGAATTTGGGCTCAGTTTTCAAGAATCATTTTACATTTTCTCATCCAGTGTGTTAATCTCCATAAATATCTAGAAATAAATCATATTTATTCTTTTATATTATATTCTGATACTTATTGCTATTCCATTTTGTACATATGTGTCTTTAGAAACAATATTTAATTGAATATATTTTTTTCTACTTTCAAATTTATTTCCTAAATTGCATACATTACCCACCAAATAAATGCAATGTATTCTGAAGAGAATTTTGTGTATATATTTTTAATTATAAACATAAATGTTTATACAATAAAAATCATCTGAATTTGCTGCTTTTGTTATCTATATCAAGTAGTGATAAGATGAACTTTTTTCCTTTTTTAATTTTTCTTTTTTTTATTGAATTGTCATGTACTTCATACAGACCATCTCAATCAATCTTATTCATCTTTATATGCCCTTGCCCACTGGCACCCTCCCATAGCACCCCTACTGGAATTCATACATTCTGTGTCTTAAGGCCTATTTTGTCAAGTTAGTGTCCCCAGATGCCCCTCAATACAAGTTCAGCTACTGAGTCAATTGCTGAGTCAGCTTATCTAGAAACTTCTGCTTTAGGAAGATCAGTTTGTCCTCACCCAGAAGTATTCCATTGCCATTATTTCTTCAGCTAAGATTCGGGTCAGCTGTCCATTTCCCCAGTATTATGCTGGGTTTTAGGCTGATTGGGTTTGTATGTGTCTTGTGCATACTGACACCATTGCTGTAGGTTCATATGGGCATGGTCCCAGGACCTTGTAGGACTCAATTTCCTATGGTCATGCACCTCCTCCCTGTCTCTTAAAATCTTTCCTCCCTGTCTTCTGCAATTGTTCCTGAGCCCTGGCTGGGTATAGTTTAATACAGGAGTCCTGTCCAAGAACCAGCATTCTTCAGACTCTTAGTCTCTAAAATTTGGCCGTTTGTGATGTTTTGTGTTCCTGACCCTCTGTTGCAAGAGGGAGCTGCATTGATGAGAAACAAGGTATTCAAGTACACATTGTTCAATGTTTGGTGAGCCTTAGGCATGGAGGATGCACTGGAGATACACAACTTAGACTTGGGCAGACAATATCTCTTTGTGACACGTTGTAGTACTCTGTAATATTATCTGCCTGCTGCAAAGGAAGCTTCATTGATGAGTGGTGACTAGAATATTTGTATGTAAATACAAGGATACATATTTTTCACAGAGTAAGAAATTATATTAGTCTAGGAGTGTGGCAGTTTGGGGGGTTTCTCTAAGATCTATGACTTTGCCAGTCATGTGTATTTTGCTATGTTTACAGTACCACACTTGAATTTCCTCTCATTGAGTGGACTTTTAGTCCAATAGGTACCTGTTGATTGCCTGCAAGATAAAAGTGCAACTACTGTACCAATGTCATATGCTGTGCTGATCATTGATGTGGTTAGTTGGTCTTGAAGCTGATATTATACCATCAATTGATGTTTTCCCTTGGCATGTTCATAGTGCTCTCTAAAGGTATGAGTGCTAGCATTTAGGAGAAGTTGGTTAAGATCAGTTTCAGCTGTATTGTTCCAAATTCTGTGTCCGATGTATGTTCTGTCTTTAGAAGTAGGGTCCTACCTTATAGTTTGGGAGGCCATCAAGGGCTGTGTTAATAGCCTATGTAGTTTTGGAAGTCTCTTGGACCACCCTGGCCAATAACTCATTGGAAGGTTTCTCCTGTCTGGCACCGTTTCTTGTTATGTACCCTTTAACTATACACATGGACTTAGGTAGAGATACTGTATGTGTAACTTGTCATTACGTTATTGGACTAATATGATTCCTTCTTTTTTTTTTTTAGAACTAGCTAAATGTTATTTATCTCTCCTCTCTCTTTACCTGGCTAACCCTTCTACCATGGTTTCCCCATGTAATATGTCCTCGTTTTCCCCATTACTCCCTTAATAATACCATTCACCTATGATTCCCACCTCTCTTGAGTTCCTTCTTTCCCTTTATCCTAAAAGTTTCTTGTATAACTCTCCTCCCCCTTTTAAATACCACCATTTTGTCCATTTTTCCTTAGTAAAACCTGTTCTTCTCTCTCAGGTTCCTTCTTTCCCTTTACCTCATTGGTCCTTTTCATTATCCTGGTTCCATACATATGAGGAAGAACATATGTTGTTTTTTTAATCTTTATTACTTCACTTAATAAAACAGTTTCTAGTTCCATGCATTTACCTGCAGATTTCATCTTTACTTTACTGCTGAGTAGAATTCCAATGTGTAACGTACCACATTTTCATTATCCACTTGTCAGTAAGGAAAATTTAGGTTGTTTCCATCTATTAGCTATTGTGAAAAGAGCAGCAACAAACATGGATGTACAATATCTCTGTAATAGGGTGAGTCCTTTCTGTATATGCTAAATAATGGTATAATAAGGTCAAATGAAAGGTTCATTTTTACATTTTTAAGAGTTCTCACTGTTTTCTATATGGTTGCATGATTTTCAATCCCACCAGCAGTGAATGAACATTGCCCTTTCTCCCCAACCCCTCTAGCCTTTGGTATCATTTGCTCTCTTGATCTTAGCTAGTTTGGGGTAAGAGGAAACTTTAAAGCAGTTTTAATTTGCATTTCCCTAATGCAAATGTTGATGTTGAACACTTTGTAAGATGATTCTTAGTTACATTTATTTCTTTTGTGAGAAGTCCCTGTTTGGATCCTTAGCCCATTTTTTAATTGGGTAATGTACTTTCTTGACTCTTTGTTTTTCGAAAACATGAATAGAATATATAAACTGGAAAATGGAATATCAAGACTGGATGATAAAATTGAAGAATTGGATCATTCAAGAAAAGATTATAAAAAACTGAGGAAAAAAACAAATATGGAATATACAGGAAATGTGGGACACCATGAACAGATCAAATTTACACATCATATTCATAGAGGAAGAAGAAGAATCTCAGTATAACAGTATGGACCAGATCTTAAGCAGGAATGTAGAATAAAATTTCCCAAAATTAAAGAAAGAAACACCAATACAAATAGAAGAAGCACATAGAATACCAAATAGACAGGACCAGAAAATATACTCCCCATAACATACCTTAGTAAAAATAATAAACATACAGAACAAAGAGAGACTACTGAAAGCAACACATGAAAAGAAAGAAAAACAACATGTCACATATAAAGGAAAACCCATCCAAATTACACTTGACTTTTCAGGGAAAACTATGAAAGCAAGAAGAACCTGGACCAATGTATTCACCATTCTAAATAATCATAGATGCCAACCCAGAACACTTTATCCAGCAAAAATGTCTTTGATAATTGAAGAGGAAAGAAAAATCTTCCACAACATAAATAGATTGAAAGAATTCACGTCCACAAAAGCAGCTATTTAGAGAATTCTTGAGGGCTTGAGGAATTCTTCAGGCCTGAATCCTACAAAGGCCTGAAGAAAGCAATGACTATATACAAGGGGCAACAGAAAGAAACTAAATGAAGGTGTAACTGTGGAAATTCACGGTTAGATTAAGAATGCAAACAGAAATCAAAATGACAGGAATCATCACACATATCTCAATAATAACTTTAAATATCAATGGAATGAACTCCCTACTCAAAAGACACAGGCTAGTTGAATGGATTAAGAAAAAAATCCATCTTTTTTTGTTGTCTGTAAGAAACCCATTTTGCCTTCAAGAACAATCACTACCTTAATGTGAAAGGATGGGGAAAAAAATACTCCAAGCAAACAGTACTGAGAAAAAAAGCAGGAGTTGCAATCCTAATATCTGACAGAATACACTTCAAACTAATACTAATCAGAAGAGGAAAAAAAAAGGCTACTTCATTCCAATCAAAGGAACTATTGACCAAGAAGATATTACAATCATGAACATGTATGCACCAAACTCTGATGCACCCAATTTCATAAAAACAGTACTACAGGACTTTAAGACACAGATTACTCCCAATTCACTAAAAGTATGGGACTTCCACACCCCCAGTGTCTCCATTAAATAAGTCAACTGGACAAAAAATGAACAGAGAGAGACATCTGAATTAAACAACACCATACGTCAAATGGACCTAACAGACATCGACCAAATATTCCACCCAAGCACCAAAGAATATACTGTCCATTTACCACTCCATGGAACTTTTTCCAAAATCAACCACATTCTGGAGCACAAAATAAACCTCAAAAAATATGAATAATATTGAAACAATTCCTTGCATTTTATCAGACCACAATGCAATAAAGTTTAAAGTCAACACCAGAAGAAGCCTTAGTAACTACACTATCTCATGGAGATTAAACAACACATTTCTGAATGATGAGAGGTCAACGGAGGATTTAAGAATGAAAAGCATTCCCAGAATGAAACAAAAATGACAATATAACACACCAAATCCTCTGGGACACTTTAAAGCAGTTCTATGAGGGAAGTTCATAGCTCTAAATGCTTACATTAAAAATCAGAAAGAACTTATTTCCTTATATTTTCCAAGCACCACATGAAAATGCCAATATTTTATGCACATGGAATATGTTTTTTAATAGAGATCAAACTACCTCATACATATCTATTTGTAATATAACAGTCTTTGGTTCTATTTGGAGCAAAATAATACCTAAGAGTCTTTCTTTAAGTAACTTGCAATTATTTCCAAGTTTGTGAAAATACGTATAACACTGTAATGAAATTCTAAGTAATAGAACTCATTTTGTCAACCAACAGAGAAAAATAACTCCAAAGTATCATAGAAGAAAAAATAATTTGAGGCTTTTATGAATCCCAGACAATGTTATTTCAACTTTATTAGAAAAGTCTACTGTGGTAAAATTAGGAAAGACAATTTTCACCATGTAATGTGCCATTTTGTCCTTTGGTTCGATTAAAACAAAGAAATCAGAGTGATGCAGTGGAAGCTCTTTCAATTATTGAGTTAATTAAAAACTTCAGAGAAAAGATCCTACATCAAGCCAAGTAACAATACTAAGTAGAACAACAACTTCATTTGCGCCCAGGATCTTCCCAGGTACTCTTTCTACTGTTTGTCAGAAATATTTTTTAAGCATTATTTTAAATATTAGAATTGCTTTCAGTGTTCTGTTTTGAAGTGTGCTTTGTATTTACAATGGTTTTATATGTTTCCTTGGCAGTATCTAGCCTTTTTGCTCAGACTAGCTGGGACTGCATGCATCACTTACCCTTCTTGTAGGGAGGCTCCCAGCATCCTGGACTAGGCAGCTACTTGCTTCCCTACCTGACCAAGTATAGACAGTCATTAAAAGACAGTTTGTTCTCTGATCATAAACTCCATCCTATAAACTCACCTCATAATACATGTACCACTCCATTGAATCTGCTCCTCTAGACAAATAATAATACAAAGCACAATAATAAGTTTTAATAAGAACAAATATTGAAGTAGCATATTAATGTTGCCTTATTGCTTTTTCAAAAATCACTAGCAAAGTATTTTTAATTGCCATTTTTTTGGAATTAATTTAAAGGAAAAAGTTACTCAGGCAAAAACTCTCTTGACCAAAATTTTAGTTTGTAAGAATGCATTGTTAGGCAAATAAAAATGGGAAATAGAGGGGAAAATTTCAAAATTCTAGTTCAATAATGAAATTAAATAATAAAACTAAGATAAAATGAGCTTTGAATCAATAAAACTTGAAAATAAAATATAAACTTATTATAATTATGATAAATATCAAACATAAAAACTTGTTCCTAAGTAACAAAGGGAAATATAGGGAATTATGGGGAGAAAAGGCAATAAATGCTAAACAGAATAAAACCTGAAAACATTCCAAATCATTCCATTTTCTTCATGTGGAAAACTTTAATGAAATTATCAAATTTCTACAATTATAGAAATATAGAAATATAGTGCTGGAGAAGTTGGCAAGGATTATGAAAGTGTTTTATCCATTATAGTATTGCTGAGAAACAATAATCACTAGTTAGGTTTAGAAAAATGCAAGCCACATAAGGAGAAACTATGACAGTTTAATAAGAAGTGGACATAAGCTTTAATTTTAAAATGACTGGTTGTAGTAACTAATATTTTGAGAGAAAATCAGCATCCTGAACCTGGACTTTACTTAGCACTGCATTTTCTTAACCAGACCTCTGCATGATCCTTCCTTTCAGGAAGATATCTGGACCACTAAAACCTATTTCAGGACAGTGACGGAGCATCACTCTGAATAAGTATTCTTCCATCTGTTGGAATTAATAGCTAAGCTTGATGGCAAAAGAAACAAAACAAATTCTTCAGTTCCACTTCTGCTTCTTTCTTGTCTACCAAAACAAATGTTCTTCCAAAGGGAAGAACAGAAAATATATTGGCAAAGCCAAACAAAATTGAAATGAGGTACAAAAGAGCTCAAGTAATTACACAAATTAATTTTTTTATATAACTCATTTTTCTAAATTTGTTGACATTTTTTGTTTGTATTTCATACAGAACATCCCAAACAAATGTATTCATCTATATACACACACATCCCAAATGGCACCCTCCTGTAGTCCCTAGAATACTCATATACTCTGTTATCCCTGTTACTGTCCACCGTGTTGTTGGTGCAACAAATTAAGTTTCTTGATGCCTCTTGAGCTCATGCCTAGATTTCTAGTCTAGTCTGGAGGTGAAGTCAAGAGTAAAATTTTCACTGTGAATTTGAGATCAACTTGAACTACACGAAACTTGGTTTCAAACAAATAAGCAAACAAATGAGAAGATAAAATAATAAGTTTGGTAAATGATTTAATCATAGTATACTAAAATATTTGATACTTTTTTATATTTTATAGATTTTATGATGACTACATTATAGAAAATAAGGTCCTATTTTTCAACTTTTCTATGTAAAACAAAATAATTTATCACTTCATACTTTATAATGACATTTGAAACAGAAGTAGGCCTTAGCTTCTTTAATCAGCCATTGGAAAATTCTTAGGTACTTTTTGTTCTTTGAACTCTGATATTGTATGTGTATGTGTGTATATCTTTCAGGATGTTGTTTAAAGTCTTGAATAAGCTAGGAAAGATTTCTATCATTGAGGTACATCAGTAGTTTGTTCTTAGTCATTTTACTTTTGATACCTGTGGTTACTCTGTGGTCCTAAATCAATGGCCTAATTCCTTTATAAGAGAACTGGAACATTAGTTGGATTCCTAAATTTGAGACATTGTCCCATAGATATAATTATCTTACCTTTGAGTCTTTTGAGAAATAGCAATCCTACCTTTGAGCCTTTTGAGAAAATCTCCTTGGAATGTTGACAATTGTTTGAAACATTAACATCTTTGAATTCTTAACCTATCCTTCAAGAATCATGTGGCCAAAGAGCCCTAGGCTCACATTTCTATGGGAGTTGCAATGATACTAGAAATGAAAAGATTCCTAGTAAATTATATTCCTTCCCAGAGCAAGAGCCAAAAGAACAAAAGCCTGATGTGAGGGAAAGGAGTGAATGCATTTAGAAGACTGAGGCAAGAGGATCACTGGACATTAAAGGGCTACATGGTATTGATATAGCTCTCTCTTTCTCTCTCTCTCTGTATGTCTCTCTCCCTCGCTCTCTATCAAAAGAAAATTATGTGCACTCACTATGTCATGGTGCTGTATGTATAAAAAGCCATACATTATTTTCTTCATTATTAGTGTTTCTCTGAAAATGAATTATATAAATTGTTTTTAATATCATAGAACAAAGTTTTCATATAGTATTTTTAACAAACTACTTTTTGTAGCAAAATCACATATTAAAGCAGAATGAGGTTATCCAACTTGATATTCTTATTTTAAAATAATTTGTAATTCTTTAAGAGCATCATGCAAGGTATTTTGTTTGTATTTATGGCTCCTCTATCTCCTATTAGAGCTTCTCTATTTCCCTACTCAACAAAATGCATGTTCATTTCCCCCTTCAGTTCAATTTGTGTTGCCCAAATACACCATGTTATACCCTGGGTTGTAGCTGACCTACCTGGGGTTACACCCTTAAAGAAATATGACTGTTTTTATTCTACCAACTATCAAACTCCAATAGTCCTTCAGCTAATAGTGGTGCATCGTGCACAATTCCACCTTTCCAGGCTGGGATTTTTGTCTGGCTTGAACTGGAATAAGTCTCATGCATACAATAAAATTTTTTGGTTTGCATATGCAGCTGCTCTGTTGTGTGAAAAATGTACCAGGCACTGTAAGCAGGGCCAAGAATCTGACTAGGTAGGTCATAGGCTCCTAGCAGAGAACCTACTCTTAATTTTATACTAAATGGGCTTAGTATTAAGAAATGATTCTTAATTGCTATATTCATAAATGAGTGCATCGCTCAACCCTCATCAGGGAAGTTTCTTGCTCTAGAAAGCAATTAACACAGAGAAAACTGGTCAACATGCAGAGAATTAGAGATTGCAGAGTGCTCAGTCCTAAATGAGACATCTGTATCACACTGCCATCCCCAAAGCACAGGGATCATCACAGAAGTGGGGACAGAAAGAGTATAACAACCAGAGGTGGTAAATGACTACAAGGAAACAATGTTTCTCAGACACCATGGCAGCTGCATGTGTGAACTCACAGAAGTTCTGACACCATGCATAAGACCGCTCAAACTCAAGACAGAAAAATTCCCAGCATGGAGGGGTTAAGGTGGGCAAACCCCACGCTAAGCTGAGGAACTTTTTCACTTGTTACCTGCTGGGAGAGGAGTAGTCAGTTTTCTTTAAGGGTGTGTCACTTATAGTTCAACCACATTTCAGGCAACAAGTTTGACGCCCGAGTATTTGTGTAGCACATATGGAATCATGGGGAAAAGAAAAGAACATGCAGATGAGTGGGCAAGGATGTAAATGTGACTCTGTGAGAATTTGGGAGAGAGGAGGACTATGGCCAAAACATTGTATTAAGTTCTCAAAAAAACTAGTAAAAACATTATTAAGAATAAAAATAAATTATATACACTTTATTTTTTATTTATTATTTTTATTTTATGTGTATGAGTGTATTATCTGCATTGTAGGTAAGTGCACTGGTGTCGCGCAATGCCTGAGGAGGACAGAAGAAACTCTCAGATCCCCTGGAACTGGAGTTATGGACAGTTGTGAGCTGCCGTGTGGGTGCTAGG
>NW_008356327.1:4831200-4832397 GCF_000622305.1 Nannospalax galili
ATATATATATGGAGTCCTATGGATCTCACATTCTGAGTGTCATTGCTGTGGTAATATGTCCCCAAAATTTCGATGTAATGATAATGATCTCTTATTAATCACAGCTAATTTCAAAACTAGCTAACTAGGATTGATTGCCCCAGTAAAGAAAGTTTCACTTCAGTGGTGCTGGTCTCTTGTTAATCATAGCTGATTTTTCAGCTTTACCTGACCAGTAACCACAGATTCTTAATTCAAAATATCATGCACACTGCCCTGATAGAATCTTCAAGGGATTCTCAAACTTCCCTCAGAAATTCCACGATCAGGCCTCTATTCTCTGCACTTACCACACCATTCTTATCTTCTAATTCCTGCACCAGAGCCTTTTCCAGCTCTAAGTTCCAAAATTGGCTCCCTTCATGCCACAAACAATCCAGGATATAAAAGCCACACAGGTCCATCACAGAAACACCTGACTGCTGATCCCAATTTTAGTTTTAATTAGCTTGCATTGCTGTGATAAATGCAGATAAAAGACTGACCAAAAGCAACTTGCATAGGAAGTTTATTTGGTTTTTTGGCTTATAAATTATAGGCCCTCCTCTTGGGACTCCCAGGCAGGAACTCAAGGCAGGAACCTAGGGACAGGAAGTGAAGCAGAGACCATGGGGAAATGCTGTTACTGACTTTTCTTATACAGCCCAGACCCACCTACTCAGATATGACACTGCTCACAGTATGCTGGGACTTCCAACATCAATTAGCAATAAATGTCCTACAGGACATGCCCAGAGGCCAGGTTGATGGAGGGAATTTCTCAACTGAGGTTCTCCTTTCTCAAGTGAACCAGGTTTCAAGTTGAGTAAAAATAACGAGCACACATTTGTAGCCTTATCTCAGTGTTATCAATGTAAAACTCAATGATTTATCTCTTTGCTAAATACACAGGCAATATTACTAACTGCAAACTGAACATTTGAAAACCATCAAGAGAACAAGCAGTGAATTCTGTGAAATATTACATTTTCATGCTAGTAAATCTTGTTGACCGGAAAAGAACAGTACATTTTCCAGTGTAATTAAATCATAAAATGATGGGAAATTTATATCTGTGCAGGGATAAAACTTGAAATAATTTATAATGTTTATTATAGTATACTTTAGTTTATGGCATTTATTTGTAAAATAACATTAACAAGCAAGGAAATGATGCAT
>NW_008356327.1:4832436-4838536 GCF_000622305.1 Nannospalax galili
TAATAATATTAAAGATATGAAGCAATAAAGAGAACAAAAATTAGTATGCAGAAATTCCCAATGCAGTTTTCACAATTGAAACTCATTTAAATGAAGAATTTCTTATGCATATGAAAATTTCATGTTAAAAACTGATCCTTCAGAAAGAAATACACTATTATCATTCATTGAGTGTGGTAGTGAATGGGTTTAATCCTAGCACTCAGGAGTCAGAGGTAGGTGACTCTTGGTCCAGCTTGTATATCATACCCAGCAGTTAGTAGCAAGATACCCTGTATCAAACAAGCCTCTGACTTCTACATACATACTAAGGCATGCTGCTCATACATACCCACATCTCTCTCTCTCTCTCTCTCTCTCTCTCTCTCTCTCTCTCTCTCTGTCTCTCTCCCCTCTCCCACACACACATACACACTGTGGTGTTTTGAATGAGATTGAGAATGCCCCCCACACACTTAGGCTCCAAATATTTGGAGGTTTGGTCCACAGTGGTGGCACTGATTGGTAGGTTTTAGGAGGTGTCTTCTTGCTGGAGGAAGCACGTTACTAAGACCCATCTTTGAGCATATATAAGCATGCCTATTCCCAGAATTCCTCTACTTCCTGGGCTACTGGAAGATACAATTGCTTGGCTTTCTGCTCCAGCCATCTTTGTTGGCATACCTCCCCAGCCATTACAGACTCTAACTCAATGGAACTATAAGCTCAAATAAACTCTTCCTTTCAAAGGTACCCTTGGTCATTATATTTTATCACAGCAACAGAAAAGTAACCAGTACATAGACACGCACACACACACACACACACACACACACACACAAAGTTCCTTTGATTCAACCAATAGCACTGCACAATAGAAGTAAATACATGAATGATTGAGTAAATAAATTTGTATGGTTGCTTTAATAGATAGAGAAAAGGGATTTTTTTAAAAAAAAAACATGAAAGGTCATTATACACATAAAAATTGATGCATAAATTATGCTGAATTAATTTTCGTTTAAGTCACCCATGTGCAATACAATGTATAGGTGAACCAAGTAAAGAATGTGATAGGAAAAGGTTTTTGACTCGGATCAGAGGAGTTCACACTATGTGGTAAAGATGCCACTCTCTCAAATATTTTCCTTGACCAGAGAAAGGAAAGAAAAGATAAAAAGCAACACAATGTGGATCTCCTACTATTTTATGTGTCTTCTTCCAGAATAAATTAGAAAAATATTTCTGTGGTGCTCCTTCATCCTTTGTGTCTGGCTTTATTTTCTACTTTAGACTTTCTTATCTAGATCAACACACCTCACGGAGTCTTCACTCTAAGATTCTGAACCTTTATATTTACTATTTTTTTTGTCATTAAAGGTATTCTACATGGATGCAGAACTCTTCATTTTATTAAAACAGTGATCTTTTCACATCTCCCCATCTGTAACCTATTTTGCTTTGTCATTTATCTCACCGCTGATTTTCTAAAGGTTAAGTGATTGAAGCAGCTGTTTCAAAGCTTCTTTGGTACACAGGATCCAATAAATAATAATAGGTATTATCTTCTATGCTAGCCTCTTCCAAGGAAAAGAAACATAATGAGAATTAAATATTCTTTCAATGGCATATACACTTGGGAGAATAGAGTTAAAATTTAAACTCCTCTTATTTATTTTCATATTCTTTTATAATTTTAAAGTAAGAAGAATCTCTAAATGGAAATAGTGAATAGTGCATTTTCAAAAATAATAATCTCGCTATTTTGATCTCATAATTTAAGTATTCCACAAAACATACTATGGTTTATTGAAATTATAATAAAACATTAGTTCTTTAGCAAATGAAGAAAAAACATTTTGCTGTTTTATCACACTTTTATAGGCATTTTAGTCATCTGATCATTTCCATCTGGAAATAAATTTTTCTAAATATTACTATTATTGCTTGGTATTTAATTCCTACCATTATATAACAAGAAAAATTTCCTGCACTTCAAAAATAAAGTTTAATTATTATTTGATTATTAGTTTTACAGGTTTTCAGATTATCAAGTAAAGCCTATGTAAATTATAGGTTAAAACTTGCCATTTTAGTTTGAGCAAGTTTTCATATATTCTCTATTTTTGAAATTTTTTAAATTGAATAAAATTTTCTGCTTATTTTTAATTAAAAAAATTATTTATTATTTTTATTTGTAAATGTATAAGTATATTGCCTGCATGTAGGTAGGTACACCTGTGTCCTGCGTTGCCTGCAGAGATCAGAAGAAACCATAGGATTACTCCAATAACTGGAGTTAATGACTATTGTCAGCTGCCATGTGGGTGCTGGGAATCAAACTCGGGTACTCTGCAAGAGCATTCAGTGCTCTTAACTGGTGAGTCATCTCTCCAGCCCTGCATATTTTTTTTATTTGTAATTTTGTTTTTGGTATTTTTAAGTGCCATGTTTCAGGTTCATATTATTTCTTTGCGTGTATATGTGTGAAATGATTTCTCCAACAGCATAGAGTTAGTATTTAAAAGCTTGTGTGATATTTTTCCTTTAAAATATTTTGGATTTCGATCATCTAGAATTTATGACTTCCTTGATAATACATTCCACACAAATTATGCAAAAAATTGGTTCTAAACTCAATTGGTTTTCTTCTACTTGTTAGTCAATTTGTCATTTAATGTTAGCATTTAACATATCTGGAATTCACTGTATTGCCTAATTGTTATTCTCAATGTAAAACAAACATTCCATTATGAAGTGCTGAGTAATTTATCATTTTTATTGATTTATGAGAATAGATCGAGTTTGTATTTTGTTTTTACTGTTTGAAGCTCACTGAAAGTTTTGGATCAAATTAAAATATTTAAATTAAATGAAAAATCATTATTATTTAAGTATTTTAATCTCTTTCATTTTGTCTCCTCCCATTTCTTTTGGGATTAAAATGTGACAAAATATAAGTATTTTTTCATATGTCATCAGGCAGTGTTTGATTCTTTTTCTTTTTTTTTCTTTCTGTGCTTTCATGATCCTCTCTTTTATCAGTTTTGCTTTCTGCAACTCCATTCATCAAAGTATTTTATTTCATATATTGTACTTTTCACTTTTATAATTTGTTTTTTGTTAGTTTACATTTTCATAATCTACCCATAAATTAACAACCACTTTAGTTAGCATATACAAAAATTATTTAGGAGCTGGAGAGATGGCTCAGTGATTAAGAACACTGCTCTTGCAGAGGACCTGGGTGCAAGTCTCAGCACTCACATGGCCTCTAACAACTGTCTGTAACTGATGTCTTCTGACATCAATGGGCTTTGCACGACACTAGTGCACTTACACACATGCAGGTAATACAATAAAAAGAATTTTAAAAAATGAGATATTTAAAAGTCTTGACTTCTCTTCAGACATCTAGACCATTTTAATCTGTTTTCTTTCACTTTATTCATCATAATTTTCTTCTTCATGTGTCTGACAAATTTTAATTACTTGATTAATAACTTTATGGAGCAAGAAGAAGTCATCATGTTGTCCCATTTTGAACACTGCTGAACACCATTTCACTGGCACCTTGCTTTAATAATATTGAAAAAAAATGCCTCCAGGTTTGGATTAGGAGAGCAAGTATAGATTAGTTTCCACTCTGTGATGGGGTACTTAAGTCTAAGACATTGTCTCTCTGGTTTCCCAAGCATTAGAAGGTCTTCCACTCTGAATGAAGAAAACTTTTTTCTATATCACGTGACCTTAAAGATGTCTAAATTGTAACACTATATAAGCCTTATGAGACATCCACATCCATTGTTAAATTGTATATTACATAATCTAAATTTTTGCTTAAAAAGCTCTAGAGTTATTTTTCTGAATGGTTGATGTGTCTGTCACATGTTTTGAAACATGATTTTATAAATTATATAAGCTCTCTTTCCATTACATTATAATACGAATGGACAGAAAAATGTGGCTACAGTTCTAATATATAAATATAATTTAGAATAACATGATAAATAAAGCTAAATTCTTAATATTATTCTCTTCATACACATGTTGTATTCTAGCAGTATCTTATTATTTGATGGACTTAGGACAATCTTTGATCCCATTTTTTTGCTAATCTTATTTTAAATGGTAGTTTTAATACATTACAAGATGCATGATTGATAACATGTGTTCAGTCCGTGTCTATGTTTACAAAAGGTCTTGTTTATCATGCTTCAGAACAACTTCATTTCCTTTAGATACTAGGTACGATCATTCTTTGGTGTGTGTGTGTGTGTGTGTGTGTGTGTGTGTGTGCGCGCGCTGTCTGCTGTTCATATATATGTTTTAATGAGTTTGTGTACTTGTGTGATTTTATACTGATGAATAAACATGTATGTGTATGTGGAGATTAAAGATCAATGTCAGGTATATTCCTTTAGCACTCTCCTCTTAATTTTGTTTTGTCATTTTAATTAAATTTTGATATTACATCCAGTGCAATTTGATGATATTTAGATCCCCTACCCAATCTACATTCCCTATATTGGCTCCCACCAAATTTACTATTTTTAACCTTTTTCTCAATGTATATTTTAATTTAAATATTGTACTTTTCATAGAGCTTATTTTAATCATATTCATACCCTCTTCCACATCAGCAACTCCCCCATCAGATTTCATGCCTTCTGTTACATATGTTAAGGCATAAGGAGTCAAGTTTGTGTACCCAGATGTTCCACAGTGTGATTTCACACACAGGAGTCTCATCATCCTATCTACAGTCACTCCATTAAAAAAGATCAACTCCCCCTCACCCAGCAGTAATAATCTGCCAATAGTTCCTCTGCTAAGGCTGCCCATTTTTGTCTGCCTGTGTGTGCTTGAGTCTTGTACATGAAGACACCATTGTGATAAGTTCATATGAGCAAGTTTCCAGTTCCCAGAGGCCTGGAAGGCTCTGCTGCCTCATGATCATGCACCAGTCTTGGCTCATATAATCTTTCTGCCTCATCTTCCACAATTGTCCCTCTGCCATGGGTGGGTGAGGTTTAAAATCGGAGTCCTATCCAGGAACACACACTCTACAGTCTCTTCTCTACACTTCAGCCAATTGTGACCTTCTTAGTACATTTCCCTTTGCTGTATGAAAAAGCTTCACTGGCAAGAGTTAAGAAATGAATTAGTATTCTCTCTACCACTGTTCCACTATGTTCCATGAGTCTTAGATGTAGAGGTTCCATTACAGATGTGTCAGTTAGGGCAGGGAATCTCTCAAACATTTATTCTCTGTGAGTGACCAGTGGGGACACTCTGTAATACTCACCATCTGTTGCAAGGAAGCTGCATAGTTGTCTGTAAATATAACTATATTTATCGCATAGTAAGACATAACATTTGTCTGGGGATGTGACATACTTGGGATTTTGTCTGAGATCTATGACCTCTCCAACCACGTGTATTTGGCTATGTTTACAGTACCACACTTGAGTTTCTCCTGTGGTTCCACCTCTCTTAAGCTTCTTCTTTCCCTTGATCCCCAAGGTTCTTTCTATAACCCACCCTACCCCTCCCATTTAAATATCCCCATTTTATCCATTTCTCCCTTAGTAACACATGTCTCCTACTGTTCTTCACTCTCAGGTTCCTCCTATTGACTTGGATTTTAGTCCAATTAGGTAGCTGTTGATTGCCCCCAAGATAAAAGTGCCAGTACTGTCCCAGTGTTGTATGATGTGCCAGTCATTGATGCGGTTATTCAGTATTGAATCTAATGTGGACCATTGATTGATGTTCTCCCTTAGCACATTGTAGTGCTCTCCAAAGCTATGAAAGCTAGCCTTCAGGGGAAGTGACTTCCAGGTCAGTTCAAGCTCCAAATCCTGCGTCCAAAGTTATGTTCTGTCTTCAGCAATAGCGTCTTACCTTCAAGTTCTGGGAGACCATCACGAGCTATGGCAATAGCCTGTGTAATTTGGGGAGTCTCTTGGACTGCCCTGTCCAACAACTCAAAGGAAGGTTTTTCCTGTCTGGCACTGTTTGCTTGTTATGTAGCCTTCAGTTATACACATAGACTCATGTGGAAATATTCTATGTGTAATTTATCATTAGGTTATTGGACTACTATAATTACCATGGG
>NW_008356327.1:4838628-4841801 GCF_000622305.1 Nannospalax galili
ACTAGGTACGATCATTCTTTGGTGTGTGTGTGTGTGTGTGTGTGTGTGTGTGTGTGTGCGCGCGCTGTCTGCTGTTCATATATATGTTTTAATGAGTTTGTGTACTTGTGCAATTTTATACTGATGAATAAACATGTATGTGTATGTGGAGATTAAAGATCAATGTCAGGTATATTCCTTTAGCACTCTCCTCTTAATTTTGTTTTGTCATTTTAATTAAATTTTGATATTACATCCAGTGCAATTTGATGATATTTAGATCCCCTACCCAATCTACATTCCCTATATTGGCTCCCACCAAATTTACTATTTTTAACCTTTTTCTCAATGTATATTTTAATTTAAATATTGTACTTTTCATAGAGCTTATTTTAATCATATTCATACCCTCTTCCACATCAGCAACTCCCCCATCAGATTTCATGCCTTCTGTTACATATGTTAAGGCATAAGGAGTCAAGTTTGTGTACCCAGATGTTCCACAGTGTGATTTCACACACAGGAGTCTCATCATCCTATCTACAGTCACTCCATTAAAAAAGATCAACTCCCCCTCACCCAGCAGTAATAATCTGCCAATAGTTCCTCTGCTAAGGCTGCCCATTTTTGTCTGCCTGTGTGTGCTTGAGTCTTGTACATGAAGACACCATTGTGATAAGTTCATATGAGCAAGTTTCCAGTTCCCAGAGGCCTGGAAGGCTCTGCTGCCTCATGATCATGCACCAGTCTTGGCTCATATAATCTTTCTGCCTCATCTTCCACAATTGTCCCTCTGCCATGGGTGGGTGAGGTTTAAAATCGGAGTCCTATCCAGGAACACACACTCTACAGTCTCTTCTCTACACTTCAGCCAATTGTGACCTTCTTAGTACATTTCCCTTTGCTGTATGAAAAAGCTTCACTGGCAAGAGTTAAGAAATGAATTAGTATTCTCTCTACCACTGTTCCACTATGTTCCATGAGTCTTAGATGTAGAGGTTCCATTACAGATGTGTCAGTTAGGGCAGGGAATCTCTCAAACATTTATTCTCTGTGAGTGACCAGTTGTGGAAGTCTGTAATAGTCCCATTTAGTATAAAAAGTTCTATGATGAGTGGTGAATCACATACTTGCCTATAAACATAAGGGTTCAAATTTATAAGGGTTCACATTCTAGGGATGTGATAAAGATAGGGTTTAGTTCTGGGTCTTTGACCTCTCTAGTCATGGGCAGAGTGAAGGATAAGGGTTCAATTTCACTCTTCTACAGGTAGAGAACCAGTTTTACCAGCTATTTTTTTTACTACGTTTTGAAGATCCTGTTTTTCCTTCACTGTGTGTTCTTGGCATCTTTGTCAAATATCATGTGGCTAAAATTGCACATGCTCAGGTTTGGGTGTTTTATTATGTTCCATTGATCTATGTCTAGTTTTTTTTTTTTTTTTTTTTTTTTTTGCTAGCACCATTCTGTTTTTATTATTATATCTCTGTAATATAGTTGGAAATCTTTATTGGTGATCCCCCATCATTGCTCTTTTTTCTCGATTGTTTTGACTATTCAGTGTCTTTTGTGAGTCCATATGAATTTAAGATTTTCTTTTTCTAATTCTGTGAAGAATGTCACTGTCATTTTGATTGGTCTTTCATTGAATCTACAGATTGCTTTTGGCAGGATGATCATTTTCATAATATTAATTCTACCAATCCATGAGTGCAGGAGGTCTCCCCATCTCTTTGTCTTTTCCTCAATCTCTTTCTTCAAATGTTTAACATTTTCATTGTAGAGCTCTTTAAAGGAAAGAAAAAGAAAAGTGAAATCTTGGCATATGCAATAATATGGATATACTTTGACTACATTATGTTAAGTAAAATAAGCCAATCACAGGACAAAGACTGAGTGAGTCCATGTACACATGGCAGATCTCTGTGAGTTCAAGGCCAGCCTGGTCTACATAGTGAGTTCCAGGACAGCATGGCCTACAGGTAGACCCTGTCTCAAAAAGATCCCCCAAAAATAGATTCAAAGAAAAAGAAATTAAGCTCATAAATACAGAATGACAATGCCTAGAAGCTGAGGGTACATAGAATTGGGAAAAACATGGGCAATTGCTGCACAAAGGTGTAGAGTTTCTGTTATTTCTTTGAATAAGAAATATGCACTCAAAATTGTACCTACAGATAATACTACATTGTACACTTAAACTATTTATAGGATTGTTATCTTGTTAAATTTTTATTTTATTTTATTTTTATGTGTATTAGTGTCTTACAGGCATGTATGTAAATCCACCAGAGTTGTGCAATGCCTGTGAAAGTCAGAAGAAGGCATTGGATCCCGTGGAACTGGAGTTTTAAATGTGGGTGCTGGGAACCAAACCCAGATTTTCTGCAAGAGCAGTCAGTGCACCTAACCACTGAATCTTTTCTCCAGCCCTTCGTTAAATAGTCTTACCAACATGTTAATTGATAACAAGTGAATAATGAAATAAATTGGAATAAAATAAGGTGTTTTGAAAGGTAACTTCTCAGGATTGTCAAACTTTTCTAGAATTTTCACAAGTGTTGTAGAACCTTAAGTTAGCAGGATTTCCCTGTTCTATTTTTCTCTGCCAAGTAAAATAGCTAGCTTTCTTGCTATTTCCTTAATATCAGGAAATCACAATATCAAAAATATAATGGAAAAGTGTGTTTTGTATGCCCTGTCATAGTGATTAAAGTACCTTGTCTGATTGTCCTAACTATGTTGATTTAAAAACTGTTACAGGAAATTGGCAGTAGTATGATAACTTCCATGGGCCTTGCATATCGTTTTTGTAAAATTATCACATTATGATCATTTTCTGAATATATTAATGATTATCTACTTATTTTCAAGGTCCGTTTAGCATTTTTACCTATCAAATGAATAAATTAATAAACAGAATCTTTGCCCTTTTCCACTGTTTTTATCATTGTTTTCAAATTTTTAATAACTACATGATTAGCAGAAGCATTTCACTACAGATTTAACATATTCAGTAACATACTCCAGAGCAAGAGTACATCTCTTTCACAAATGGCTGTAAATTTCTAGGTTCACAGTTGAGTCAGTACAGTTATACAATATTGAACTCAGTATAAGCAAGCCCTGTAAGACATACAATTGAATGAGGTTTTTTTTTTTTTTTTGGTTTTTTTGGAACAGGGTCCCCCTT
>NW_008356327.1:4841827-4850292 GCF_000622305.1 Nannospalax galili
TCATTGTTTTTGCTACTAACACTGAGATGTTGGTGCATGCATCTCTAATCTGTATGCATCTGATTATTACTAGTCATAACCAGTTGCACTTGGACCCGTGGCACCTGTGTATGTCTATGAAGTCATTGGGTAGATTTCAATGGTAATGTTTATCACCTCTGCTAATTATCATGACGTAAATTTCCATGCTTCATCCTCAAATATAATACGTATTTTAAATTTTGATTTTTTTCATGTGTGTTTGTATATCACATAGAAAATGCCAAACCATCTTATTTGACTACACACCCACTTCCCAGCTGGCACCCTCCCATAGCCTCCTTCCCCCACTATAGCCCTTATATTCTGATATCCCTGCTACTGTCTGCTGTGTTGTCGGCACCCCAGCCATTCCCCACTATTTCCCCTTCTGTGGAATCTAGTCAGCCTATCTAGAGGTCTTTGTTTTAGGAGGGTCAACTGTTCCTCTTCTAGCAGCAATCAGTTGACAATACTCCTTTAGGTGCACTTTTTAGGTGATCTGTCATGAGTATCTACAGACTTTTGGTGAACACAGTTTCTCTCTGGGTTTGCTAATGTGGTAATGTGGTGGCATTTTAACTGACACATTTTTTTAGTATATCGGAACTTGTTGATTATAAAATAAATATGAGCACTATGATGATTTCTGTATACCTATTTCACAATTTTGCATTCTGATTTGAGGAAGTAACTGAGGGTTGATCCACTGATTCAGTTACCATACCAGTACATGAGTTTGGCAAATCAATAATTTTTTACATATGATTCCAAAGTTTCTTTCTTTGATGAAGGTGATGACATTTTTTGTTTAGTAGGCTTCTTTCTTCAATTTAGCAATGCTACACAATTATTCTTGGAAGTTTCTCTTTTGTTTTGTTTTTTTCTAATTTTGAAATATTTTAATTTTATGTGTATAAGTGTATTGCCGGCATGTATGCAAGTACACCCATGTCGTGCAATGCTGTGGAGGTCAGAAGATCGCTTCATTTTCCCCTGGAAATGCAGTTAAGTATGGTTCATAGCCGACACGTGGTTTCTGATAACCAAACCCCTGTCTTCCAGGAGCAGTCAGCACTATCAACAACTGAGCCATCTCTCCATCCCATTTTTTTTTTATTTTTAATACTTTGGGATAATCCTGGCTAAATATTTCCTTTACAGGTTTGCAGCAGTTTTGTAGAACTCTTTCAAAAGAATTATGCCTCAAAATCAATAAAGTTACTCTGAATATCTGAAATAATTTAAGTAATGCAGGAGGGGGAGCACAATGGAGCATGATGGTTTGAATAAAACTTCTACTTATGGACACATGTACACACACATATAACACGTACATACACACACTGTTTTTCTAATTCAATAAGCTAAGTAATAACTTAGTTGACTCTTTCATATTGTTATCACAAAATCAACTGGGTACTCCGAAGATATGCACAAAATGGTATTGATTCCCTTGCCATTCCTATGATCACAACAGAGACTACAAAACTTTTGGAGTCAGGAGTGAGATGGAAAACAAATTACCTTTTAGGAAGAATATGATATCTATCTTACTTACACTTTTTTTTGGCTAAGAAAACTGAGATACATGATGTAAAATTATAATGTTATGTGGGTTCCTCCAAAATTTAGTTTTAATGTATTTTAGCTGATGCATTGAACTGCATATATATATATATATATATGGTCTAAAATATGGCACTTTATACACATATACAATGTGTAAGGACTGACTACAAAGCATTAAATTTATTTATCCAAAAATATGGATGGCTTTATTGGATTACTTAAGTTAGTTAAGTTAGTTCAAAATTAAATCTCTGAATTTGTATAAAATTGGTATTTGCAACAAATATTCTCATTCAGTAGCACTGTTGGAGACTGTTTAATTTCCTCTTTAATTTCCAGAGTGATTTGAAAGTAATCTATTCATTTCCTTTCCAGTGCATATTGATTTTCTATTTTCCTCTCCCTCCCCATTTCCTTCCTTCTTTTCCTTTCTCTTCTTTCTTCTTCCTCTCTCTCCCCACTCTCTCTTCTGCTCTTTTGCACCCCCTTTCACTTCTTATTTTCTTTTGAATGTGTATCATTACTTACCATGTAACATAGAATGGTCTATAATAGTAGATGCTCACTGAAATTGTACTTAATTAAACTGTGAATTAATTACTAGCTGAAAACTGCACCAAGCTTCTTTATTGTCAGATATCATGTGTTCCTAACAATGAATAAAATGAACTGTTTTGATAGATTCCTAACTCTGTGTGTAGGGCACAAATCAACGTACCCTGTCAAGATTCTCAAATGTGAGCATAAATCTAAATTTTTATTACTGCATGGTACTCAACACTTTGTATTTATAAGGGATCTGCAGGCAAACTGATGATGCCCATTTGGCCCAACATTTTATGAAACACACTTCTAATATCAACACATTGAAATCGTTTTTATAGAAAATGTCAAATATTTCATATATAAAATCAATCCTTTCATAATGTACATTACTAAATTTTCATATGACATTCAGTTCCTGTTATCATCTATATTGGGAAAAAGAGTGTACTGACAGAATTATAATTCAATAATCATGCATGCTGTCAAATGTTAAAGAGGAAATTATTTAATTTTGTGTCATTTTTGTTGAGTTTTTTTGTGTATTTCATACAGAACATCTCGAACAATCTTAATCATCTTTATACCCCTGTCCCCACTTCCTCCCTCCCATAACCCCACCCCATTGGAGCCCATATACGCTGTCATTTCTGTTAAGGGCCACTTGGTTGTTAGTGTCTCCAGCCATTCCCCAGCGCAAGTCTGTCAACTAAGTCTAGTCAGCCTATCTAGAATCCCTTGTTTTAGGAAGATCAGTTCTTCTTCATCTAGCAGCAATCAGTTGCCAGGATTCCTTTAGATAAGACTGAGGTCTGCTGTTCATTTTCCCACTTCTATGCTGGATTACTGTCTGCCTGAGTTTCAATGGGACTTGTGTATGCTGACACCATAGCCAGAAAATCATATGAGCAGTTTCCCAGGAGCTTGTAGGACTCTGTTTCCATATGGTCATGCACCTCCTCCCTGGCTTCTACAATCTGTCCGCCCCCTCTTCTGTGATGGTCCCTGAGCCTTGGGTGGGTGAAATTTAATAAAGGGATCCTGTCCAAGGATCATCCTTTTAAAAAAATATTTTATTTATCATTTTTATTTTATGTGTATGATTGCATTGCCTGCATGTGGGTAAATGCACCCATGTCATGCAATGCTTGCAAGGACAGAAGAGGCCAATGGATCCCCTGAAACTGGAGTTAAGGACAGTTGTTATCTGCCATGTGGGTGCTGGGATTCAAACCGGGGTCTTCTGCAAGAACAACTAGTGTTCTTAATCACTGAGCCATCTCTTCAGGCCTCCAAGATCATCTTTTAGCTGATTCTTGATCTCTATACTTTGGCTATTTGTGAACTTTTGTGTTCATGGCCCCCCCACTGCATAAGGGAGCTTCATTGCTGAGAAATGGGAGATTAAGTAGTGTCCTCTTCATTATCCCTGTTCTATGTTGCATGAACTTTAGGTGTAGATTTCAAATTTTAGATGTGTCACTTAGGCATGGGATATTCATAGACAATTTCCATGTGTGACGAGTTGTGGTACTTGGCAATGGTCGCTGGCTAGTGCAAAATGAGCTTCTTAATGAGCGGTGACTGCCTTATTTTTTTGTAAATACAAGGATACATATTTTGCACATAGTAAGAAATCACATTAGTCTAGGGATGTGACAGTCTTTGGGTTTTCTCTAAGATCTATGGCCACTCCAGCCATGTGTATTAGCTTATGTTTACATAAATTACCACACTTGTGTTTCCTCTCTTTGAGTGGGTGTTTATTTAATAGTTTTAAAACTAAACTGGAACAGTTTATGAAGGCTAAGTGAAACTTCTTCAGTTTTGATTGGAAGGACCTAATATGATATATTTTAAAGATGATTCTATGGGCTCCTGAGAAGAATGTCTATTTTATATATTTTGCATGAAATCTTCCATATATGTTAAGTCCATTTGATCTTCTTAAACACAGGTGACTTTTTTGAATTTTATTTCGTATGGATAATAGGTTATTGATATCATCCTGTACTGTATCAGGACCCATCTAACATATTATGCACATTAGTGTTTGTTTTATGAATTTGGAACCCAAATATTTGGTGCATATATGTTAAAATTTGTTGAATCTTCCTGATGAACTGTTTCTTTTTAAACATGCAATTATGTCTGATTAATGTTTACTTGATGTATGCATTATCAGGTATCAAAACACTTATGCCATATTATTTTCAGGTTTAATTCACTGAATAAATTGTTTTCTGTCCTATAACTCTCAGACTGTGTGTGACTTTGCCAGTTAAGTCTATTTCCTGGGTCAAAAAGTTGAGGCCATTTAACTTTAAGGTTATTATAGAGAGTGTCTTAATAATTTCTGAAGGTCTCTGATTCTTTTTCTGGTTGTTGGATGATGGTTTGTTTTTTACTTTCTTCCCTATTACTTTCAGACTTATTTCATTTAGTATGCTGAATGTTATAGAGTCCTTACTACTTCTAATTTGTATATCTATTCCTTTTATGAAATTTATTTTTTGTGTACTTTCATTTTTAATACTATCTTTCTTACTCTTCTGTGTATAGTATTCCTATTTGTGTCCTTTACTGGCTTGGTGATCATGCATTGATGTTGTTCGCACTTGCCTTGAAATATCCTTATTTCTCAATTTGTTTGTTTTTTATTTATTTATTTTGTTTTCTGATATTGTGTCTACTTGGACCCAAGATGATCTGGAACTTGCTCTATATACCAGGCTGGTCTCAATCTCATAGAAATCCACCTGCCTCTGCATCCTGAGTGCTGGAATTAAAGAGGTGTGCCACTACCCCTTGCTTCCTTCAGTCAATTTTCAAAGATATCTTTATTGGTTATAGCAACTTGATTGGCAGTTCCTCATATTCCAGTCCTGATATATATCATTCAATGCTTTCTTGGCTTTTATAGTGATTGACAGGTTATATGATCTGATATTATTCTGATGTTTCTATATTAGTAAGTGAATTGATTTCTTTCCTCTGGCAGCTTTAATATTTTTCGTTTGTGTTTTTGACACCTTGTCTATAATGCACTCTCTGCTTGGGATTGTTTGGGATTCTAAATGCTACTCTGTTAGAAGGTCTGGTTCATTTTCTATATTTGTGAAATTTACATATAAAATTTCATTAAATAATTCTCTCCTGGTTTAGAATTTATCTTAACTCTTTATTCCTATCCTGTGGGCACTTGTTTTGTTTCCTGATGTTATGTGAGTGTTCTTGGACATTGTGATAATGTTTGTTTAGTTTTTATTGATGTTTGACTGTAGCATCTCATCCAATTTGTCTTCCATCATTAACATTGCTTTGCTTGCATTACATTATGATTTTCATTTGATTCACTGAGTTTTTCCAGCCCATATTTCTATTTGTTTTTGTATCAGTGTTATTATGATGAATTACTCATCATGTTGCTGATTGTTTTAGTGTTTCTCTTTCTTGTTGCTGACATTTTCCTCCATGTTGTTGATTTTTTGTGACAAGTCCTATATTAATTCACTTGCTTGTTTGTGTTCTCTTTCAATTCATTGATTATTTTTACCAGAAACATCTTTGAAATCTTTGTCCAGCATTTACCTATTGTACTGTGAGTATATTTTGAGGTAGGGTATTTTGGAGAGAATGGCCTTTCTTTTGCTTTCACTTTTTTTTTCATTTCTGTATTGTTGTTGGCATATGTGTTGAATTACATATCTTTTATGTTTGAAATTGTAATCTTCTCACTAACATTTTATACTTGAAGTGCCAATTGTTAATAACAGTGAAAAGCACACAAACTACTGTAACAACAATATCAAATTGTACCAAAAATATAAGTATTCTTAAACTCAATTACAAATATGTAACCAATGATTATTATAATGAAAATTGCAAAGCTACTTAAGAAAATAAATAGCCCAATAAAAAATATGGGCGACAGACCTAAACAGAGAGTTCTCAAATGAGCTAACAAAAATAGTTAAGAAACACTTTTAAACATGCTCAACATCCTTAATAATTAGAGAAATGTACATAAAAGCCACTTTAAGATTCCATCTTACCCCAGTCAGATAGGCAAAGATCAAGAAAATAAAAGACTCCAAATGCTGGAGAGGACATGGAGAAAGAGGAACACTCATTCACTGCTAGTGGGAATGTAAATTCATGCAACCACTATGAAAAGCAGTGTGGAGAACCCTCAAAAACCTAAGAATGAACTTACCATATGATCCAGTGAAACCGCTCCTTGGCTTATACTCAAAGGACTCATCATCCTGTAGAGATACCTGTACATCCATGTTTGTTGCTGCTTTCTTCACAATAGCTAAGAAATGGAAACAACCTAAATGTACCTCAACTGACGAATGGTTAATGAAAATGTGGTACATCTCCTCAATGGAGTTGCTACTCAGTAGTTAAAAAAAAAAGATGAAATTATGAAATTTTCAGGCAAATGGATGAAGCTAGAGAGTGTTATACTAAGTGAAGTAACACAAATACTGAAAAACAAGCTATGTATATTCTCCCTCATTTGTGGATTGTAACACCAGTCCCTTATATGTGAGTATGTAAATTCTGATGTGATACCAGGAACCAAGTAATGGGAAAGGATACATGAAGGTAAAGGAAAAGAAAGAACCTGAAAAGTGGTTAGTAGGGAACAGATGTTATCTGAGGGAGTTGGAAAAACTGGGAGTAATTGGGAAGGAGGAGAGGAGGGAAAGACACACAAGGGACTGTGGTATGTGTTGGGGGGGGATCAGGAGAGGAAAAATGGAGGGAGTTGGAAGGTATTAGGGGAAGGTGGGGATAATGGGGGCACTGTGCCTAAGGAGGGGTTGGAAGCCAGATAGAAGAAAAAAGAGTACAGATGAGTGAATCTTGGAGGGGGGGAGGGCAGGGCTAGGAAACCTAGAGGGAAAATTAATGCCCTCAAAACCCTATGAGTTATGCACATAGTGTCTGAACATTAACACATATGTATACCTAGGAGCTTCTTGGCAGGGAAAGCAGTGCCAGATAGAAGAGACCTCCCTTAGAGTGACAAGGATGCTGTAGAGCATGCATCAAAGAAGCCTCTTCTTGCAACAGATGGAGGCTACGGCAGAGTTGCACATCTGTTCAGGCACAGGGAACATACGGTTGGAAGATGCCCAGTCGTAGATGACATATCTGCAGTGGAATCTCTACAACTAAGGTTCATGGAGCATAGTGGAATAAGGGATAGAAAGAGAGATAATGTACCCCTTAACTCTCACCAGTGAGGCTCCCATGTATATCAGAGTGTATTGCACACAGAAGGCCAACACTGGCTAAGTTTTGGAGCATATGAGGCTGTAAAGTGTAGGATGGGACTCCTATATGGAACTTCACCCACCTAAGGCTCGGGGATCATTGTGGGAGATGTGGTGGAAAGACTGTAAGAACCAGGGGTGGTTTATGAACATAGGGTCATGGAGTCTACCAGGCCACTGGAGGCTTGCTCAGGTGACCCTTGGCACTGGTGGCATTGAGTGTAGGACCCATGTCAGCTAAATTAAACAAGGACCCAAAGGGGAGGTGAAAAATAGGTGGTGGGCCAGCACAAGACTGAGAACTATTTGAGACTGATTGCTGCTGGTGAAGGAGAGTATGACTTACATAGGACCAATAGATAGGCTGACTAGACTCCAGTGGGCACATTTACACTGAAAGACATTTGGGTACAAATCCCTGAAAGAATAGGACTCAGCCTGTATCCTGGAAAGTATAGGATTCAGTGGGGGTATTGGGGGAAGCATGGATGGGGGACAGCGTCTAGATTTGAGTGGGAAATGTATACATTTTAAAAGTTCAATAAAATCATTTAATAAATTGTGAAAATAATAAATGAATGAAATAAAAGATGGGAGCAGAAAAGAGGGAGAAATATTGGAGAAGTAAGTTTAAATGAAGAAAGGAGAAAGATAGGGTGGGGAAGATATTATTGTGGAGAAGAGAAAAGAGAAACAGACTAGAAAAAAGAGGCCAACAATGAAAAAATTCAAAAAGATAAGTATAAGATGGAGAACAATAATAACAACAACAAAATCCTAAGTTTAACATAAAAGCTAAGACAAAAGGAAAAATATATGTTCTGCTAAATACAGGGACTGGAAAGAAAAAGAAGTCACAGCCCCAAACAAAAAGTAAAGACATATAGACATACTCAAATGCTGCTAAATAATAGAAAACTATGTGTAAACAAAATTGTATGAATGAATATGATAAAACTGAAATATTTTTTGGAATATAATGAAGCTAAAATCTTCCTAATAAGGAGTCATGTTAAAATGAATCACAAGGGTCAAAGGGAAAAA
>NW_008356327.1:4850430-4850581 GCF_000622305.1 Nannospalax galili
GTTTAGAATGAGAGACTTCTATTCCCCCCCCTTAAGGGTAGAGAAGGTCATTAATCTCTCACACTCCTCTCTCTCTCTCTCTCTCTCTCTCTCTCTCTCTCTCTCTCTCTATAAAAATCTGTGTTATTCTCTCTGCGCGACCGAGAGATAT
>NW_008356327.1:4850988-4856478 GCF_000622305.1 Nannospalax galili
GGACAGTCTTTAGTCAATATCTCAAGATGTCCTGAGGATTAATGACCCTGATAGAAGGATGTTGCTATGTGTATCAAGAATATCCCTGGGATTTCAGAGCTGCCACCCTTTACAGTAATGAAAGAGAATTGGTCCAGAGTTTGCTCTACATTTTGACCTTGGACTCAAAGCTATTTAACTCCACAATGATTATCATTTGATAAGGACTGTTTCTGGCTATGAAATACAGCAATGCTTCTCACTAGGCCCTTCTCAGCTTAAGCCTGAATCTTGACTCCTATATTTTAGCTCTTCAGCATCTTGCACCCTTTCTTTTCACAACTGCCTCTCTGAACCCTTTTATATCCATAGGCTCCGGCAGGTAAAATATAAATTATGCCTTAATTTTCTGCCTGTGGATGAGAAAAATATATTCTGACAAAAGCAACTTAAGGGAGAGAGGGTGTATTTTGGCTTACTGTAAATAGGAGATATAGAGAAGGCATGGAAGCTAGAGCAGAAGGTGGCAGGATCCTGGCTGGTTGATCACATTGCATCCACACTCAGGGGGCAAAGAGGGGTATAAGGTCAACTGGCAATGAGGCCTCAACACTGGGACCAAGTGATGTAATTTCTCCAGTTACACTCGACCTCTTACAATTTCGACAGCCTTTTCTAACCTCACCAGCTGCTTGGGAAAAACTCTTTCAAATACGTTAGTCTATGGGGGCAACATTTTTTTTTCCTGAACCCATGGGTTTATCGCCATCTCTTGATGTAATTGTAGTCAGTCCAAATTCAGAAATCACCAGTCTTTATTAGTCCCAACACTGTTCAAAAGTTCAAATTGAAAAGTATCTTCTGAAACTAAGGACAGTATCTTTATTTTGACTCCATTTCTTAAAAAAAATTATTGAAGTTTTGTGTATTTCATAAAATCATCTTTATACCTCCTTTCCCCTTCCCCTCTGGCACCCTAATACATTCTGTCATTTGTATTATGTCCTATCATACAAAGTTAGTGCCCAAGATGTCCCTCGGTACAAGTTTACCTGGGGTTTAGTCAGCCTATCTAGAGTCTCTCCCTTCAAGATCAGCTCTTCCTAGCACAGCAGTAATCAGCTGCTGATAATTCTTCAACTAAGATTCAGGCTTGCTGTTAATTTATATTATTGTATGCTGGGTTTTTGTCTGCCTCAGTTTACATGGGTCTCATGAATCCTGACACCATTGCTGTAGGTCTGTTTGAGAAGGGTCCAAGGCACCTGCGGTTATGCACTTCCTCCCTGGCTCTTTCTGAGTCCCGGGTGGGTGCACCTCAATATAGGAGTCCTGTCTAAAGACCCACAATCTACTGACTTATACTCTGCTTTTTGGGCATTTGTGGTCTTATGGAATGGAGTCATAGAAGTAAAGGCAAATAAAGAGCCTTAGTGAGAGGAATAGTAGAAAACAGATGTCACCAAGAAGGGAATGGGGAAAATGGGTGATTCAACTGAGAAAGAATGGGGAAGGAATACATGGGGGCAAAAAGGAAGACAGAATTCAAGTGATGGGTGATAATAGGAGACAGGTTTTATCAAGACAAAAAATATTGGGAAGTGGGGGTACTTTAACTGGGGGATGAGAGGGAACATGAGAGAGAGAGAGAGAGAGAGAGAGAGAGAGAGAGAGAGGAGAGAGTGCTTAGGTGGTGTGAAAAAAAAGAGGGAAATGTATTAACTCACCCCCCAATAATACATCACAATATCTGAACATAAGTACACGTGTATACCTGAAGGCCATAGCACAAGAAACACAGTGCCAGACAGGACAAACCTAGCTTCAAGTTGTTGGCCAGGGCAGTCCAAAAGACTCCCAAAATAACACAAGCTATTACCACAGTCCTTGATTATTTGCCAGAATGAAAGTTAGGACCTATTGCTGAAGACAGGGCATACTTCAGACACATAACTTTGACCCCTTTTCAAAAATAAAATGAATTACATTCATCCAACATTTACCAGCAGAGAGTGTAATTTCTTATTCTAAAGGAGAAGCATGGGGACACAGAAAATATAGATCATAACAAATCAAGACCAAAACCTACCAGGAAAAAATCCACATTCTGCAGCTCCATGCCCATCATGTTGGACTCATGATGAAATTTACTAGAACTCAAAGGGATTGAGCAGCTCTGCCTCTCAACCTCTATTACCTATAGCACAGATAGTGTCTCCCTGGACCAGGTTCATTTCATATGCATGCAGCTTTCTTTGGTGGGCATCCAGTGGTTTTGACCTCTGCAACATACTGGGGTCGCCACTGTAATTTAGACTTTACTTTCACAACTTCATATATTGGCCTTGTAAATTAAAAACCTTCCCAGATATTGACTTGGCCTCACTGGCACAATCTGAGACAATCGAGGAAGATTGCATGACCAACTCAATCTTAAATCTTTCATGCCTGTACATGTATATAATGTGAATGACACTACCATTTTTTTTCCTCCTATCTAGGGATGAAGTTTGGCCCTCTCAAACCACAGCTCTTTGTAGTGATCCTGAGGAAACATTTCTCTAAGCCATAGTTTACCAGGCTCATGAATTCTATGCAGCATTCTGAATTTAGGCTCTCTCCTTTCAAAAGCATTCAAATTTTTCCCAAGTTGCAGCTTTGATTGAGTAGCGTCCTGCCAGGAGAATACTATTCCTATTATTATAATGCAGCAGGAGGCTCCTTTTTTAAATTGCAGCCTCTTTTTCAGCTGGAGTTTTGGCTCCAACTTTAAATTTGCTGGTGATTTTTACTTTGAAAAACTGCACATTTCAAAAAACATTGTTAGTTTTATTTTATGTATATGAGTGTTTTGCCGGTATGCATGTCAGTGTGTGTGCAGGGGCCAGAAGATGGTGTTGGATCCCCTGGAACTGGGGTTACAGATGCTTGTTAGTTGTTGTGTAGGTGCTAGGAATCAAACCTAGGTCCTCCAGAACAGCAAGTTCTTAACCACTGAGTCATCTCTTCAGCCCCCAAATTCACATTTTTATACCCTTCCTTCCCATTGTTCTTTAGCACTGTAGATTTGCAGAGAGTGGTCTCTTATAGCTAGGCCACAGATTGAATAATTATAACCTAGTTACTGTCTGACAAAGTCATTAGTGCATTACATTTTTATTCAGATTGACACATGTTCTTCAGTTGATGGGCAGGCTGTGGACATATTCCTCACCAAGTTTATAACATAAATGACATCTAGCCTCAATTTCGGTAGATTCTTTTCTTCCATCTTAAACTTCATGCTCCAGGCTTCCATAATCCATTCATTCAAATAACTTATGAGACACCATTTCCTACCAGAATATCTCACTAAGTGCTGATAGAGGACTAAAAAAGTTTTCAGTCCAATGTTTCAAACTCTTCCACATTTCTCTCACAAACCAGTTCTAAAAACTGAGTCACATGACCATAATTATCATAACAAAGACACTAATAGTCAGTGAATTTTTTGTCTTAGATTCTTTTCTAGTTCCTTTAGTAAAATATTCAGATAAAAGCAATTTATGGGAGAAAGGATTATTCTGGTTTGAAGCTGCTATAGAATATAATCTGGTGAGGCACTGGAGATATAACACCAATGGAAAGTTATAGTATCAGGAAGTAGGAAACTGGCTGATCACACTAAGAAAGCAGAGTGAGCAGGAAATGGGGATAGCCTATAAGGCCTCAAAACCCACCCCTGTGATCCACTTCCTGCAGTCAGGACCAACATTCTAAAGGTTTCAAAATTTTTACAACTGTTGCTGAGATGTAGGGACTAAGAGTTTAAATACTTGAGCCTATGTGAGATACTTCACATTCAAATAATAAGATGCTCCTTGACCTGTATTTTTTGTTCTTGTTTTTGCCCTGATCGCAATTCCCCGAGGTAGCTTAATTTTTATTTATTTATTTATTTATTTATTTATTTATTTATTTATTTAAACTAGAAAGAGTGAAATAAAATCCCAGTGCAGCTCTGCAGGCAAGCACAGAGCCGCCTTAAGCTCTTTATGGTGACCAACGCCTAGATACAAGGGTGATTTGCTGGAACCTTTGTATTTTACCATTTTGAGCCTCAGATGCTAGGATTAAAGGTTTGTACCATTCCCTTTAAGATGACACTGGGTACCATCATAATGATAGGATAGGATTTCTTTTAGCTGCCGTTTCATCTACTGGAGTAATCATTATCATACTAAACCCCAAAACTGGATTTGAGGTTTTTGCAGGCTGTAATCTTCACCTGATGGTAGAATTGTCTGTCTTTCATCCGATTTGCCTTTTAGAAATGACTTTTGCTTCCACTCAACCAAAAAGAGACTTTTTGATTGAGGATGGGATGGGTTTACTTTCCCTGTGTTATCTGTCCTCTTTCCCTCTCTCCCTCCTTCCCTCCTCCTCTTCCCTTCCTCCTAATTTACTTCTGTTTATTTTGCCCTTTCTCATATATTTTAATTCCTTTGTAGATATCAAGGATTTATTTTTTTATCATTCTCTGTTTGGAATTGCCTGTTATTTATTTTTTAATTTTCTGATTCTCTTCATACCTCTCACAAAAATAAGTTCTAGTTTGCTGACTTACTGGGAAGTCCTAATATTAAATATTTAAATGACATTTTTCTTTCAACCAGAAATGATTTGTGCATGATATATGTGGATAGGAAAAATATGTGTCATTTCTAATAAGAAAGAAGGGGTATGGAAATTACCACTTGAGCATGATTTATATCTTTATAGATCTTCTAGAGAATTTGGTATATGCACATGCATTTTTCTCTTATATACACTATTTGCCCTAAAAGAGTGCTATTCTATCTTTAAATTTTTCATTACATCTAAAGGCGTCTTATGAAAAATCTTTCTTAAAGAGTATACAAATTTTTGTTATTTTTCCCATCTGGATTTGCACAATGACAAATTGAAAGCTATTTATTTTGAACACTGCCTTTTACATTAATACAGATATCTTAAATATCTTTATTTAACTTCAGTTTCTTTCATTTTATTTTACTATTTCCTAAATTATATGTATGTGTGTATGTGTTTGTTTACAGAATATTCAAAATTTTTTGCGAATGTAAAAATAATTTTTTTTCATAGGTGAACAAATTTCAAACAAACATTCCATTACAATTCACAGCCACCTTATCTGTAGCTCAAGAGGGATATCACATTCCTCATGCATATATTCATTCATATATACATACCCACATACAGAAGCACACACATCTGCATAATTAAAAATAAACATAAATCATCAAAGAAAAGTTCACACATGTCAGTTTGTCAATTTCTAACATTTAAATAAAACTGTAAATCAAACTGCCTGTCTATGGAATGTTGGTTTACATTTTAAAATCAGAAGCAACTAAATAGGCAATTTACATTATTTGCATTATTTGTTTCTTAGGTTTATTATTTTTAATAAATTTTCATACATTTACTCTGTCAATAGGTATTCAATTCATAATTTCACAATTTTACAAA
>NW_008356327.1:4856783-4872661 GCF_000622305.1 Nannospalax galili
TTAATGACTACATTCATTTTTCTTGTATCTAAGTAGCAACACCTGGTACTTAAACTGTTACAACATTTCCAAGATTTGAAATTTACTCTTGGGGGTTATTAAGAGATTTGGAAGCAGTGTGCTTAACATAGCTAAGCATTTATTTTGAACACTGCCTTTTGTGTAATACAGATAAGTGATTTTATGTTTTCCTTATTTAATAATACAATGCTGGATGACTTGTTACTTACTGATTTATATATAATTCTCTTTTGCTAGTCTTATTTTTGAACTTCAATGTTTTTGTAATGATGATTTAATGATTTTAATTAAATGTATGCATGTTTAGGATTCAATATTTAAGCATCATAAATACATAAAATATGCCCACAAAATGGTGGTGTACACCTTTGATTTAAGCACTTGGAAGACAAAGGCAGATGAATCTATGTGAGATTGAGGCCAGTGTGGTCTGCATACTAATTCCCAGGTGAGCTGGGACTGCTACAGCTTTAAGTCATATCTTAAAATCAAACAATAATAAAGAAAAAAAAAAAGAAAAGAGAAAAATAGGCCCAAAAGTGCAATAGTGACTCAAATATTATGGAAGTAACCAACCGTTTTTTAAACTGAATTTGCTGACTTCACATAATGAAGCATACACCTAGCACTGTTACCAGGGCCAGGAACTTGTTATTAGACAGGTTATAGGCTTTAGGGAAGAACATATATTGCTACGTAGACATAGCATTAAACTGACCCTTAATGACTTATTGCTATACTTAAAGACTATTGTTTAAATCAACTCTATCCCAAGAAGTTTCTTTTGCTGGAGATGTTGATTAACACAGAGACCCACAGCAGGTCAATATATAGAAAACAAGAGACTGTGGAATGCCCTGCCCTAAGTGGAAAAACCTATATCATACCTCCTGTCAAGGTTCCAGTATCACTGTGGAAGAGGGGGTGGAAATATTGGAAAACACAGAAGTGATAGATGAATACAAGGAGAACATGTTTTCTGAACACAGCAGGACAACGGCACATATTAACCCTCAATGTTTGTAACAGCATGCACATAATCTGTACAAGACAAAGCCAGTCAAATCCCACCTGCCTAGAGGAGGTAGGCAAGAAACCCTAGGCCTACCTGAAAATATATTGGAAATTGATAATTGCTGGCAAGTGAAAATCAGTTTACTTTAAAGGTGTGACACTTAGTAAATACACTAGATTCCAAGAGATAGACTCACTGTCAAGAGCATTAGGGGAATAAAATTAGACTCACTAGGCCTTTAAAAAAGAAAAAGTAATAAAAAGTCCTTGAATTCTGGGTATAGTAAGGTGGAGATGGAGATGAAAGGGATATGAAAATGATCAAAACACATTGCATTGAATTCCCAAGTATCAATAAAAATATTAAAAACTTTTTTCAAGACCATCTTCTCACAAAATGTTACACATATGGTCCTTCATTCAATCATTCAGTTAAGAGCTGTATAATTACTAAAATACTCTATTTACTTGAGTTCTTTTTTAACCATATTTGCAATGTGTCAGTGGCCTTTAACCATCTAAATTATGCTAAGTAAAAGAACAATTTCTGAAAGTAGAGCTATGCTAAGTGAGCTAATTATGATAATTTCAATGTGATTTAAATTGGCCAGGTGAGGAAAACTGTGTAAAAACTGAAGAAGAAATTAGTTTAACAAGATGTGGAAAATTGATTTTATAGTAGCTAAAATGTAGAGCTCCAGAGGAGGGGAATCATTAGTTAAAAGCATAAAGCCATACTTGAAATATGTGAACAGGAATTGGAGTCAAGAAGATCCCAAGACAAAGACACTAATACAAAGTTACAGTAAAGTGAAAAACCCATGAGAAATTTTTAGAACTTGCTATTTGATATTTTGGTGTTACTTGATTACCAAAACTTTCAGAAGTCAATATGGCCTGGTGTAAGTAATTAAGTTCCTTATGCTGATCTAATAATTTTTGCAAATCCTATGGAGAAACATGTTCCATTTCAGAATTGTTTGGTAGAAGAAAAATATAAAATATTTATTCCTGCGATATTTAGCAGAGGAACTAGTAATTTGGTCAGTTCTCAGTAATGGCAATAAAATAATGAAACCATATAAAGGCCACAAGATAAACCCATGGGCCTTTATAAAGTGCAATTTCTTTAGAAGGTAGTAAAGAAAGGTTGAGATATGCTTGGAGTGGCAGGAATATAAATGAAATTGTTTAATGAGTGAAAAAACTCTATCATGAAAAAAAAGTCATGAAAACAATAGAGGATTATACAATTTTTGTAAATCATGAGGTCAAAACTATTTTATTTTTAAAATATATTCAGTTGAGGAAGGCAAGTATGTTGAAATTTTGATATGAAGTCATAATAAATTTTTGAAAATTCTATTTCTTATACTTCTAAATCTTACATTGTTTGGTAAAAATAAATTATATAATTAATGTGTTAAATTTTTCTATTAAAGGCTTTTTACTTTGAAATTTGACTATAATTTTTTAAAGCATGAAATAATAGACAATAATAAGAAAAATAAAAACATTTACTTTAATATTTATAGGAAATATTGCTTAAAAATATAACAAGGATTTTCAAAGCTTTAAAGTCTTATTTGTCAAATTAATAAACCTGGATATTTGATGGGACAACAGAAATATGAAGCTCACCATATAAATCACAACTTTCAGATGTGGAAAACTCATTTTAAAATCTCACCCTGAATCAAAGGTGGAGGAGCTTGAGTTCTACCCAAGTTTAAGATTAGGAAATGATTTATGAGGAGACATGCAAGAGAAAATCATGTTGAACCAACCAAACCATTTGTTTGACTGATCAAAAGACCTTGAAGAAAATGACTTATTTCCAGGTATTATGAACAAACTGAAAACATAGTAACTTCTGTAACTTCTAGGAAAAAAAGTGTAGGATGAAATTTGAATTCAGAAAAAAATTGTTTTGGAACTGATTTTCTAATATGACAGTTTCTATTTACACACTTCCTTCTGCCAAATACAGTCATGTCCCTCAAATATGTTTCCGTCCACCTTCATGTCTATTTGTATTTTAATAGCCCATAAAATCTGGGTAGTTCTGTCCATACACACCAGGGTGGGGCCATCTTCTGCAGCATGAGAAGCCTACCAGTGACCACAGTTTCAGCAATGCTTTTCCCTTCTCTAGAAGCTGCCAAAAGCCCCTCAGTATGGAGTGGTGCCTAGAGATCATCTATCCCAAGATTTATTTTCTGTCTTGATATTAGTCATGGATAAATTTGTATTCATTCTAGAAGTTATAAACATTTTTGAATGTTTATCATGACATTTTAATTGAAGCATTGAACAAATTTATGAGCCCTAATGTGAAGTTTAAATATGCATATATCACATAATGATAAAATCAAGGTAATTATCCTCATTATTTCAACTTTTATGATTTTTTGTTTATAGAAAATTCAAAATTTCACTTCTAATGATTTTATTGAAAATTATTTTTTTTACTGTCCTTTCTTTTGTTTCCATTCTTGTCTCTAGCCTCTAGCATTCTACATTCTATTTTCATGAAACTGAATTTATCAGAATGTTTATATGAGTAAAAATGTACTTTGGTTGTCTTTGTGAGTCTGGATAATTTTTCTTAGTGTTTTTCAAGTTTATGCACTCATGCTGCCATAGATGAAAGTATTTCTTATTCGCATGAAAGCTTAATACTCTGTTTTGTATTTAAAGATTTTTTCAGCACATTTTAATATCAATTTATTTTAGAATAGATATATTTGTAATATATTATTTCTGTGATATTTTCAGATTTGCACATTTCATATAGTAATACAGAGAATCTATGATAAATCACTTTTCAAAACTATAAACCACATTTTTTAATCTACATATTGCTTTCTAAAGCAAATTATTTAATTAACAATATTTCTTAGATATCTTTCATTTGAATTCTTTGAAAATATTCAGAAATAATTTTCCAAAATTCTGCAGCTACATATAATAAATCTGGACCATTGTTTATCCTTAACATGTTCAACTTTTTGCTTGTCTGTGTGGTTTACAGGTTGTCGGGTACCAGCCATTCACTGACACCTCAAAGTGATTTGGATTCCAGTAGTTCTGAAGAATTCTACCAAGCTGTCCACCATGCTGAGCAAACATTTAGGAAGATGGAGAGTTACTTAAAGCAACAGCAGCTCTGCGATGTTATCCTAATTGTTGGGAATCGAAAGATACCTGCACATAGGTATGGTATGGTAGAGTCTTTATTAGAATTATGCATTCATATTCACAAAAGTCATAGACTCATTTGTAGACTGAAGAAAATGCTAGGGTTACAGTAGTAAAGAACAATATCTCTTAAAAAACTTGGGTTTAGTGCTGTTACTTTGCTTTGCTTTCAGTGAAAATGTATAATGTCATTTTCATTAATTAGCCACTAAAATTAAAACAAAGCTAAAGTTAAACAAAAACACTTCTTTAAACTGATAATGAAGGGCAAAAATAAAACTTTTATCTGATTCCAAATCATACTAAATGAAAAGAATAATAATATAGAAAATTGGCTTAATATTTGAATTCAATTGTCATTCTGTCAAAAGTTTTTAAAAAAAAATGGTTATTCTAGTTATACTGTTGATTTAACTGGGACATTGATAGAAAATTTGATATTGACATTTGGTTTTACATTTATTAAACATTAATATTTGGCATTACATTGTTTTTAGTTTCAAAGTTATTTAAAAGAGAATACTTTCACACATTGCTTACATTTGTGAGTCTGAAACTTCCAAGATACCTGAACTACATATGGAATTATTCTGTGACATATTTATTTGCTATAAGTCCACTTTAAAAAATCCAGTACATTTGATGTTGATATTTTAGCGGTGTTTTCTAATTCTTTTTGTATTTAAATTAGAAAAGAAATTTAATTTAAGGGGAAGACTGATTAAATGATTGCACCTAACTACCAGCTTCCCTAGCATTTCCACATCTGTAGATTCAATCAACCACAGATTGAAAAGGACTCAAAAAACCCCAAACATTTGAAAAGCCCAGGCACAGAATGCTTTTCATCATTATTTTCTAAACAATACTGCATAATTTGCATGTAACTCATATTATATTAGGAATTGTAGCTAAAGTATACAAATGGCATATGCAAATAATATATATATATATATATATATATATGAGATTAAACTTCCTTGGTTTTAAGTATCTATGTGAATCCTGGATGTAATTTCCTGTAATAGCAAACGAGAACTCTATTTGTATAAATAGTTTTAGATTTTCTTGATGTATGTCATATATTAATATCAATGAATTAGCAGAAAAGATTAATTATCTTTGTATTTAAATGTGTTCAGTTTTCTCCCTGATTAATTAATTAATTAATTAATTTATTGTGGCACATGCCTTTAGTCCCTGCACTTGGGAGGCAGAGGCAGGCTGATCTCTTTGGTCCAAGACCAGCCTGGTCTACACTGTGAGTTCCAGGCCAGCATGTGCCACAATGCCTGGAACTCTGGTTTTGTAATTTTTAATGTGTGTTTTGAGTTTTTTACATTTTACATATTAAACAAATTTAGACACCTTCCCTTATCCATGCTCCCTCAGCACCCACCTCCCTGAATTCGATGCATGCTGACATATATGTTAAGTCTTATCCTGCCAAATTTTCTTGCACAAATGACACTTTATGCAAGGTCATCCATGTAGTTTAATCAGCCTATCTTGAATCTCCCCCTTAAAGAAAATCTACTCTCCTTCATTCCACAGCAATTGGTTGCCAGTAGTACTTCAGCTAAGGTTGGAACCTGCTGCCCATTTCCGTGGTTCTGTGCTGGATTGTTGTTTGATTGAGTCAGCGTGGGTCTTGTGCATGCTGTCACCATTGTTGGAAGTTCATATGAGCAAGTTCTGATATCTGTAATGTTCTGTTTCTTTATCTTCATGCACAAACCATTGCTCTTGGTCTTTCAACCCCCACTTTGTAAGTTGTCCCTGAGTGTGGGTGGGTGAGGTTTAATATAGGAATCTTATTCAGGGATACCCATTCTGTAGTCTCTTAAATCTAAAACTTGGCCAGTTGTGGCCTTCTGTGTGCATCCCACTCTCTTGTATGAAGGAGTTTTTCTGAGTGTTGAAGTATATATTAGTAGTCTATCTACCCACCGTTCTAGTATTTTCAATGAACCTTAGGTGTAGACGTTCCACTGTAGATTTGTAACTTAGTGCTGGGCATCTCTCACACATATATTCTCAGTGTATGACCAGTTGTGGGACTCTGTAATAGATTCTATCTGTTGTAAAAAGAAGCTTCTTTGATGAGTGTTGTATGGTTTGCCTGTCTGTAAATATGAGGATGCATATTCAGCATATGTTAAGAACTCTCATTTGTCTAGAGATATGACAGTGATAGAATTTTCTCTAACGTGTGTGTGTGTGTGTGTGTGTGTGTGTGTGTGTGTGTGTGTATTTGGCTATATTTACAGTACCACGGGTGAGTTCCCTCCCATTGAGAGGAATTTAAGTCTAACTAGATAGCTGTTGATTACCCCCTAGATAAAAGTGCCACTACTGCACTAGTAGCAATAGTTCACTCTGCCAGTCATTGTGATTATTAGACTTAACAGCCTGGTTGGACTATTGGTTGATTTTCTGTCTTTGTAGTTTTGCATTGTATTCTCTAGAACGATGAGAGCTGATCTTCAGGGAGGAGGCTTCCAGGTCAGGTCCAGCTCCATTGCCCCAAGTCCTGTGTCTGAAGTATGTTCTGTCTTCAGCAATGGTGTTTTACGCTCATGATCTGGAATGTAATCAAGGGATGTGGCAGTAGTAGCTTGTGTTATTTTGGGAGTCTCTAAGTCTACCCTAACCAACAATTCAAAGGGAGGTTTCTCCTGTCTGATGCTGTTATGTGATGCTTCTTTGTTATATAAGAAATGTATACACATGCACTCATGGTGAGCTATTCTATGTATATTTTTCAGTAGGCTTTGAACTAATGCATTTCTCTCTTGGTTTTCATCTCACCTAAGCTTTATTTATCACTATTTTTTTGAGACAAGGACTCCCTATTGCCCCACCTGGTCTAGAACTCGCTATGTAGAACAGGCTGGACTGGATTTCACAGAGATCCACCTGAATTTGCCTCCTGAGTGTTGGGATTAAAGGTGTGCACCATTATGCTTGACTCGTTGTTTTTTAAATTATAGGGAATATATATATATATATATGATACACAATACATAAGTTTACCATATATCTATAATACACACACACACACACACACACACACACACACATACACATAGAGTCACTGAAGATATGGATTATGCAAAGGAGTCCAGAAAATATAGCCCTGCTTCTATCATGGTAACAATGTGGTTGTGGAATTAAGATTAATATGTGCTAATGAAAACAAAAGTCCTTATGAAATTCAGTAAATAAGCTAGGTTATGTAAGCCCCAATCTTTCAGCTATTATGCGTGTTCTAATAACATAATATGTAAATTTATTTTTCAAGTCTTTTTATTATACTGAATTTCCATTTCAGGAGACTAATCGTTGTCACTTTTGAGAAAAATATATGATGTAATATGTATGGTAAAAATAAAAATTATCCTGACCTAGTATTTAAATGGTATCCACATAAAATTTTAATTATAATCTTCAGTGTAAAACCTATTTATAATAAAAAAAATTAATCCATAGCTAGAATTATTTCAATTGAATACTAAATTAATAGTTATATATAAAAATATGCTTGAAAAGACAGGACCACTCAAAAAATGCATTAACAAAAAAATTATTTTTTCTTAAGAAAAGAAAAATGGTTTATACAATTTAAGTTATATAAGAGTCTTTTATTAGTGCTGATTCATTCTAATTTAAATTCCCTATGTTTATTGTATTGTACATGGATTTCATGATTATTCCTTATTTTGTTTATTTTTATTTTATTGTCTCCATTGCTGTCTAAATTGTTTTGTGATATATATAACTGCACATTTTAATCTTACACATTTATGATTATATGAAATACTTCAATTACATTTATTATTGTCATTCTTCTGAATTTAAGTATGAGTAGAAACATACTTTTTAATCATCATGATTAGTTGAACTCAGATTAATTTTGTATATTCTTGGCCCAATTAAGAGATAGACTTACAAATTAAAATATTAGAGTATATTTGAACAGAAAGAAATTCCCAAATCAAGTGATTCAAAGCCCATATTCTGAAGGCAAGAAAAAATATAATATTGGTTTGATTAACAAAGAATAGTAGCATACATAGGGTTCAGTTCTTGGTTTTTATTTATTTGCATTTGTTTGCTTGTTTGATTTTAGATAGGTGATTGAAATGTAGCCCTGAATGCTCTGAAATTCACTATGTAGATAACGTTGGCCTAAATCTCAACAGAGATTCACCTGTCCTTGCCTCCGAAGTGCTGAGATTAAGGACCCACGCCAACATGCTCAACAAGTTTTGATTTTTTGATTGGTGAAATTGCTGTGACTTAGATTTGATTTTGCACAGTTTGAGAGCCAGAATGTTGTAATGAGAAGATTGCATCTTTAGTGGACTCCCAATCACTTATCTTATCAACACTATTATCTAACACTTTCACACAATTTTACAAGTAATTTGCTTCCCTAGAATTTGAAGTTTGATGAATAATAACATAAAATATTAACATTTTTAACACCTGAAAATACAGACACTGCTTCTTAAAGTTATATTGGCTCACCTTATCTGTACTTTGCACCATGAAATGATTGTAACAATGTAAAAATTGCCACCTGAGTAAAGGAAACAAGAAGAGTGTACTATTCACTTGTATTTTAATTAATAGAGTTAGATATTCTCTTGGTGTAAAAAAATATTGTAATCATTATCACTGGAAATATAGGAACAATATAATATCCAGGTAATATAAAAAGTAACAGTATGTATGGAGGTCACTGTCTTCAAATAAAGGTACTGTAATTACATAGCACCCACTAACCATTCATGAACATCATGTATTAATTCCTATTAATGCTCACAATAGTAATTCTCAATATTACTGAATACCTATTTAATAAATAATCAGCATTAGAGGATTCCCTCTCAAGCTCTATGCAATGCTGTGTGCTTATAATTCCAGCTATGTTGGAGTTGGAAGTCAGCCTACAAAACATAGCAATTCAATAATAACTTCTCATATAATACTTTGCTTCCCTATGGTTACAGTATACAGAAGTTTCTAATTAGATGGTCAGAACTATCAATTAATTTTTAAATTGCCATTACTTTGCAGGTACATAATTTATTAATTGTTTTGTTGGTTAAAAAGAAAAGTTTTTTTGAATTAATCAAAATTCTGAGTTTATTTATGGATTGACACTCATAGAAGTGCTAAGATAAATATATAATTTTACAAATAGTCCAGAAGAATTGGTTATCAACAAATGAATAGAAAATTTTCAAAGTAAGTGCCTGAATACTAAACAAAGCTTTTGATAGACTACGGGTATATTAGATCTTGAAATTTGGACAGGATAATCAGTGTTAATATTAGATAATTGGAAGTTCAATAGCAGAAAAAGCTATAGGTGTCCATTACCTTGTCTGATATGATATGCCAATATATATTGAAATAGCATCTGACTATGAAAATTTTCCCTTTCTTTAAAATACTATTAAGAGTAGCTGCATTGAGTAAACATAAATGGAAAGCTCTTATAAACCTAAAATATTCTGAATTTGGAATAATGTTATTTATAATACCATTTTCATTGTTGATATGAAGAATGTGGATGAATAAACACCACAAATTCAGCAAAGCTCATCAGTGGAGAGTAGGATGGATACAGCAAAAGCTGGATGGGCTGTCATTTAAAATATCTCAGCTCAAGGTTCTTTGAGTAACTTCCAAGCTATCTGGAAAATTCTTTTGGCTTAGGGTCATTCATCACCTCTGGCTCTTATAATCATTCCATCCCATCTTCTGCAATGGTCCCTGATGCTTGGGAGGTAGAGATTTGATAAATTCATCCTATTCCAAGATGAACATTCTGCATTCCCTTATTCTCTGCACTTTGGCCAGTTGTGGATTTCTAGGTTAATCTGTTAGATGTGGAAGGTTTGCTGGTGAGAGTTAAAAAGTACATTAATATTCTTTCCACCCTCTCCTCTGTTATGTTCCCTGAAACTTAGGTGCAGAGACTGAACTTTCTTTAACAAGTTTTCAGTAAAGGTATGACAAGGTGAAAATTTATATAAGGAATAAATTTAAATATTTGATTGGGACAAGAAAATCCCATTCTAGAGTCAGAAATCCTGAACATTTCAAGATGGATTACATTCAGTTTTTATTGTTTGTGTATACTTATTAATCAGCTTAATTTCAAGAATTCATTCATTAGCAATAAACCAATTGATTAAAATTGCACTTGTTATTATAATTACTTGCACTTTATAAGAAAGAAAATGTGACTTATCCCAACATGACCTACTTTCATAGAGTATAAAATCAGAACGAATCAGAATTTGAATCAAGATAGTCTCAGTCTAAAATCACATAGCTTTTGATTACCAGCAGGTGCTATAAAAAATAACTAAAAAGAAACTTTTACTTCAAAATAAAATAAACAAGCATGTGATAATCATAGAAGGAAAGAAGATAGGAAGGACAGAAAGGGAGCGGGACAGAGGGTAAGGAAGTCCAAGAAGAAAATATGTGAAGAAAAAAAATTCTCAGCAGAGACACAGACTTCTTAGAATTACTGTTACTGGTTCTTAGATATTATTTTCTAAGGTCTTACATACAGAAATATTCATATTTTAAAAGTAATCATATAAAGCAATTGAAAAGCATTACTCAAAAAATGTAAAACATTTGGTAAAACAATGAATTTTAATTCAATATGTTATATCAGGAATACATGAGGAATCCATTACATTTCTTTTGCCTAAGTGTAGTTGATCCATGTGATATTAAGGTTCATATTTTCAGTGAAACAATATTGACCTACAATTTTCAGTGTTTACTCAGTATTAAGTGAAAAAATGTTTTCCTTTAAATAAGTTTGTAACCTTGTTAGGAATAAAGGATAACTGAGAAACCATAATGAGCAATTTAAAATCAACAATATGTTAAAAACAAGCTCTTCTAAACAGAAAACATAGCCAGCAGATGAATAAAATATTATTAAAATAATTACAACATAATAACCAGCAGAACAAGAAATATTATGAATATAAGATTACAAATCACCAAGTCAATGACATACTACAAAACTAATGGAGAATAAAAATCAACAAGTTCATGTTTTGGTACAAAAACAATGAATCCTAGAACTCAGCAGTTTGAAGAAAGGAAGTTAATTGTTTTCAAAATCTTCTTTGAGAATTTTATGCCATACATTTTGATCATATTCAGATACCTTCCCTCCTCTCCACCTCACCATACCCCCCACACACTTCATGTCCTCTGTTATTATTTTTCTCTTGTTAAAGACTTATCAAGTCTAACTTGTTTTTCTCAAATTCTCTTGGATGTAAATTCATCCCTTGGTGTATGGTCATTCTACCAGGCAACTCAAATTAAAGAAATCTAACTCTTACCTAACAGCTATGAATTGCCAATGGATCCTCAGCTAATTCTGGGCATTTTGCCCACTTCCTCCACCTATGTTTGGTTTTCATCTGGCATGGCCTGCACCATTCTCATGCATGCTGACAAGCACTATATCTTTATATGTCCCATGAGAAAATTAAATTTTAAAAAATCAATTTTATTTGTCATGTTGATAAAGCTTTCTTAATGTTTATTTATTTATTCATTTAAAATTTAATTAATGCATAAAATTGAAAGGAAGTTTACTGTGAGAGACTTTGAATGCCAATAAGGAAGTTTGAATTTGAAATACTTTGTAGAATTAGAAGCTAATGGAGATTCTTAAGGGGAAATGTAATATAAACAAATCAAATAATAATATCCATTTTTTGATGCTAGATAACATTTGTGGTCTTGATTGTGTTGCTTGCCTTGTTTGACAAGATTTGAGTATTTCTATAAGGACAAGGAAATATATATATATATTTTTTTCTTTTTTTCTCATTTTTGTAATGGAATAATGTAGACTGAAAAACAGAGGCCTTAAAAATTAAAATTTACCCAATAGATACTCAATAATTGGTGAAAATAGAATTCAAACTCAAGCAATCTTGGTTTGTGATTCCTTTAAAAATTACAATATAAATTCAGAAAGTTATCTTTGAAACATGAAATAGCATTAACAAGCATACAAAAGATAAGCACAGCAGAAACAAGTTAATACCTAGTGAAGCTGTTGTAGTTAACATGTGTGTAAAATGAGGATTATATAAACATAAAAATGTGAAGTGAGGAACGTTTTATAAAACGGATGTAATAAGCTTGGTTTTCTATTAATACGGCCTGAGCATACAGGTGTGTATGATGTATGTATAGAATATCCTTAGAAAAAATGAAAACAGGCAAGTGTAGATGAACAAGCAAGTCAAGGATGAAGCTGCCTCCCCTGTCTCCCAGCAAGATTCTGGCATTATTGACGCAGTTAATCACTCTCTGCAAGCAGGGGACAGCATTGTATACCCTGGTGCTATATTAGTCATTGCAGTTGGATCCACTCATATCTAAAAGTTACAGAAAGCGTGGAGGTTGGAGGGTGAAGTGCTCAGAGCCAGCAGCACTTCACATGCAAGGGAATCAGACAACTCTCATTAGGGTAATGCATCGTTGGGGTAGTGTCTTATTTCTTTTTATAAGGATGACACTCATCTAGGGATATCCCTGTGACTCATAGAAGGACAACGGCAAAGCTAGAGAAAACAGAAAGATGAGTTCTGTGTTATATTCAATATAGACAATGAAACCGAAGGAAACATAATGATAACGTTTTATTTCCCAAAAGTAATTCCTTCCACTGGCAGGGCAGCAATTCAAAACAGAAAAGTGTAAATGAAAGAGCGCTCTGAGTTTAGTTTCTCTGAGTTTAGTTTCTCTAGGCACAGGAAGATACTCCTGGGATTGTGACCAGCATTTTCCCCAGGCATTCCACTGCCACAGTTAAATTTAAAGCCATCACACAAATTATTAAAGTAGTGCTCAAGAAGGATTTTGCAAAAGCAAATATTAAGGCAAAGCGTAGAAGCTCATACCAACCTACAGCAATGAAAGGGTCAAGGAGAAGAAAAAGAAGTCATTATTTTGAAAGTCAAAAAAAGTAATTCCTTCCACTGGCAGGGCAGCAATTCAAAACAGAAAAGTGTAAATGAAAGAGCGCTCTGAGTTTAGTTTCTCTAGGCACAGGAAGATACTCCTGGGATTGTGACCAGCATTTTCCCCAGGCATTCCACTGCCACAGTTAAATTTAAAGCCATCACACAAATTATTAAAGTAGTGCTCAAGAAGGATTTTGCAAAAGCAAATATTAAGGCAAAGCGTAGAAGCTCATACCAACCTACAGCAATGAAAGGGTCAAGGAGAAGAAAAAGAAGTCATTGAACCAGAGGTAAGCCAAAATAAGGAGGTGCACTCCCTGGCTAAAACATGAATTTAAAAAAGTTGGATGTCAACAGTGTCAAACACTGTAATAATCTGTAGTGGAGCATAGGAAACTTTAATGTATTTGTAAGGAGCTTCATTTTAGTGATCCCAATAAGAGATTTACCAGAGTGGCTGCATTCACTCACTGATGCAGTTCTACTCCAGCTTCCCTTACACTAATGGAAGTTAAAGATAGACACATAAAGATGTTAATTTCTGTTGTACATTAAATTCTTAACTGTTATGTAAATCTTTTGTGTCACTAAATAAAAATGCATTATTAATCTTTCTATATGCCTGTTACCAATTTAGCAGTATTTTGTTATTACTGATAAAGAATATTTCCTTTGGTGATTTAAAATTGAGCAGTGTAGGTCACAAAATAATTTGCTCTTCAGTATGTGGTCTGGCTGCAATATAGACTTCATGTGTAAGAACCAATTGATAAAGGAAATGTTGATATACTCATTCCTCCAGTTATGTTTATACTATACAATATTTAAGCCTTTTAATAAAATTGAGGATTTGACATTGAAGAATTTAATTGATTTGCAGTAAATATTTGAAGATGTCTGTGGGCATTTTTTTTACATTGTTTTGTAACCAAGTCTGGCATCAAACACAGGCTCTAAACGCTGTGAGTACAGGTATAAGCAACTTGACCTGGCTCTATGTTGTCTGTGTTTTAATCATCCTGTCAAGCTTTGAAGATATAAAGCATTTACATAAGATGTAAATGCATAATAAAGTAAAATATTTAAATATAATATTAATACCCTAAGCATTACTGTTATAAAATATATAAATCTATAAATTACACAAAGTACTTCTTAGGTGCATAATTTCACACTTAAGGTATGAATTTTAAAGAAAATAAGTATCTCTTTTTGCTCATGTTTCATTCAACCAGAGCTCTTCCTTCATATTATGAAGGAACTAATGTATATAACAGAGGAAAATGCACAGTAAATACTTGGAAAAACAGCCTGCTTAGCAAATTAGGTCATAATTTTATTAGAGATAAAAAAATAATAATACTCAAAAGCAGATTATAGGGGATGGAAAGATGGCACAGGGGTTAGGAGCTCCGGCTGTGCTTGCAAAAGACCTGGGTTTGAATTCCAGCCCCCATGGATCCAGGGGATCCGATGACCTCTTCTGTCTTGCTTGAGAACTGCAAAACATGGGTTCACTTACACACATACATGCATAACAGTCCTATACATAAAAATAAAAATAAATAAATTAAAAAATTGTTTTAAAAGTGCTTACAGACAGATTTTAACATCATGATTCAGTGGTTAAGAACACTGGCTGATCTTGCAGATGACTGTTTCCCCCTCCCACAGGGTTGCTAAAAACTCTAGTTTAAAGGGATCCAATGCCCTCTTCTGACTTCTGTGGGCACTGCATGACACAGGTGCACTTACATACATGGAGACATTACACTTATACACATATAATAAAATTAAATAATAAATAAAATATTTTTAAGAACTAAAAACTTATTTCCTGTCTTCTTTTTTCCACTTATAATTCCATCTTTAATCAGTGAGTATCCTTTCTTTGAGGAACCACAGAATGTATGAATTAAAAATTACATGCTAATGCTCCTGGAGTCTGGAGACATTATTGAATCCCCTGGAACTGAAGTTAGGGACTGTGTGGGCCACCATGCTACCATATAGGTGTTGGGAATTGATGCCAGTCCTTAGCAAGAGCAGCAAGTTTCTTAATGGCTGAGCTATGTCTCCAGCCTCCAAAGGTATGAATTTTATAAATTACTACAAAGCAAAATAAATTATGAGTTGCTTTTCTACAACAAAACATTCCTATTGACTAATATATATTATTTTTCTTTTATTTTCTTCCCTTATAACTGAGAATATATTGTCACATGTTTTACTCAGTCTTTAAATTTTATACTTTCATACATATAAAATACCTAAAATGCATGGATACATTTTTAAAATTATATTTACTTATTTATTTTATGTCTTTGAATGTTATACCTGAATGTATATAAGTGCCTATGAAGGTCAGAAGAGGGAATCAAATGCCTCAAACTGCAGTGACAGATGGTTATTAGAGGCCATGTAAGTACTGGGAACCAAACCTAGTCCTTTGCAAGAGTAGTCACTGTTCTTTACTATGGAGCCATCTCTCTAGCCCTCTCAAAAGTGCATAAATGCTCTTAAATGTAATAGACCAACCCTAGATGACCAAAAAAATTAAAATATTTGTTTTATTTTAAAATTATCACAAGCAGTGAACATTTGAAT
>NW_008356327.1:4872732-4914273 GCF_000622305.1 Nannospalax galili
TGAGTCTAGATTATAATGAAATTGAATTTTCTTATCAGGAAACAAAAAAGATAGAATCTTTAATTAAGTAAAAAAATATTTATATGAGATATTGCAAATGAAGCTGGAAAATTTGAGATAAATGAAAGCTTGGATAATATCTTATCATTCCTACAGTAAAATAATACTAAAGAAAATATTTTGAAACTATATAGATCATTGGTTCTCCTTTACACAAAAAAGCGGAACCCAAACGAGGCATGGAGCACATGCATTTTTGCCATTTTTGCGCAGAAATATTTATATGAGATATTGCAAATGAAGCTGGAAAATTTGAGATAAATGAAAGCTTGGATAATATCTTATCATTCCTACAGTAAAATAATACTAAAGAAAATATTTTGAAACTATATAGATCATTGGTTCTCCTTTACACAAAAAAGCGGAACCCAAACGAGGCATGGAGCACATGCATTTTTGCCATTTTTGCGCAGCACTCAGCAGTTAGCAGCAGGCAGATCTCTGTGAGATCAAGGTCAGTTTGGTGTACATAGTAAGTTCCAGTCCACTGTGGCTAAGGAAAAACCCTGTCTTAAAAGGCAAAAAAAGAACAGTCAGTGTTCTTAACTGCTGAGCCATCTCTCCAGCCTCATAATTACTGTTAAACCAGGAAGTTGACATTGGTGTAATTCACAGATCTTATTCATATTACATGCATTTATGTGTGTGAATAAATGTACACAATTTTATCACAAGTACAGATTCTTGTAACTTAGTCATAGTCAAGATATAGAAGTATCCCATCACAATACAGCTCCTCTTTTACTACCCCTTTATAATCTAGTCACCCCTCACTCATCTTCTCTAAGCCCTGACAACCATTAATGTTTTCTCTAAAATAGTTTCATGTTGAGAACGTTATACAAATTGAATCATGTAGTGTATAAACTTTTGTGATTGGCTATTTTACTCAGTACACTGCCCTTAAGATCCAGCCAAAAAGGAAGGGAACAGATAGGGGGCAGGTGGCACAGAGAAGGTAATAGGTGTTAATATGTTTAATGTATATGATATGCATGTATGAAAATGCCTCAGTGAAGTACATTATTTTGTATAATTAATATATACTAATAAAGTTTTTAAAAATCCCAAAGAGAGAGAGAGAGAAAAGGCAAGTTCTGTAACAAAAGGAGAAGGTGTAAATGAGCTTTTTACTCTCTGATATGCATTCATTTTTAACCTCTTGCTACAATGGGAGTTAGTAAGCAAAGGTATTCTGTAAATTTCATGCACTGTTTACTAAATATATAATTATGTTTGATGACAGAATGCTGGTTACAGATGAAAAATATGACCTCTATTTAAAACTGGCTAGCGAATGTCTTACACTGAAGAAATCTAATAGGTAGCTTATTTTGAATGGATCATTGGAAAAATTCGTTTTATATTTACAAATTTTTGTAAAAATTCTTGAAAATTTTGTACATATATACAATGTATAGTCATCATATTCATGATTCATCACAATTCCTTTCCATTTCCCTCTCTTTCTGACCCCTTCTTTCTTTCAACTAATCCTTCTACTTTTATGGAATACATACTATATGTATTCACCCACTGAATTTAATGAGGATATCTTGTATGAATATATGAGTATGTGTAAGAGTTATAGAGCACAGGCAACATACCAGAGGCTACATCACTGAAGAAGTTGGCAATGACACCCTTCCCCAGCAACTACTAACTGCCAATAGCTCCTCATTGGACTACCCTCTCATCAGCCAGAGATCCAATGAGCCCTGACGAAGGATCACTTTTGTATAGGCTCAGTGCTTGTATCCACAGCTGCAGTGTGTTAATGATTACAAAGTCAATGTCTTATCCAGAACACAATATATCATCACATTATTTTCAGTTATCCAGTTCTTACATTCTTTCTGCTCCCTCATCTACAATATTTCCTGAGTTTTAGGGGAAGTGACACAGCTTTCTCATTTGAGACTGAGTACTCAAAAGTCACTTGTTTCTGCAGTTTGATCAATTAGGAATCTCTTCATAAACCACTATTAATGAAAAAGAATTTTCTCTGCCTCTGAGTCTGAAGATCAGCATTAATCTTTTGTTACAGACAGGGATATTTAAAAGACAGTTTGACTAAACTGTCATTTAACAAAACAAAGTCATCGACTCCCCTTCTAAGGCATGTGAGCTCACCAGCAACAGGCTTTTGACTAGGCTTACTGTAACACGTATGTATATCCTCCAGTGGAGCAGTTCTCAAATCCGATCAGAATTTAACTGATTCCCCCCAAATAGACATGCAATACTGTACCAGTGGGAATATTTTCCACAGCAGACTGGTGTTGCAGCACACAGGGTCCAGAGCCTTACAAGATTAATAATTCCCCCTCAGCCGTCTGCACATCAACTTGTGGACTATGAATATGAGCCAGCAGTGACAGAGCTTCCGGCTCATTTCCAAATTTATTTCTCTATTTCCTGTTTCATAAAGTGTGGTGTCTTCAACTGTGAATCTTAACACACAGTTCTGGTGGTTAACCAAGAGTAATGGCACCAGCTAGTGTTATTTTGGAGGCCTCTAGGTTCTCCCTGGCCAGGAACTTAAAGGGAGGTGTCACTAACGTCTGGTAGCAGCATTATCCACCCATGCAGAGAATCTCTGCTCAAACTATTTTTCAAATTACATTAAATTAGAATTAAATCATGAAGTGGGAGTTTTTATGTAACATTATGATGGATTTTTGGTTAACTCCCCCTCGACATTCACATTTCCTCCATTTTTTAGCTCTGTCCCCATTTAAAACTTTCCGTGTTAATATTTCCCCTTGTACTTTCATACCACAAATGTTTACTACCTTCCACTTTTAAGAGCTTCTCCTCTAAACTTCATGGCTCCTTTCTTCCTTCCTGTTTTCTACAGGCACTCACTCCAACTAAAATATAGATTTAAAATTTCAAAGCTAAACTCTAAATGTAAGAGAGAGCTTATGTTCTTTTGGAACTGGGTTGCCTGACACAATTTAATATTCTCTAGTTCCATCAATTTTCCCCAAAATTTCCTAACATCATGTTTTACAACTGAATAAAATTTCACTGTGTACATGACATGATTATTTAAGTAAAGGAAAGAATATCCAAATCAAAACAAAATGAAAAATATTTTAAAATATTCTAGATAAAAGAATAAACTTTTCAGTAATGAATTCCAATAAAATACAAACAAGATAACATACATAATAACAAAACAGTAAGTATATATATATGTGCACATATATACATGTATATATGCATGTATATTTATGTGCACATATACAAATGTGAAAGAAATATAGTAAAACTCTGAAGAACATGGAAGGATGTTTTATTCACATATAGCATGAATGAACACTTGTGCAACTTATAGAGAAAGCAAGAGAATGAGTTCACAAAAATAAAAATAGAGGTACCTAGAAAATTCCAGAACCAGATGGGGCTACAAGGAGACCCTGTCTCAAAAACACCAAATAAAAAAAAAAAAAATAGAGCAAGATCATGACAGAGGTAAACTAATTTTGCATATATACCAAAAGAATTCTGTCGACACACCATAACACAAAAATAAGCATGGTTACAGTAATAATTAAATAGAACCTGATTAGTTGTCTGTCAAGTGATGAATGGATAAAGAAAATTGGAGCACATATACACTGTGGAATTTTCTGCAGCTATAGAGATGAAAGGTATCATGACATTTGAAGGGAAATGGATGGTATTGTAGAATATTATACTAAGAAAAATAATCAAACCTGAATCAAAGACAAATTCCATCTATTGTATCATATGTGTTAATTTTAGATTTAAAATATTTAAGTATATTTTATTCATGTATAGAATATATAATATACAATTTATATTATATAACTAAATAATATGTGTGAAAGAAAAACTATAGGTGAAGAAATGACATATAACTATTCTTTATTCACTGCTGGTGGGAATGAGCAGGAGTGTGTGCGTGTGTGTGTATGTGTGTGTGTGTGTGCCTGCGTCTGTTTGTGTGTAATGTAAATTGCTCTGTGACCAAAGCATGAGGCAAGATTTCTTGAATCCGATTTTTAAAGCACAAAAATCAAGGTAAGGTAAAAAACAAGTAGCTTGATTAATAGAATGATTTATGGTTGATTTTGTGATCTGCATTGTATTTTGTTAAACACAGTGTCTTGGTCTTTATGTCTCCAGCCTAAATTAGATGTTGTATTCCTTTCAGGCTTGTTCTGAGTTCTGTCTCTGACTATTTTGCGGCTATGTTTACAAGTGATGTTTGTGAAGCCAAGCAAGAGGAGATCAAGATGGAAGGCATAGACCCGAATGCTCTTTGGGATCTTGTTCAATTTGCATATACAGGTATCATAAAATAATTATAATATCACATTGATGCCACATTTATTTTACCATTAGTTTTATTCTTTCAAAGCTTAAGAAAAGCTGAATTTTATCTTTAAACTTTAGGTTGGTAACTACATGATGGGTAAAGATAAGACTAACTTTTTACTTTGTGAAATTACAACTATATAGATGTATTAATTTATACAATTCCTTAAGGTATTAAATATGCTGATATAATCTATCAATTCTATATTTGAAAATATAAAATCTATATATATAAAGGAGTGAGCTTTGGAAAGTAGTAGTGAGGAAAGCGGCTAAAAAATAGAAATTTTTCTGAGTCCATAATTGTTTACAACATTGAGCAGGAATAATTCTGTTATTAATTGTCAATGTTATTTTAAAGTTAAAATTCTTTATATGACATTTACTATATACTTGGCAACTTGTCCTGACCCGCAGCAACTTAGTTGGAACAGACATAATTATATCAAGAGATGTGATTGAGGCTTATAGTATTTTTCCTAATCTACTATATTTATATATTCTGATAGTCTTTGTAATATATTATGTGAAATCAAATAATTTTAGAAATTTAGTGTTTATTGAATGCTGTTCAATACAAAAGTCAGAGTTATAGCTAAGGATAATAAATTAATAAAGAAGTCAGCTTTTTCCTCTCTCTCTAGATGCTCACAGTTCAAGTACATTGAAATGTTGAAAAGAAAAATTTTTATATAATGCCTCAGTAATTAGGGAATCAGAAGGCAAAGTGTGTTTTTCAAGACATGATTAGAGTTTTCAATAATTTAAAAATTGTCCTTTCAAAATTAATAATGACCTATAGAGTATGATTTGTGTCTCCCAATGTTTTCAGTGTGGATCCATTCCATTCACTGGGTCCTCCAAGATCCTCAACCCTGTAAGACATTTTCTTTCCCCCTTCCAGCAGCCTTTAATTGCCAGAGATTCCTTAGACTGTGTTGCAGTTTCTTGCCCACTAACCCATGTCTATGCTGAAATTTTTTCTGGTCGGGTTTTTATAGGATTTTCACATGCTGCCTTCATTGCTATGAGTTCATATGAGTGAATAACCAGGTGTCTGCAAGATTCTATTTCCTATGGTCATCCAACCCTCTAGTTCTTACAATCATCCCATCATCTCTTCCACAATGATCCCTTGAAGGCAGAAGTCTTGAAAGGCAAAAGTTTGTATTATGTATCCTATTCAGGGATAAGTACTCCACAGTCTATTGTTCTCTGCTCATTGGATAATTGTTGGTATCTGTGTTAATCAACATCTGCTATTTAAGGAAACTTCTCTCTGGTGAGAGTTAAGAGATGCATTCACCCTAGTGTAAAGGTTGCATTGAAAATATGTCACTTCAGTTTAAGCATCTCATAGACACTATTCTCTGTGTTTGACCAGCTCTGGAACTCTGTAATAGACTCCATCTGTTGCCTGAAGAAGCTGCCTTGATGAGGGGTGAAATGTCAACTTGTCTTTAATATGGGGATGTGTTTCCCTAAATTTTTCCCTTCTGGCTGGGGGACCCGCCCTCACTCAGGGTCTCCTAATCCTGATGCAGATTGACAAACTAAGAAAAGAAATTCTATTTGAATTTTGCATAATTTATACGATACCTGGGAAAGGGGGTGACTTACAAAGACAGGGGATCTCAGAGGCTTATATTTGGAATGCCCACCACCAGCTCATCATGTCCCGTGGTTTCCATCAGCTTTGCATGCTACAGCTTTTCAGCTCGCCTTGCTCTCCATGGAACCCCCAGACAGGTAGGGCTCTCACACTGGCCGTTTGCTGCTGCTCTATTCCAAAAAATGGTGACTGCCCCATTCACAGCTGTGCTCAAATGTCCACACCCAAACATAAGTCTGGTGGCTTCATGACAGCCACCCAAAATGGCAAGAGATCAGCCGACTCGTGGCTTTCCTGGCTTATATATCCATAGCTCCTCGCCTTTACGGGCTTGACTCCTTCTGCAGAATGTGGGAAGGAGGTGGGGCCATGGCTTGTCTTCATAGGGTCAGAGGAACTTCCGGATCACAGGATGCATACTTAGAATAAAGTAAGAAGTTTCCTTGGTGTAGGGATGTGCCAAAGTAGATTTTTCTCTAGGATCTATGAGCTTTCCAACCATGTATTTGGCTATGTTTATAGTACCACACATAAGCTTCATCTTCCCATTGGGCAGGCCTTAATTTCAATTAGACAGCTGTTGATAACACCCCACCCCCAAAAGAAGTGCCACTACTGCACCAATGGTGACATTTGCTAGGCCAATCATTATTGTTTATTAGGTTTCACAGTTCAGGAGGACCACAGTACAACTGCTCCAAGTCCTGTATCCAAAGTGTGGCCTTTCTTCAGCAATTGGGACTTATCTTCTAGTTCTGGGTGGCAGTCAAGTGCTGTAGCATTAGCTTGTGTTATTTTGGGTGTCTCTTGGACTTCCAACAAGTGTAAGGGAGGTGTCTCTTGCCTGGCACTGTGTTTTTTGTTATAAAACCTTCATCTATACACATGTACGTATATATTTATTTTACATGTATTTTTCATTAGGACTTTGAAGTAATAACATTTCCCTTTTGTTTTTCATACCATTCAAGTATTACTTCACTCCCCCATATGCCCCTCCCTGTTCCCTTTTCCCCTATTTCCCCCTTAACAACATTTGTCTCTTGAGCTCCTACTTTCCCTTTATTCCTATTGTTTATTTCTGTTTCCCAAGCTCCTGTGTTTACATTGGGAAATATACTCACATTTAGGGATTTGTAACTAAGAGCCACAAATAGTAGACAACATATATAACTTGTTTATTTCCCTTTCCCATTTACCTCACTGAATTCTACTGTCCATACCATGAATCTACCACCCTCCATGGGTATTTTTTCTTGACCTCTCTAGATTTTCCAATTGAAGTACGCATATCTAAGATTTCAAACCCAGCATCCAGGTATAAGAGAGTTCATATGACATTTTTCTTTCTGAGTCTGGGTTACCCAACTCAGCATGATTGATTCCTGTTCCATCCAATTACTTGAGAATTCCATAATTTCTTTTCTTTTAAATAAGCTAGGTAACATTTCATTGTGTATACATATACCAAATTTTCATTATCAATTCATCTTTTGATAGACATCTAGGTTGTTTCTAATTTCTAGATTTATGTAAAGGGCAACAATGAGAATTGATGTACAGGAATTTCTGTAGTGGAATATAGAGTCCTTTGAATATATGCCAAAGAGTGGTATGGCTATGTCACATGGGAGAGCGATGCCTAGCTTTTTGAGGAAACTTCCCATCGATCTCTCTAGAGGCTGTACCAGTCTTCTTTGTACCAGCAGTGGGTGAGAATTCCTTTTTCTCTACATTTTTGCATGCATTTGTCTTTATTCATTCATTCATTCATTCATTCATTTATTCATTTATCGGATCTTAGCAATTCTGAGTGGGGTAAGACAAAATGTCACAGGGATTTTACTTTTTAGTTCCCTGATGACTAAACATGTTAAAAGCTTTTAAAGTATATCTCAGCCATTTGTATTGAACAACAATTAGGCTGTTCTTTTTGGTGTTTAGTTTGCATTCTTCATATGTTCTAGGCACCAACCCTCTATAAGACATATAGCTGGTAAAACTTTAATTCTCTTTGGTAGCTTACTATATTACTTTGTTGCACAAAAGCTTTTAATATCATGTGGTCACATCTGTCAATATTTGTACTTAAATTAATGCTTTCACTATGGAAGTTCTGTTCAGAAAGTTGTTTTCTGTTCCCATAAGTTCCAGTGTATTCGCTACTTTATTTTCTACTAGATTCAGGGTATCAGGTCTTGTACTGATGTCCTTGATTTACTTCTAGCCGAGTTTTATGCATGATGAGAGTTAGGCATCTAGTTTTGTTCTTTGACATGTTGCTCTCCAGTTTGGTCAGCACCATTTTGAGTATGTTATCTTTTATTCAAAGTGTATTTGCGGATCTTTTGTCAAAAATCAGTTGGCTGTAAATCTGTGAATTTAAATTTGGGTCTTAAATTCTATTCCACTCTTCAATGTGGCTGTTTTTATTATAACTCTGAAGTATAAAAAAAAATGCTCCCTGGAATTTTCTCATGCTTCAAGATTATTTTGACTATCCTGGCCTTTAAATGTTTCTATATGAAATTTGCATTCTTTTTTCAATTTTTGTAAAGAATTTCATTGGAATTTTAAAGGCTATTGCATCAAATTTATAGATTGCTTTTGGTAGGATGACCATTTTCTGATTGGGTGGTCTTTCTTCTGGTATCTTCTTCAATTACTTTCTTCAATATCTTAAAGTTTTCATTATACAAATCTTTCAAGTTATGATTAGATTTATTCCAAGGTATTTTGTAGTTATTGAGGCTATCATGAATAGGATAATTTCTTTGATTTCTTTCTGGGTATGTTTGTTGTTGGTATATGGGAAGACAACTGAATTTTGGCTGTTAATTTTATATCTTGCTACACTGCTGAATGTATTCATCACCATTAGGAGTTTTCTGGTGGAGATTTTAATATACAGAATCATATCATCTACAAATAAGCATACTGTGATTTCTTCCTTTCAAATTTGTCTCTCCATCTTCTTTGTCTTATTGCTCTAGCAAAGAATGCAAATACTTCACTGAACATGAATGAATAAATTCCACATTGTTGTCTTTTTCTTGATTTTAATGGTAATACTTTGAATATATCTCTATTTAGTATGATGTTGACTGTAGGCTATTGTCTATTGCCTTTATTATTTTGACATATATACCCTGTAGTCCTACATTTTCCATGTCTTTTATCATAAATGGATGTTGGAGTTTGCAAAGGACTCTTCCATCCAGTAAGATGATCATGTGGTTTCAATCCTTGAATATGTTCATGTAGGGGATTACATATGTTGAAACATCCTTGAATCTCTGTAATGAAGCCAACTTGATCACTGTGGATAGTATTTTTGATATGTTTTGAACTCAGGGGGCAAAGAGTTTATTTTGGATTTTTGAATAATATCCATCAAAGAGATTGGACTATAATTTTCTTTTTACATTGGGTCTTTATCTGGTTTTAATTTTAGAGTACTACTGGCTCCAGAGTACTCCTTCATTTGCTGTTACTGAATAGATTGTCAAATATTGGTATTAGTTCTTTGAAGTTTTGGTATAATTCTGCACTGTCTTCATCTGGTCCTGGGATTTTTTAATTTGGAGATTTTTAATTACAACATCTATCTCATTCGTTCTTATGCACCTTTTTATTTATGTCATATTGAATTAAACTTTGTATGCCATATATATCAAGAAATGTAGCTTTTATTAATTTTAATGAAATATAGAGTTGGAGGTAAATCTCTATGGTTTTCTGAAATTCTTCAGGGTCTGTTTTAATATTTTCCTTTTCATTTCTGAGTTCATTAAATTTGGTCCTCTCTCACTTTCTTTTCTTCAATATATGCTTTACTGAATTTGTGTAAATTTCATGAAATCTTATCATATTTAGACCTTCTTCTCTCTCTGCACCCCATAACCCCCCACCAGATTTCATGTATTCTGTCATATATCTTAAGGTCCCCTTATTGAATCAAGTTGGTGTCCCCAGATGTCCCTTGGTGTGAATTTATCTACTGCAGCCTGGTCAGCCCATTGAATATCATTCTCTTAAAGAAGACCAACTTTCCCTCACCCAGCAATAATCAACTATTAATAGTTTCTATCCTAAGCTAAAGTTGGGGTCTTCTGCTCATTTCCCTAATTCTATTTTGGATTTTTATTGGTTTATTTTTAATTTTTTTATTGAGCTATTGTAGTTTTTATTTTTTAAGATTTTATTTATTCATTTTTTCCAGTTAATTATTTATTTAATACCACATACTTAGAAGAAGCTTTTCATTACAACAGCATTGACATATTCAATAACAATTTTCTGAGCTAAGATGCATCTTTTTCAAAATTGTAAATTTTTAGGCTTACAGTTGAATTATTACAGTTATACAATATTATACTCAGTACAAATCCTATAAGACATAAAATTAAATGATGTTTTAACCTTTAAAAAAGATCTCTATTTCATTATTAAAACACACAGTTTCATACAGAAAAATTAATTTTAATGCAATTGAAGTTAAGATGTTTGCACACGCATCTCTAATGTCTATATATCTGATTATTACTAGTCACAGTCAGTTACTTTCTGAGCTCCTTGGCATCTGAGCATGGATAATATAAAGACATCAGGTAGATTTCAATGCTAATGTTTTTCACATCTACTAATTATTAAGGAGCAAATTTTTATGCTTTGAAGAATTTTTTTCTGTTTTTTAATGAACAGCAGACCCCAATCTTATCCAAAGGAATTTAGACAACTGATTACCACTAGATGAGGAACAGCTGACCTTCCTAAAAAAAAGACCTCTAGATAGGCTGACTAGATTCAGCAGAATATGGGAGTGTGCTTCCTGGGAAGTGGGTGTATAAATAAATTTAAAAAAAAAAAAAGAAAAAAATTCTTCAAAGCTATTGTAGTTTTACACAACAGTTCTTAATCAAATTTAGGCCTGCTACCCCATCCATGCCCCTCATTCCCCCACCAGACCTCCTGTATCCTGTAATATCTGTAAAGTCCCATCCATTCAAGCATTTGTACCCAGATATCCTCCAGTGTTAATTTATCCACCTGAGTCTAGTCAGCCCATCTAGAGATTGTATGTAAAGCATATTCTCCCTCACCAAGCACTAATTAGTCTCCAATAATTCTGTCTATGGCAGCCCACCACCCATTTTTCTCTTCCCCTCTGGGCCCTTGTTCAACTGAGTTGGCATGGTCCTGTAATCAGTGTTCACATGTGCAAGTTTTCATGTGGCCTGAAAGCTTCTGCTTCCCTGTACTAATGAACAAGCCCTGGCTCTTATAATATTGCTGAGCACTCTTCCCCAATGGTCCCTGAGTTGTGGGTGAATGAGGTGCAATATAGGAGTCCCATTCAAGGATATACACTCTGAAGCCACATCCTTTAAAACTTGGTCAGTTATGGCCATCTGTGTGCATCACATTCTGTTATATAAGGAAGCTTTACCTGTGAGAGATGAGGGATGCATTAATTTTTGCTCTACTCCTTGTTCCACTATGTTCTAGGAGCCTTAGGTGCAGAAGTTGAGCTATAGATGTGTCACCTAGGACTAGGCATCTCTCAGACTTATATTTTCCATGTCTAAGCACGTGTGGAATTTTTCAGTATCCTTCATCTGTTGCAAAAAGAAGTTTCTATGGTGAGTTGTGTAAAGTTAAGCTTGTCTGTAAATATAAAAATCCCTATTTAGCATATGGTAAGAAATTTCATTTTAAAAGACATATGAAAGAGATAGGGTTTTCTCTAGGATCTATGCTTTCTTCTGCCATGTATATTTGACTGAGCTTACAGTGCTACTCATTGAGAGGGCTTTAAGTCCAATTAGATAGCAGTTGATTGTTCCCCAGATAACAGTGCCACTACTCCACCAATAGAGGAAGTTTGCTGTGCCAATCATTATGGTTATTAGGATTTAGGGCTGGGTTGGACCAGTTGTTTTTCTCCCTTGACAGCATACATATTATCATCTAGCATTATGATAACTAAGCTTCAGATAGGAGGCCTCCATGTCAGTTACCCCTCCATTGCTCTAAGTCCTCTATCTAAAATACATCTTGTTTTCAATAGTAGGGTCTTATCTACTATTTCTAGGAGATAACCAAGAGATTTTCAATTGCCTGTGTTATTTTGGGAGACTCCTGGACTAGTTTCACCAACTATCCAAAAGGAGGTCTCTTCTGCCTGGCACTGTATTCCTTGACAAGCACCTCCCAGGTATACATATGCACTAATGTTTAGACACTGTATGGACAGTTCTCATGGAGTTTAAGGGGCATCACATTTCCCTCTGGGTTTCCCAAACCCTCAAGAGTCATTCATCTCTACTCCCATTCCTCCAGTCTGGCCTCACTCCTTGTCTGTTTGAGTTTGCATAGGTCTAGTGCATGTTGTCAACATTGCTCTAAGTTTATATGAGCAAATTCTCAGAGGCCTGAAAGCCTGTTTCCTTATTTCCATGTACCAACCCTGGCTCTCATGATCTTTCTGTTATCCACTTCCACAATGGTCCCTGAACCATGGGTGTGTGAGATTTAATATAGGAGTCCCATCCAGGGACATATTCTCTGCAGTCTCTCATTCTCTACACTCTGGCAAGTTGTGGCCTTCTGTGTGCATTGCATGTTGTTATAAGAGGAAGCTTCCCTGATGAGAGCTGAGAGATGCATTAGTATACTCTGTCCTTCCGGTTCCTCTAGTCTCTGTGAGTATTAATTTTAGAGGTTCCATTGAAGATGTGTCACTTAGGAAAGGGCATCTCACAGACACTTATTCTCTGTGTTTAACGAGTTGGAACTCTGTTATAGTCTCCATCTGTTACAAAAGGAGGCTTTGATGAGTGATGAGAATTATACTCGTCTGTAAATATAAGGATCTATATTTAGCATGCAGTAAAAAAATATGCTTGTCTAGTGATGTTACAAAAGTAGGGATTTCTCTAGAATCTAAGAAATCTCTTTGTTTTGGTAATTTTGGCTAAAGGTGTTGTTAATAATTTTAAAGAACCAACTCCTTATTTCATTGACTCTTTTTTCATTGCTTGTGTCACTTCTATTTAATTAATTTCTATCTTGATTTTTACTTATCTTTTAACATATGCTCTTTTTTGTGTGTTGTTACTGGTTTTCTGTGCCCTTCAGGTGGATCACTAAGCATTTAGTGATATCATTTTGTCCCATAGATTTTTGTATGTTGTATTTTCATTTCCATTCAGTTCTATACATATTAAGCTCCTTTCTGATTACTCCCTAGATCTATTTTTCATTTCTTACTGTGTTGTTTAGCTTCCAGGAACTTCTGTACTTTTACACACATTTATTTTTCTTGATAAATACATTTATAAATTGGGTCAGATAGTATGCAGAATGATTTTTATATTTTACTGAATTTGTTAATCTTGCTATATGTCTTAATATATGGTTAGTTTGGAGAAAGTTCCATAGCTGCAGAACGGTGGTTTGTTTTTGCTGTTTGACTAATTATTCTGTAAATGTCTGTTAGATCCATTTGATTTATTATATCACTTAACACCAGGGTTTTTCTTTTTCTCTTTATTTTTGGTCTGGTTGACCAATTTATTGGTGACAGTGGGGTACTGAAGATATTCAATATCACTGTTTTGGAAATCCGTGTTTGATTTTAGATCTAATATAGTTTCTTTTATATTAGTTGTCCCTGTGTGTGGTTCAAATGTGTTTAAAATTCTGATATCTTCCTCATGTATTTTGCCTTAATGCATATAAATTGACCTTCCCTGTCTCTTCTAACTCATTTTAGTTTGAAGTCTATGTGTTAGATAATAGAATAAGTACACCAGCTTGTTTCTTATTTTTATTTGCTTAGTATATTTTTTAAAATCCTTCTACCCCAACAAAGCAAAATTTTCACTAAAACCCACCCAGAGCTCAGGAACCATTGGGAAAAAGGGCGCAGAAACATTGTATGAGCCAGGGGAGGAAGAACATGACCATACTGAAGCAGAGTCTTACAGACTCCTGAGACCTTGCTCATATGAGCCTATTGCAATTGTATATGCATGCATACGAACCAGGCAAACTCAGTCATACAACAAAACCAACAGAGAACTGGGAAATGGACAACAGGCCCCAACCTTAGCTGAAGAACTATTGGCAGCTAATTACTGTTGGGCAAAGTAGAATTAATCTTCTTTAAAGGAGAGACTGCATAGGCTGACTAGACTCCAGTGGGTGAACTTGTACTGAAGGGGGTCTGGGTACATGAACGTGACTTGATAGGACTTAATATATGTATCAGAATGCTTGAAATCAGGTATGTGGGTGCTTTGGGAGTGTGTGGTTAGGGGAGGGGTTATAAGATGATTAAGATACCTTTTATGAAACACATAAAGATTCAATAAAAATATACATTAAAATATATACAATCAAAACATTTTAAATAGTTCACAAAATTCAATGAATACTCTTGCAATAGTGGAAAAAGAATACAATTCATTCTGAGCTTAACTAAACTGAAACAAAGGGAGATGGTTTTTAAGTTCTCGAGTGCACAAGAAAGCACACTGATCCTTTGTATTGTGTACTTAATTTTAGGGAAAAAAAGTAGGACAGAGTTTCACAACTTGTCTATATAGTCACTGAGAGAAAGATACCGACTCCCCAGAGGCTTACATTACAGATACTTGAGAAAAAATGCTTTTCAGTTATAAAACTTGCAAGAGACTTTGAAATCATATCACAAAGGAACAGAGGAATAATATGTTCAATTTAAAATTTTCTAAAATAAATGCTTTTAGGGATGTCAAGACCCACAGCCATGAAAAGGCATATCTAAATATCATCAAAAGCAGAGAAGATTATTAAGGACTTCACAGTTCAATTCCAACTTGCTTAAACCTGAAATGTTAGTGTAAAGGGGCATTTGCTAATGATAGACGCAGTGGCAGACAAATAATATGTGCACCAGTCAAATATCGATGAGAAGAGTTTCACAGGACCATATCACGTCATGTTGAACTACTGGCTATTGGTGTATTCTGGGGAAAAGACAGTTATTATCATCAGTTATGTACTTACAGGTGAGATCACCAGGCTCCAACTGATGCTTTGAAACCCATGGTTACACATGGAAAGCCCTGCCTGGTTTATCTCATTGAGTCACAACACAAAACCCAAAGATGAATGGATTTGAAAAAGAGAATTGTCAAGGGGAAGGCCCATTGCCAGGGATTAGAAAGAGATAGGAGAGAGGTGGTGAGCATAACGAGAATAGATTACTCTCAAACTGTCAGAGAGTGAGGCCGGTAAATGTTATAAAAATCATACCATTGTGTTCTTGAATGGGAAAGATCATGAAACTAACATTTTAGGCTTTCTTCCAATAGAAGAAAAGCACATTGTTAATACCCAGTCTTCATGCCATGGCAAGGTTGGCTTTCCATTAAGCAAAACTACAACAAAAGACACCATCCCGCTGCACAAATCTGGATGCTGTTTCAAAGCTTCCTGCTGAGAATAATAGCCATATTTAATTCTGGCTTTAGAGAGAAGGCAGTACACTAACATGATTCTCAGTTGCACTGACACTGAGGTGTTTGTTCCTAAAACATTTGTACTTGAGGGTTAATATACTTCCAGTTGTGAGTTTACATTAATGGATGTGACCTAGGTCAACACATAGTGTATGTGATATTAATAGTGAAATTGTAGGAATGATATGTTATTTGCACTTGGCTTTGGTACATGCAATGTAAAACTTCTAACAATATAAAAGTTCATGTGTTCAGTTTTACACATAACACACATAACAAAGAATAGAGGAGTCCTACGTGTGTCAAGTTAGCTACTTATTTAATTGACTTGGAAAACTTTACTTTGAAGATGGTTAAGAAGATGGTTAAAAATGCATTGCAATAGGCAGGCATGGTGGTGCATGCCTTTAATCCCAGCACTTGGGAGGCAGTGGCAGGCGGGACTCTGTGAGATCAAGTCCAGCCTGGTCTATTTAGTGAGTTCCAGGACAGCTGAGGCTACAGGGAGACCCTGTCTCAAAAAGACAAAAAAAATGGAGGAAAAAGAAAAACTGAATAGAAGATTAAACAATTATTCATTTGAGAGTATGTTTTTATTTTTTAATTCTTTAATTTTTAGTAGTGCTTGGATGAATCTCATTACCTAATGTGTCCTAAGCAGTTTCTCTACCACTGAGTTACCTCATGAACTGAGAATATTTTCCTAATATTTTTTGATGGAGAGGTTATAGAAAAAGAAGAGAATCAAAGATATTAAAAATTCATCATTATTGGCTATAGAAACAATGTGTTCAGTTCAGATGGAACAAGGTGCTTTAAAATAATGCATTATATATAAGAAATAATATATAAATCCAAAGTCAAAGATTTTCAAAAACCTTGTTTCTAATTTTCTTCATTAATTCAGTGATTATGAAAATTAAGGAGTGTTGGTGATGAAAAGATGACTCATAGGTTAAGAGCACTGGCTGCTCTTGCAGAGGACTGGGGTTCTGTCCCCACACCTGCATGGTGGCTAACAACAACCATCCATAACTCCAGATTCAGCATATATAATCCCCTATTCTGACATCTGTAGGCATTTCACAACACAGGTGCACTTACATGCATGCAGGCAGTGCAATTATACACATAAAAATAATAAAATATTTTTAAAATAATGAATGTATTTAATAGCTTGCAGTGAATTCTTGGCTAATATAGACCTCAATGATACAGGATGTGGGAATGATGGATTTATCAGACAAAAACTCATATTTCCAAAAAGTTCATCTCATAATGCCTTCCTTATTTACTTGAGGGAATTTGATGAGAAGTGATAGGATAAAAGATTAGAGAATTGGCAATTTTCCATTTACTTTTATTTGTAGGCTATCTCTAGAAATTCTATTTTTTAATATTGGTACATTTTAGACAGTAAAGTCCTTTATAAAACAGAGTGGTGTGTATGTTAAGTAGTGCTGTTTCACAACTGATGGTTAAAATTTTAATTTGAATTCTTAATTGTAATCCAGAGTCTATGGAATTATAAAATTGTATATGCTTATTTAATTCATGCCATATGTTGTCTGACTGCATTTGGATATATAATATCAGGAAGGCCAAGCTCTGCTGTAGGATCAGGCACATTATAAATTTTAAATGACAGAACATAGATTTAAATGGCATAAGTCTTTAAGATAATTTAGTGACACGTGGAATCATTTGATCATACTATAGTGATAAAATGTATTTTAAAGGAGTAAAATTTATGTACTACTCTATAATTGCACCATTATCAGTGATATAAGGTCAAATGGACTTGCAACATTGCTATAGTTTTTTTTTTTTTTTTTTTTTTTTTTTTTTTTTTTAAAAAAAAAAAAAAAAAAAGAGGACGATAATTGGTCTTTTTGAGACAGAGTCTCCCTGTAGCCCCAGCTGTCCTGGAACTCATTATGTAGACCAGACTGTCCTTGAATTCACAGAGACCTGCCTGTCTCTGCTTCCTGAGTACCGGGATTAAAGGCATACGCCACCACGCCCAGCCCGTTATACTTTTTTGTATATAACAAAGCTTGTATTTTATAGACTTATTCATGTATAAGCAAGAACTAGGATAGATTTTTTAATATGCAGTAAATTAACATGATTTGTTGTAAAGATACAAAAAGTCTTTTGGAATTATTCCATGGAATGTCCAGATAAGCATGGAGTCAGAGAGAAAAGAATAATTGGGTTTTAAGTATTTGTGTCACATCATTTTCAAATGACCTAGAAAGTTAGAGATGCCTAGAATCTTAAATACTAAATCTTGACCATTATAAATTACAAATAAATACTTGTCTGTGCTATGAAGTTGTACAACCCAAATTGCTAAAATATTTTCATATTTTAAAGATGTATTGATAAAGTTATCTTGAGATAAAAATCAGAAATGCTTTTGTTCTTAATTAGTTAATGGATATATTGTTTTTTCATTTGGGTAAGTAAATACTGTTCTTAAAATGCAGCCCAACCAGGTAGGAAAAAGATCAATAGTAAGACAACAAACCTGATACTAGAATAAGAGTGGCAGAACCCAAATTGAATGGTTTGTTTTCTACCATAATACACTTTTGTAGAGCGTGTTATGACAGGAGTTCATTAGAGTGACTTATGACTCTCTTGCTCTGAAAATAATATGTCACATAAATTGACTCCCTATTGCTATATAGTGGCTGGTAATCAGCCTGGTTCAACATCCATACAATTTTAATCCTATTGGCTTGTGGATAGTAATGATAAGTGAAGATTTTAGTGCATGATGTGCTTTCCTGTAAACAACCTAAACGACCTCAAGTTTCAGTAAATGTGTATTATGTTGTTTCCTTTACTAGGCTATGAAAAACAGTGTGCCGAATTGCACATCCAAACTCAGTTTAATTATGTTTGAGATTTACTACTAAAAATAACTCTTTTTTATTTTTTTGGCATAAACACACTTTTTGATATATACAGACTAGTTTCCGTATAAAATAATGACATAAAATAAGGCTGCTATATTGATGTAATCAAAACATATACATATTCAGATTTCAATCATAGATGAAAAATGAGATGTAATAATGTATTTTTTGAAGTTGAATCTATGGTCACTGTGTTGTAAGGTTGATTTCATACTGCTAGAAATTTCCTCTTTATATATCTTTTACATAATCCCTACGAACCTGCAGTCTTCAAAATAAACTGTGTTCATTGATGGTTAAGGAAATAGAGTTTTAGCAAATATGGGAGGTGGAAATGGAGGTTACTAACAAAGTGCTGGGTCCTGTAGAGAACTGATAAGGACAAAGTTCAAATACAGAAAGCTGTCCATGTAGTAGTGGTATTTTAAAAAGAAGAGTAGGAAATTAAACTGCCAAACAGCAAATCTTTGTAAAACCTTAACATATTTGTAAAAATGCTTGAATGCTACTGAACTTAAAGTCTTTCTACATGCAAAAGAATGTTAAGGTAGCATCTGTTTATTACCAAAATTTGATTGAAATAAGTAACTATACATAGGCACTGAGATGTTTAATGTTCTTTTTAATATGAAAAGTATATGTCAATATATTCAGTCTGGACTTTATCCTGTAAATTCCTTACAGAAGGTTTTTATCATAATTAGAATTAAATTATTGCTTCATTTTATCACAGGTTTAATTCAAGTGCCATGAATTATGCAAGCACATTAGTAGAATATTGGTTTTAAACTTAGAGCTTTTAGTAGACAGGAAATTCTATTCCCAATATATGAAATTGAGTCTCAGACCTGGTTTTATGCATTATTATTGTCCATTATTTCAAAACGTTGAGTTAACTAATGTTGCAACAATTTACATATTCAGCAGGAGAAAAACGTAAAAATAATAAAAATAAGTCAGTGAAATAATTTGGCTATGCCATCATATTCCTAGCACTGCATTATTTTAGCTAAATACCCTTGTTTGTTCTTGTGTTAGTGTATGCTTGTATACCTACCCGCATACTGTCCACATAAAGTTGAATATAATGCAAGAATAATTTGAAGAAATATTGAAACATGACACATATTTTTGTGGATATTGCACAGTTTTCTTGTTTTTGAGCAGCTGCTTGTAATTAATTGCAGAATAAAAGCCAGTTATTTGACTCTCAATATTTGCAAGTTGTAAAGGTATTAATCTCTCACAATTCAGCACATAATTACTTTATGAATTTTCAGTTTTGGCAAATGGTTCTTTCTTCTTGCCATGTTTGATTCTTTAAAAACCTTGTTTGGTGAATCCAATGACCGGGCCCACAATGAAGGACATTTAGAGATACAAATGATACCCTGTGGGCCATATATATAAGAATACATTAAGTTTTGCAAAGGGCATTGAGGAAAGATTCAGATACGGGAGGGTGAATAAGTACCATCAAACTATATTATATGAAAATTGTAAAAATTCAATAAAACATAAAATCCTGGTTTGTGAGGTGCCCAGTCCAAAGTGATGCATCTATAATGGAACTTCTTTACCTAAGGTTCAGAGAACATCAGCAAAAAAGAGGCAGAAAGACTGTATGAGTCAAAGGGACAAGCCATCTCCTGCTAGTGAATGCATTCTACACGTGATAGGGAAGCAATGCCCATGAAATCTTGGCCTTGGTGTGTCAACTGGTTTTGTTATTATGTGCCTACTACCATAGTGTGGACATCTTGTTAGATATATATAATGACAAAGCCAGTTAATATGTCGTTTTGGGTGAGAAAAATTTCACAGGCTCTGTTCTAGTTTGTTTCTCCATTGTTTTGACAAAATATTCTGACCAATACCAACTTGGGGAGGAAAGGGTTTATTCAGCTTACGTTTCCAAGGTCACAGTTCATCACTGAGGGAGCCCAAGATAGGAACTCAGGGCAGGATCCTGGATGCAGGAGTTAAAGCACAGGTCATGGAGAAATACTGCTTACTGTTTTGCTCCCTTGGCCCCTACTCAACCTGCTTTCTTATTCAACATAGGCCTACCTGCTCAGGAGTGGCAACACCCACAGTGGGCTGGGCACTTCAGCATCACTCAGTAATCAAGAAGATGCCCCACAGACATGACCACAGGGCAGTCCAATGGATGCAGTGCCCCAATTGAGTCTCCCTCTACACAGGTTTTGAAATTGACAGGTAAAGCTATCTTGCATAGGGTCCAACCTCAAGCTAAAGAGCACCAGGAAATCAAAGAGAAGTGAGGGAGAAAGAATCCATTTATTCCAGTGACTTAATATATGTATCTGTGTTGAAAAATGTATGTATGTTTATTTGTAGCAATAATAGCCAAAAAAGAGGATAAGAAATTGCGAGGGAGAAAAAAATAACAAAAGCTTGGTCTGAATTCATTTTTGTTGCTCTCAGTCTTGCAACTGTTAACATTTTCCTTCATTTTGCAAATTAAAAGAATCACATGCCTGCCCATCAACTGTCACAGTGTCTGCTGTGTATTTTCTGCATTAACTATAGTTTGACTGTGTGTCCTCAAGATTGCTTCACCCTTCATCTTAATCCAGATTATCTGTGTACTTCATTAGCATTTGTTAGAGAGCCAGTGTAATATAGAAAATTCAATTAAGCATCAGTTATCTTGGTTTTACAGTGTCCTTGATCAGGTTATAAAAGCAGAGAATATTGATATGAAAACAACCAAATCTTCATTCTACCAATGATTCTAATTAGCATGAACCTTATTTTTTTTCTTTCCATAGTATTTTAATGATTTTTGGCAAATTTTACATTTATTAATTAAATTTAGATTACAAGAATTCAAGAATTTATAAAATTTTAAGATTTCTTAGATTTAAGAGACTGAAATTATTAGTGTTTAAGATTATTGTTTTAAGGAATAAATAAACTAATAAAAATAAGTAAATTCACAAGTCAATTATGATTGTTTATAGAAAGTATTTTTAAATTTTTTTTCAAATTTCTTTCATAATCCTTTATTAAAAACTGAAATGAAGACAGAACTGGGGACTTGTTCATTAGACATCTATTAATTTTTAATCTAATTTATGTTGCAGTATTACACCATGATTTTTAATTTGTATGTTTCATTTAGTAAACATGCATGAGTGTCTTCACTTTAGTGTATAATATTTAAGAACTTTTTGAATGAATAGTAATAGTGATAATGATTGAAGCAATTATTGATCATATATATATGTATATATATATAGCTGTACTTTAAATGTATTGACATTTAAACACTATAAAATACACTTCTACTTTTGCCATTTAAATATTTTTTTTGTTTATCTTCTTTTAAAAAAACTTTTTATTTGAGCTTTTGTACATTTCATACAACCGTTCTTAAACAAATTTGGACCATGTCCTCCATTCATCCCCCCAAATCCCTCACTGTACATCATGTATTCTGTCATACATGTTAAGTCATATCCAGTTAAGCATTGATACCCACATGGCCTTCAGTGCAATTCATCTACTGGGGCCTACTCAGCCTATCTAGAGAACCTAAGTAAGGCATACTCTTCTTCACCTAGTAGTAATTGCCTCCAATAGTTCCCATTCAAGGGCCTGTTCACCACCCATTTCTTTTACTCCACTCTGTGCCCTAGTAGTCTGATTGAGTTGGCATGGATCCTGTGCTCAATGCCAAAATTGCCATACTTCCGCATGTTCAAGCATCCAGTGTCCTGAAAGCCTTTTCTTCCCTATGCTCATGAACCACTCTGGCTCTTACACTCTTCCTACCCCTTGTTCCCCAATGGTTCCTGAGCCATGCGTGTGTGGAATTTAATACTAGAGTCATATTCAAAGACATACACTCTTCATTCTCCTATTCTTTAAAACTTGACCAGTTGTAGTTTTCTGTGCCCATCTGTTGTATAAGGAAGCTTCACTGGAGAGAGCTGATAGATGCACTGGTTTTTTTTCTCTTCCCCTGTTCCGCTATGTACCCTGAGACTTAGGTGTGGAGGTTCAACATCTCACAGATGTATATTCTCTGTGTCTGACCAGTTGTGGGGTTATGTAGTAGCCTCCATCTGTTGCAAAAAGAAGTTTCTTTGATGAGTTGTATATGGTATGCTTTTCCTTATAAGAATCCATATTTCTCATATGGTAAGAAATTTCATTTGTCTAGAGATATGACAGAGATAAAGTTTTCTCTAGGATCTATGACCTCTTCAGCCATGCGTATTTGCCTGTGTTTACAGTATCACCCACTGAGTTTACTCCCGTTGAGAGTGATTTAAGTTCAAATAGATAGCTATTGATTACTTATCCAGCTAACAGTGCTACTATTATACCAATAGAGGTAGTGTGCTTGCTGATCATTATGGTCAATTTGGCTATCATATATCAAAGATATGTTTCCTTGATGGACTACATTCAGTAATTCATCATATTTCATCTCATTTGATGTTTAAAGCAACATTCTTACATGAAAGTTAATCGTACATTAATGTCTAAAACCTATAGTGTGTCTTGTATATTAATTTACAAGTCAAATTTTTTAAAAATGTAAGACTATCATTCAGTTTTCCATTCACATCGCATTTCTTTTGAAACAGGGTCTCCCTGTAACCCCAGCTTTGACCATAATGGTCTAGATTGCACAGATATCTGCCTGACTCTGCCTCCCCATTGCTGGGATTAAAGGTGTACACCACCATGACTGGCTCCCGTTTATACTGCAAAATCATTTTTTACTGAACTTTGTGTTTTTAGTATCCCTTTTCCTGTCAGAGCCATTGCTCATCCTCTGAACTTGTACAGTTGTCAAATTGACTAAGAAGCATTACCTTCCATCAATCTAAAATCCACTGACCTAAACTATACTATTCTATCATTTCGTATCTCTTCCTGTAACATTTTCCATAACCTGAGAAAATATGCAGATAATATGGCATGAAGACTTGTTCGTGGTTAACATCAGGACTGCTTCAAATGTCATCTTCTGGCTTGGACAGTTTCAGTGGCATAAAAAGCCAAAGGGAAATCTATTAACTCAAAACCCTCTGAAAAATACACACACAATATCTGAACATGAGTGCATATGTATACCTGAAGGCTATATAACAAGGAACACACAGTACCAGACAGAAGAAACCTTCCTCGGAATTTTTGGTCAGGGTAGTAAAAGAAATCCTCAAAATAACACAGGCTTTGGTCATAGACTTTGATTATCTCCCAGAACTTGAAGGCAAAAACCTACTCTAGAAGACAGGATGTACTTCGGATATAGGATTTGGAACAGTGGAGCTGGAACTCACCTGGAAGACTTCTCCCAGCAGACTAGCTCTCATTGTTCTAGAGAATGCTACAGGAAAAAGTAAATCAATGGTCCATCCCAGATGTAAGACTAGTAACCAAAGCAACTGGCACAGCAACCTGTCTCTATTGGGGCAGTAGTGTCACTTTTATCTAGGAGTTAATCAACAGCTATCTAATTGGACTTAAGGCCTTCTCAATGGGAGTAAACTCATGGGTGGCACTGTAAACACAGCCAAATACACGTGGCATGAGAGAACAAAGATCCTACAGAAAAACTATCTCAGTCATATCTCTAGACAAATGAAATTTCTTACTGTATGCTAGATATAGATCCTTACTTTAACAGACCATATACTGTACCCCTCTCATCAAAGAAGATTCTTTTTACAAGAGTCAGAGGCAATTATGGAGTTCCACAACTGGTCACACACTGCGAATTTATGTCTGAGAGATGCCTAGCCCTAAACGACACAACTACAGTATAACTTCCATATCTAAGTCTCATGGAACATAGCAGAACAAGGGGTAGAGAGAATGATAATACATCCCTCTCACCAGTAAAGCTTCCTCATACAGTAGTGTGTGATGCACACCGAAGTCTACAAGTGGCTAAGTTTTAGAGACTAAGAGACTGCAGAATGGGTGTCCCTGAATAGGACTCATATACTAAACCTCACCCACCCATGGCTTGGAACCATTGTGGAAGAGGGTGTGGAATGATTGTAAGAGCCAGGGTTGGTGCATGAACATAAGGAAACGGGATTTCAGGACTTTAGAAACTCACAACAACAGTAACAGCATGAGCAAGACCCATGCAGACTCAATGAGACAAAACACCAGCATAGAGTGGGGTAATTGAGCAGGAGCCTCAGCCTTAGTGAAGGAACTAGTGGCAACTGCCTACTGCTGGATGAGGGAGAGTAGATCTTCTTTAAGGGAGTGACTCTGGCTAGGCTGACTAGACTACAGTGGATCAATTGCACAGAGGAGCATCTAGGTACAAATGGTTGAAGAGATAGGTTTAACATATATGACAGAATATGTGAATCTGATGAAGGGTGGGCTATGAATGGAGGAGGAAGGGGTATAAATTTGATTAGGATCCATTTTATGAAATGCACAAAATCTCAATAAATAAAATGGGAGAGGGGAGTTCTTTTTTTCTCTAAAACACAGCTACTGTAATTAATTCATTTGTAATTATATCAGTATGAAAGCACTTTGTAGAATATTCAGTTTAAATGCTTTGGGGAAGATATGTCTACTTAAATTTGCTTAAACCTACCCTCTGAAGTCCTGTTCTATCTGTGTGTCCAATTCTTCCTCATCGCCATTTTCTTTATATATTTATTTGTAAATTTTGTGTACAAGTTTTTACTTGCTTGCATGTAGGTGCACTCATGTTGTGCACTACCTGGGGAGGCAAAAAGACTGCATTGGATCCCCTGATACTAAAGTTAGGGATGGTTGTTAGCTGCCATATAGAAGTTAAGAATAAGCCTGTTTACCTCAGTTTTTAAACAGGGCATCACAGATTTTCTTGACAGTGGATGAAAATACCAGGCCTCTAGGAATATGGCCCATACTGACAGTAAATAATAACTAAATGTCAGCACAGTTTTCTACTGATGTAAAAACCATTTTGATTCCTGTTTAATGTTTCTAAGACAACTAAATTTTATGAATGTAAAATTATGATGTAAACCAAAATCTTCCTAATTCTTCTCTCTTTGTTGAAACTCTGGCCAAAACCATGAATTTATAGACACTGTATAATTATTGAATTTAAGGTACATAACTATTGAAGACTAGAAAAATCTTTAATGCAAAAGAATTTTAATTAGTTCCCATTATTCTACCCTTCAAGAGCCAGTGTCCGAATTTCCACTCCTGCCACAGTGTTGGTATGCATGTTTTCTTCTAGATCTGAATATGTAAAGATAATAGTTACATTGACATGGAGAAACCTGGAGAGTGCTTTCTCCAACACCCGGTTGACATGGAAATGAATGCTGTTAAATCATGTTGCTATTTTCCAAATAAATGTGACAAATCATATCTCCATAATTTGAGTCTAAGTCAAATTTAAAATTCACAATTGAAGGATGTTTGTAAAACATCATGAGGGATCAGTGCCCCTCAAGACAGTTACTGAGTTCAAGAAGACACAGACACTTTTAAAGACAGTAGTTCTCTAAGAAGTCCTGAAACAGAACAATGTGGGGAGCTGAATGAATCCTAGAACAGTGAAAAGATGTTAGTTTACAAAATGCAGAAAATATGAATAAGTATGACCTTAGTAATTAATCAATAAAAATATTTGTTTCTTAGTGCCAGAGATATGCAATACCAAATAAGAGGTTAATAAGGGAGAACACGTATACATTATATGAGGAATTTATGTAACTTCCTTGTAGTTTCCATAAATATACAATTATTCTATATTAAAATGTACTTTAACAATGCCTACAACTCACTGAGAATTTCAATGTTGAAGTATGTTTCAGTTTCTTGAGTAATAATGTTATTTCCCTTTATAGAAAAAAAAAGCTATAAAATTACAGAAATAGACTGATCAATAGAGAGAGAAAGCGGGTCATGGAGAGAAGAGGAAGGGAATAGCAGGAGAAGAGTGACAGCTTAATAAATAGCTTAATATTTAATTTGTTTTACAGATTTTATGGGAAGTTTTGTGATTTGTCTGGTAAAATACACATTTATATGTATAAAACTTTTTTTTTAAAACTCTATGTGTATGCTGAACAGTTGTGAAGAAGATGATTTTAGGCCAGGCCTAGTGGCACATTCCTTTAAAACCAGAACTTTGGAGGCAGAGGCAAGCAGATTACTATGTGTTCAAGGCCACCTTGTTCTACCTAGTGAGTTCCAGGTCAGCTGTGGTTACAGGGAGACCCTGTCTTAAAAAGACCAAAGGAAAACAAAAGATGACCTTAGTTGACAAAAACTACACCAAAAATTCATTTTCATATATATATCTTTATACTTTTCCAATAGTTTACAGATTTTTAATTCAGTACGCACATCAAATATTTTCTTTACAAAAAATCAGGTTTAAAAGCTACATGTCTATTGATTTGCATTTGCATTTGGAAAATTTAAGACATTTTTATTTACCAAAAATAAGAGTGTAGTCCCTTACCTCTGTTACCTAGCACTACTTTCTAAAAGTTTTATAACATTCAAAATCGTGGTACAAGAGAGGAATAAGGATCTAAGTCTGAGCCTGAGGGAGACATTTCAAATGCAGCTATAACCGAACCTAAGTGCCAACAGGTACTTTCCTTTTTGATTAACATATTCAGAAATGCTATGCCTTGAACGTGAACTTTAAATGAAAGCACAACATTACATTTTTACACATTAACAACATTCATGTTCTTTGAATCTAACTTTTAAATCAAATACCTGACAGATTCTTGTATTTTGACTATCTAAGTCTGTCAGAGAAATGGATGGGTTATAAATATATGGAGAAGTAGTTCATGCATGAGGTAGGTCAATTTGTATGCATTCAAGCTGAACACTTGCTATCGTTCCATTTGTGCCTTCTGGCTCTTACAAAATTTCTCTACCACTGGATATACTGTAAGTTGAAAAGAATAAAGTATTTTTAATGCTAGACAAATCATGCTTATAGCTTCTAATCTCCTAATTTTTATTCATATTAAAATTACCCAAATTATGACTGCAGCTAAAGCTCATACACTATATCTTTCAAAAAATTAAAATAATTTTAAATGTTTTCACCACAAAGAACATACAAGATATTTCCCAAGTATTAATATTAATATTGTGATATATATACATATATATGTATATATATCTCACTAGGCACCCCATAAAATTTACATTTTCTTATTTTGTTTTGTTTTAAGTTTTTCATGTGTATGAATGTAATTCTTATATGTATGTAAGTGCACCCATGTAATGCAATGCCTGCAAAGGTCAGAGGAGTGCATTGAATCCCTTGGAACTGGTGTTACGATAGTTTTTACCTGCCATGTTGATCCTGGGAACTGAACCTAGGTCCTCTGTAAGAGAGTCAGCACTCTTAATACCTGAGCCTCTCTACAACTCCTGTTGCACATTTTTGTATCAACTGACAGCAAGTTAAAATTAAAAACAAGCCGGGCGTGGTGGCACATGCTTTTAATCCCAGCACTTGAGAGGCAGAGGCAGGTGAATCTCTGTGAGTACAAGGCCAGCCTGGTCTACATAATGAGTTCCAGGACAGCTGGGGCTACAGGGAGACCAAGTCTCGAAGGTCCAAGAAATAAAAAATTAAAAACAAAAACTATAAAATAAGGCCTCTAAAATGTAAAATAATCTTATTTTACAGAGTTATGTGGAGATGTTTTGCCATGGCTCTATCTAAATTATTATGGAGTTTAATGCTACCCTAGGTTTTCAATAATCATCTTGGTTTTAAAATTATATACCTTACATAGTAGATGTTACTCTGAAATATTATCTATAAGCTTTTCCAAGTGTTGTGTTAGTTAACTTTAAATAGTCATTACAAAATACCTGAAAGAAATGATTTAAAGGATAACTTGTGACTTCATGTTTCAGAGACTTAAGTCATTCACCGCACACAGTATATGATGGATGAATTCACACAATAGGAATTTGAAACTAGAGAAAGGGAGAATGCCTGCTCTTCCTGGCTTTCTCCTTTCATCTTTCATTCTACCATGAGATGGTTTTTTCTAAATTCCTTGCAGATTTTCCATTTAGCGATAATGGAAATGTTCTCACAATCACACCTAAAGCTAAATTTCCATAATTTCCAGAGTTCTTCTGACTTCAGTTAATATGGTCATCAACTATTACAAGTGTTGACCTGAAAAAGTATGATAAGCAGACTCAAACACATGTGTCTCCATTCTATGTGACAGGCTTGCATTTGTAGATTTACTTTTAAAATTTGTGTCCCATGAAAGATAAATAATAGCAACATTAGGGACTTTTTATGGAACTAAAAATAAGATCTAGATATTGTAAATTTTTAGAGAAACTTTTACAAATAACTCACAATTTGGCTAAACTAGGAGTCATATATCATAGCAACTTTCCAACTCAATTCATCAGAGTTAAATGTGTTTGTAAAATAGATTTGGATATTCTTTTAAAATTTGTATCAATGAAGAATGACCATAAACTGTGTGTGTGTGTGTGTGTGTTTGTGTGTGTATGTGTATGGCTGTGTTTTGGGGTATTCCACTTTCAATCCCAGCACTTCCAAGATGGAGTAGTAAGAAGAATTTGAGAGCAGCTGTGACTACACAGTGAGTTTGAAACCCGCTTGGGCCACAGGAAACCCTCATTCAAATCAATAATAATTAACCAAAACAAACAGTTTTCTTATTTGTATGGTACATAATTTCTAAATCTGACATTTTTATATATTCATAAATTTTCAATAAATCTATCTATGTGCACCCATGATTTCTTATGCCCTTTTGTAATCACCTTTCTTTCCTCTTTTTATTCCAAACAAATACACAGTCACTAAAGATCTAGTTTCTGATGTAAGATATTACTTTGAATTTTCCAGGTTTGGAATGAAATGAATTTTGAATTTTATACTATTTTCAGGAAAATTTTCTTATAATCTGCATCATTTCTTTTCAGCCAGCTTGATTAGTAATAATGTTATCGGTTTCAAAATTTGTTTCATTATAATTATGAGAGTTTTTTCATTGCATAGTTGTAGTCCAGTTTGTTTCAGTAGTTATCAATAAGCATTTGGGATACTTATAGACTTTCCACACTGCTAAATAAATTCTACAGACATTTACGTTCAGGAATTTATGAGACTACATTATCATTTTGCTTAAGGAAAAGTTTGAGAGTACAATGGCTGAGTAATGTAAGAGGTGAATGGTCAAAGTCATTTCCCAAAGTAGTTGTGGTCCTTCACATTCTCAGCAGCAGGATTGCCAACAACATATGGTAATGTCCACTCATTCGTGTCCAAAGGCCTGTGCTTGAAAATTGTCATCTGAAATCATTTATTGACTTTTTAATCTCATTCTTATTATTGTGTTTGTAAGGTCTTTACATATTCTGGACATAATAATTTATAGGTTCTATATTTTTTAAGTATTTTCCCAGTCTAAGGTCAACTTTTTATTCTTTAAATAGTGTCACTTGAAGAGTTTTTCATGTAGTCCAATCTGTTCTTTGAGGATTGTACTTTGACATTTGTCTAAACTATTTCATTAAATTAAGGTCACAATGATTTTCTTTCAGTTTTATAAAATATTTATAATACAAGGTTTAAATTTTAGTTCGATGTTCTTTCATCAATAAATTTTGTGTATTGTGTGGTCTGTAGACTCTGGTGTATGTCTGCACATGGATATTTAATTTGTTCAGTGATTATGTTGTTCTCAAGTCAATTTCTTTCATTCCTTTCCATACACCTTTTGTCTGTATGTGTGTGTGTGCTTGTTTCTAGTCAGTTTTTTTTTTTTTTTACATTTTCTTTGGTCTATTTGTCTTTTTATGACCAATCTCATAAAGGTTTAATTGTATTAGCCTTGCAATAAATCTAAAAATGTTGTTACTGTCACTTTTTTATTTTAAGAGGTTCAATAGACTAGGATTATTGCTTTATATGAATTATAAAAACAATTTTTAAATTTCCAGAAATAGTTTCTTGAATGTTTTTCACATAACTGCAGCTGCTACAGATATATTTGTGTTCAATTAAAATATTGAAGGTATTGATTTTAATCCCAGAAATCCAAGTCTTATAAAACTCTTCTAGAAAATTCCCAACCCTCATTCCATATTTCAATGGTTATTGGGATAACTCACCAGACCTTGTTTATAGTCATCACAGTGGCCATGGTTTATTATTACAGAAAGGATATAAGGAAAAATAGGGAAAAGACAAAGACCCATGACATGAATTCCAAATAAAAAGAATGCATTCTCCCTGCACAGGTCCATGGATTACGATAGTGCACTTATTTGTGATAAAGTGTGTAAACTTTTACACAGAGGGAATTTCATTAGAGACTGAATAACCTGAAGTTTCATTAGAGCCTGGTCAAGTAAGCAACCTGTAATGAGAATGTACCAGTTACCAGTGCTTCATAATACCAGAAATAAATAGGCATCTGTCCTAAGTACGGAATATTCGGAGACAGCGTGTACATATCTGAACGGTGAAAGTTCTCCCTACTTTGAAGGTCTCAGACACCAGCCAGGGAGAAACCTTGTAAGTAGTTCTTTTCAGGGATATCAGTCACGGCCTGCTATCCTGATTATTCTGTATACAAGTTCTACTGAGACAAAACAAAATTAAAGTAATGCATTCACCTGATATTCTCAAATCAGCGCCTATAAAAACATCACATTAACATTAGCACTACTATCTAATTTTCAAAATGTTTTTGTATAGACAATATATTTAAGTTTTCTTGAAGACTTTATTATATAATTTGAAAAGATCTTCAAAAGGCCTTATATAGTGGCAATATTTTTGAAGATATGCATGCATATAATGCTTGAATTAGGCTCTGTTATAATAATCATAGATGTCAACATTTTCATATTGTTATATTCTGTTGCTTAATATCATTAGTCAAAATAGTGACTAGGTTTTGATTCAAGACACAAACCTACCATTTCTAGGACAATTACTATTTTCCATATAGTTGGATTAACACAGTTTTTGTGTTTTACTTTTTGATAAAGTTGTTCTTCACAGTGGATTATTGCTGAGGGAAAGAACATCACTCTCCTTTCGGGCCATGGCAGCTAGAAGGTTGCCTACACCTCAGTGGTTAGCCCCATGCCCATGAACATATAAGCAGCATTAACTGGATCAGGGAGTTAATAGAAACAAAAAAAAAAAAGGAGGACAAGATGTTGGAAGTGTATATGAGCAGGGGAAAAAAGGGAAGGTGGAAGGAGGTAGTAAAGAACAGCAAAGGTCAAAATATACTAATTAAATATGTTATCAAAAGTTTATATGTACGAATGAAATTATCAAACAAAAATAAAAAAGAAAAAAATGAATACACCATTTTGAGGCTACGAATTATCAAAATTTACTCAGCTATAGATGGAAAGTCTGTAATAAAATCCATTAATTCTCTTGAATAACTAAAATCTGACTTCAGATGTTTAATTCAGAATATTCAGAGATAAGCCTTAAACAATCCACAAATACCCCTGTTTTCTTCAGTGATTCCACAAGTAGAAACACAGAAGTGTTCATGTTTTAGGGTTATGAAATCTGGACCATAAAAAAAAGAAAAAGAAAAAATATTATAGATAATTAATTATAAACTTAAAAATAGAGTTCAGTAAATAACAATCTACATCACATATGTAAGCAAATTGTTCACATATTTTGAGCATACAAACTAACATATTACATATTCATATATAAAGTAAAGTGAATCCCTCTTTTTTTTCCTTCTTTATATCTTGACCATCTGATACTCCTGCCTCTACCTCCCTACCACCTCAAAACTGGCATTCTAGTCTTTGCTAACTATGCCTAGCTTATGCAGTGTTGGGGATCAAAACCACAGCTCTCCACTTATTAGTCAAGTACTCTACCAACTGACCTGTATCACTAACAATTTTTAAAATATTAAAACAAAAGAAGCATAAGTAGCATAAAACTTATCTAGATTTTTATTTGAATATACCTTTATATGTCTTCGGTGATTTTAAACATTAAATGAAATAAATGCAAAATGTTTAAAACAGTTTCTGGTCATGTCAGAATTATGTGTATCTGGATTGTTAATTGGGGCTCATTTACTTTCTGGTACATTAGTCTAATGTTGTGAATAATGTTCTCTTCACATATGTTTTAGGGTGCTTGGAATTAAAGGAAGATACTATTGAAAACCTTCTTGCAGCTGCTTGCCTTCTTCAGCTTCCTCAAGTAGTAGAAGTGTGCTGCCACTTCCTCAGGAAGCTTCTGCATCCATCCAACTGTTTAGGAATCCGGGCATTTGCAGATGCTCAAGGGTGCATTGAATTAATGAAAGTGGCCCACAGCTACACAATGGTAAGGATATTTAATGTGTAAATAGTATAGGTATTCAATGTGTTATCAAAAAGAACATAATTACTATGATGAAATTGAGCCTTTATAGTCTTTAAAATAACTTATGTGCTTGATGCATTATTATTGATTATTATGGGATATATTATACTACCTGATAATCTCAAGGTAAATCTCAAGGTATTTGTGACCTTATTATATTTTATGATTTCATACTTTCTAGAAAATATAGATATTTACTGTGTGTGATTTTAAATAGTACATAAACCAATTTTTCTTCATTTTTCTCATTATTCCAATTTTTTCTATTCATTTCCACTACCGCTATTTTTTTTTAAATCTAACTTCTGGATTTTTCTTTTAACAGCTCGACCATAGACTGTTAAAAACAGCATAGCTCTTTCTTTATGATTTGTGGATAGTAATCTTATTTATTCATATAGTAAATATTACATTCCTGAACTAATAGTAATGTCCATATCAAGGCAACATATTTAGATATACAGAATAGTTATACATTTTATAGAGACTTCCCAAGCTATTGTCATAATAAAAAAGATTAAGTGGCATTTATAGCACTCAGCAAATATTTTTAGAATAATGTTAAATATGTTTTGTATTTTCCTCATGATTTTCATTCCATATATGTCTGTATTTTACCATGAGTAAAGAGATCTAAAAATTATTTAAATTGTATACCTGAAGTGCATGTCCTTGATGTGGTTGCATTTTATGTATTCCACTCTAAGTATATACTTTTACAGATTCCAACACTAATCACATTTCTTCTGATAGAAATATTTATTCTAACATCACTTACAATTTTCCTCACTTAAGGTAAAACTCTATATCAATGTTAGCTATTTTTGCTCTTAATATATTACTTATATTAACTTTTTATTGTTACTATAGAAGAAAATAACTAAAAATGTATAAACTATTTGCTTTCCAACTAAATGGAAGAATTATCTATTGTAATTTTCAGTAGGATTTATTGTGCCTGATTATTTAAAAAATAAAACATAAAATATAACATTTCAAATTTTATATACAAATCAAGTTAAAGTATTTAATTTGTATTCTTAGAATTTCAATGTTTCCTATTTTTTGTTCTTCAATCATTTAAGAAAATTACCAAATTAGATGAAAATACAGCAAAGGAGTTGTTTGCTATTGTGTTTTAAATCCTTTGGAAATAGTCTGTGACAGGGCACAGTACTGTTTCTGAAATTACATGAACCATTCAAAATCAACGTAAACAAGTACTTCATCAACAAGAATATCAATGTCCAATTGATCTCATTTAATTAGGCATATTTCATTACAATTAAGGGCTCATGGCTTACCTTATCCAAAGAACAATATGTTGCCGTCTAGAAGGATAATGGTCCCTTTTGGTCTGGTCTAAAATTATTAACTTACTAATAAAAATGTTTTCCTTGCAGCTGTTCAGGCTGTTCCACAGTTTACCTGATAATATAACAATATTTTATTGACCTTAAAATATATATTCATTATGAAAGCATATTTAAAACAGAAATAAAAGATTTCTAGAAAGATACATCTATATATGTCTATATTTGAGATTGAGTAGATTGTGTTGTGTCATGTCGATTGAAATTAAATTTCAAAGATTTTAAATGATTTAAAAGATTCATTGAAATATGAAACTATAATATTCTCCAATTGTTCATAATCAGTGTTTTAGGAGGAAAAGTGTTAATCACAAGTTATCTACTCAGATCGCTTTTTCTTTGATTCCAACACTTTTAAATTAGTTGCTGGTTTTTGATATTAAAATTTCTCATCACATGATTGTCCCTGAATCCTGTCTAATCAGTAGGATCGGTTGACCAATCTTATACTACCTGTGCTTTGAAACAAAACCTATTGCTCTTCCTTCTTATTTTTTTTTGTTTCATTTGATTCAGTAGCATAACCCTCCAGTCTTCCTAATATATCTAGAATGGAAGTGACTTTGAGCTTTTAACAATTATATTGTCCTATTCTGATTTCCTTTTTGAAATTCTATAGATGCTAACACTGTTCTACCAAGTGCAGACCTTAACATCTTTGTATTTAAATGATCCTTAAAGTTTTGGAGGGAAGTTGAACAAGAATGTCAAGTTGTTCATGTGTAAAACACTGGAAAATTCTTAATACAAGCCTAATATTAGGCAGAGATGTGAAATGGATTCTCAAACATTAAACTTTGGCCTATTAATATAAAGATTGCACTAAAATCACTAAAGGAAATAATATCATTGTACTCTGTTTGGAGTCATTATTAAAACTTGGCTAATTTGAATGCCATGTTTTAAACCAGTAGCATGGGATGAAACAAAACCTTGAGAATAACAAGAATGGAAAACATTTCCAAGTAATCAAAGGGTTTTCAAATAAAATAAAGCAAACTAACTGTATATGCACACAAATAGCAGTTTTCTGTGAGTGAGTAAAACTGGGATATAGTAGTATCTGTTCTTGTGTGTTTGATGCAATGGGATTATTTCTAGGACAGTGGCAAATAAATGAGTCTCATTCTTCCTTTTAATATTAGTAGAAGGATAGTCATTTATATTAAATGCTACACAAAATAACAATTTCCGGGGCTGGATAGATGACCCTGTGGTTAAGAGTGCTTGGTGCATTTGCAGACAGCCAGTGTTTCTATTCCCAGAAACCAGACAGGGCAACACACAATCACCTGTAAATCCAGCAACAGGGAATCCAACATCTTCTGGTCTCTGAGCATACTTGCAAACATGAATATATAGTCATTCAGATATACATATATAACACATAAATGAAAATAAATTATAAAATGTGAAATTGTGTGTGTGTGTGTGTGTGTGTGTGTGTGTGTAGAACTGATCTGCAGTCCATAAAGATGAATGTAAATCCCTGATAGAATGCTTCTCTATCAATCATAATTCCAACTTATCTTCAAGGTTAGCTCTGTTTTTGAAGATTAGGTAAATGAATAGGTGATATAGCTTCCAAGAGAATCCTTAAAAGCTATGCCATCACTGTTGAAATGGAAAACAATTGATTTCCTCTATGAACATCTCTGAAAGTTCTGGTAGAACACTGTCCTGAAGAGTTTTTCTGAGAACAATTTACATTGAGCTGACATTCAATATCATTACTAGAAAACTATTTGAGTTTTCTTAACTTTCCACAGACCTTTAAGAGCTATTCAAGTCTCTGATTACTTACCTATCCTCTTTCTTTTTGTTTTATATTTTATTTATTGTTCTTATTTTATGTGTATGAGTGTATTGCCTGCATGTAAATGAGTGCAGCCATGTCATGCAATGCCACGGAAGTCAGAAAAGGGCTTCAGATTCCCCTGGAACTGGAGTTAAGGACAGTTCATAGCTGACATGTGGGTGCTGGGAATTGAACCCTGCTCCTCTGCAAGAGCAGTCAGTGCTCTTAACCACTGAGCCATTTATCCAGCACCCCTAGCCTCTTTCTATATAGAATATAGACTAGTTTGTTTTCTTCCTCTAGCATTGTATCCAAACACTCCTTAAAGTCGTAAGATCAAAGTTCACATTTGGTTTTCTAAGACAGGCTGTCCTGTAGCCATATCCAGACTGGAACTAGCTATGTAAGCTAGGCTGGCTTCAACTTCTGTTTTGTGAGTGCTAGGATTAAAGGTGAGTGTCCACATATCTGGCTAAAGCTCACATTTTCATGAGAGTGGTATTCCACACCTGGCTTTGAAAGTACCGCCTGGGTATTTCCCTCAAAGTTAGATGGAAATGATCTTGTATCAAATAACATGTGCTTTGTTTTCCATGAACTCATGCATTGTTTGGATGTTTCTCTTGGCAGAATCCATACTGTATAATCCTAAGAAAGCCTTCAGCTTTCATTTAAATTTTACCCAGACAAAATGAGTCTCATTGAACTTTTTATGACTTTTCTTTTTCATTTGAATTTTTTGGATTGTAGCCATTTCATAGAGATAAACAATTTCATTATAAATTTACAATCATATCTTTTGGGGCAGTGAGGATGGAACCCAAGGTCTCACACATGCTAAGGAAATGCACTCCCACTGTGCTACAGTCTCAAGTTCTTATTTTAAAGACAGGGTTCTCTTAGTCTGCCTAGGCTATTTTCAAACTCTTGATACTCCTGCCTGTGCCCCCAAATGGCTATAAATGCAGATGTGCCACTTACTATTCACCTTTATGTCTTTGTGATAGATCTTCCCAAATATATTGAAACTTTCTTAATGGAAGTAAATGTCAGCTCTTTTGCTTTCTATTTCTTCTACACGTGTCTCATTACTATATCACAGTAAGTGAGCAAATCCATGCATTTCTCTTGCTGTTCTTTCATGATTGTGGCTCTCATAAATCTTCAGTTCACTCACTTAATAACAATGCATGTAGGTTTTGCCTTTGGCGTGCTTTGTAACTGCATTTCTTATCCTTCTCTTCCAATTCCAGTCATACTGAATGTTTTTACTGTTTTCGTTTACTTATTCAAGCAGAATATTACATAATTTCTTGACTTCATCTGCCAGAAATATATTCTGCCACATAATAATATCACTTTCTCCTCTGCCTCAATCAGATCTCTTCTCAAAATACTTTCCACAGACATTTCTATTCTGACTATTCTATGTAATATGGAATTTCCTTCAAACACTTTATATTCATTCCAGTACTTATTAATTCCTGGCTTCATAATACTTTTATTTTTTGTGATCATTGCTTATTTGTTTTATTTATGTAGTACCTTCTTCAGCAGTATTTTAAAAACCCTGACCCAAATGCTTAAAGAAATAGCTGTTCATCAAAGCCATTATTGGATGAATGAATCAATGCCTCAATAACTTACTTCTATATAACAACTCTTGTAGTCAGTAGCACTGGGAATATAAGCATGAACTAAATTTCAATATATTGCTCTTAGAGTCAAGATTAGGATGGTGCATGAAATTAATAAATACAGATTATTTGACTATAGATACAGGTTAATGCATATGCAAGAATGGTGGATGCTATGACAAAATGATACCTGAAAAGCCTTTATCAGTGAATGATATTTATGCTGATTTGTAAAGGAGGAAGGAGTGAAATAGACTTATCAATGATTTGAGTTGTGGAGGAGTTTGTTCTGCTTAAGAACATGCAAGTGAAGTTTGATGATAGGGAGAAAAAGGTAGTGACATGGATTACCAAAAGTAGAACCAAATTCTATACAGTGATTTTTTAAAGGATTTGGGCACTCATATTTAGTAACATGTTATACCACTGAAAGATTTTGAATAATAAAAAGATCTAGGTTATAATTCCAAGAATAATGGTATCAGACTGGCTTAATGATAAAAGACTGATTAATAACAATCATAAATACATCTCTAGAAAAGAATAATACTTTACAGGTGCATAGTGGAAAAACAAGAAGAAAATAGAAGAATTCACATTCTGCCTTTGTGTTGGGCACATAAACAGCAGTTCCGGCAGCAATACTTTCCTTATTGATTCCCATGATTCTATACATTAAATAAATGCAGTATGTATCAGGAATTTCTTTTTTTATAGTGGTGGGGATTGATTCCCTGGCTCTGGCATCATCTAGGTTTACACACTTACACATCTTCAGCCCCATCAGTCATTTTTAAAAATATTGAATATATTTATTTTAATATTAATGGAATATGTGTGTAATGTCCATACTAAGAATGGGGGCAAAACAATGGCTCAATATTATGAAATAATTTACTCAAGATCAATAAGAAAATTTTTCTGGAGAGAATTAAATGCAGTACATACTGTCTTGTACAAATTCGTCACTGTCCCCAGTATGATGATTCTTTGTTGTGATTACATTTTGCCTTTAGTAACTGATTTGATTTGTGATAGCCAGAAAGTAGAGAATCAATTGCTTCTTACAGTCTTATAAACTTCAAGTGTAGACACACCAGATAACTCAAGGAGAATTTTCTTATTGTTTTGGTTTAGGCTGGTTTTATGTTTTCTCTCTCTCTCTCTCTCTCTCTCTCTCTCTCTCTCTCTCTCTTTTGGGCTTCTCTTGTTATTTTCTGTTTGTTTTAGTCTCACTTTTTACCCAGTGCTGCTTGCATGACCTTCAGAATAGCACTATGTTTATATTGGAGGCAGAAACAGTAGAGACATGAATAATAAGAGACTACTTTGTTCATCAGCAGTTTTAGAAGGCCGAAATGTAATACCTGGAGCATAAGGCCTTCTGAGTGAGTGTAAGAGTATTCAGTTTTCAGTGAACTAGGACTAGAAAAAAACAAAACAAAACAAAAAACTGCATTGCACACTGTTCACTTGGGCTTCAGAGCCAATAGAGAGATAATTTGGAATTAATATGGTTTCTATTCATTGATTTGAAAAACATAACATTTTTCATGATTTCTGGCTTAGAAGCATGATTTTTACTTTGCATGCAACATTGCTAACAAATAATAGATTAGAGTTTACTGGGAGGAATAAATGGATTTCCAGACTTAAACTAATAACTCATCCATCAGCACATGTTACATGTGGTATTTCCAGAGCTTATTGAATACTTTTGAGAGAACGTGTATTGGTTGCTTTTGTGTTGCTGATCAATGTTTAGTTTGGCTCATGGCATCTACAAGTCTTAATCCATCATGACGATGAAGGCACGGTGGAGGGAGAGTTCATGGCTTAAGTTCCTTACTTCATGACAAACCAGGAAACAGCTCTACTGAGATTTCTTTAGTTTTAAATTTTATTTCATCTGAAAATTTCAGAGATGTTTACAGTGTATCCTATCCACCTCTCTCTCCCTGTGTTCAATGCCCCAGGATCCCTCATCACATCTCATTCCCAACTTCATATGTTATTTTACAGTTAATATTTTTTAATCCACTGAGCCTAAAATATGCTGCCCTTGGATATATGAGGGTGGACTCATCCACTGGGGCATGGGGAACTTAGTAGTGGTCATACTCCTAAAGAAAAGCAACACTCCCAGCAGGCATTGTCACAACTGTATAAACCACAACACTCAATATAGCAAATTAGTAGAAACATATTTGCTTCATTGAAGCCTTAGCAGTAACATCATAAATAGAATTTCAAGCACACTTAAATATATTCTATAAAGACATATTGACGTTATTTTAATTATTTTTTAATATTTTATTTATTTTTATTTTATGTGTATGAGTGTTTTGCCTGCATGTGTGTAAGAATATCCATGTCATGTAATGCCCACAGATGTCAGATGAGGGCATCAGACCCACTGACAGTGGAGTTAGGATGGTTGTTAACCACCACATGGGTCCTGAGAATCGAACCCAGGTCCTTTGCAAGAGCAGTCATTGCTCTTAAACACTGAACCATCTTGCCAGCCCCTGAAGTTCTTTTTTTGTTGTTGTTGTTTTTATAATAGCTTTAAAATAGACTCTAATGATTTCAAGTCATTACTATTATGGAGAATTCCCATCTGTAATAAGTAATATTCTTTAAACTTTAGAAAAGTTATAAAATATACTCCTTTGATATGTCAGAAAGAAGAAATGCAAGAACTTTTTGCCCTCAGGTTCTCTTAATTTTCCCAGCATTCTTTAACAAATGAGATCAATAATTTGCTTTTTTTCAATATGAGGAAAGAAATCCTTTTTAAGCATAAAAATTCTCATTTAGCATAATTTTATGTCATAATTAGATGCATTATAATTATTCATATTTTATTAAAAGTTGGATATAATGGAAGTGATTTTTCTATTCAAATTTCCCTGTTAAGGATTATAATTATTCTTAATATCTTTAACAGATATTTTTAAAGTGAAAAAGAGTAGAAGAATCATTTATATTTCAAAAGAAACACAAGAAATCATTCTTTGCCTGAAGGGAAACCATTTTGCTCTTTTAATACAGGGAATGATAGAATTGGGCATTTCCACACTTCAGAAAGGTTTTCAGAAACTCACTGTACATCCCCATAGAAGTGAAGCAACCATGAAGCGAGATACAGAACCAGACTTTTACCTAGGACCCTGGTCTTTTCTACATGTGTTACACCTCAGCTAACAGCTAGACTTTTACATTGCCTGTGGCACTGAAATACATGTGCCTTGTACCTGTTTGCATTCCCAGAGCTCATTTTAGTAATACAATAAATGCAATCTGAAAAAATAATTGAAAATTGTTCTACATATTGTGAATTTTCAGAATTTAATTGTAAGATTGAAATTAATAATTGAATAAAATAATTATCCCTTTTCTATAATAGTTTAAAATATTTATTGTGCAAAATTTTACTTTTCATACCTCCTTGTTAGGATGAAAAAATATGTAAGGGTAGACCAGGTACATCCATGTTCTTTGAGAATTTATGTTGTTATTTGATGAGAAGTTTTGAAACTGTTCAGCATGTAACATAATTTCTATAATGTGTGTAGAAAAAATTTAAATTAGAATAGATATTAAATTGTTTATTAAATATAATTTGTAGTAAATTTTTCTTTTCCTTAGATTTCATGGAATAATATACTATATACAAACTAAAATTAAATTTTGGTCTTCAGGCATAAAGTATGCATGAGAAAAGAACAATCATTCTTAAGTGAAACACATCCTAATTTCATGTAATAAGACATTTGCAAAATAATACAAGAAACTGAAAAATCTTGGGTTATCATAAGCAAAAATAGACAAAGTTTTGTAGAGT
>NW_008356327.1:4914477-4917837 GCF_000622305.1 Nannospalax galili
ATATGAGGTTTACTAAAGGTTGAAATTCATAATTATACTATTATAATCACTTCTGTTTAAAACCTATTTTAAGAATTTCATATATGATTATTATATTTTCTTTATTTCCACCACTCCTAGGTCCCCTCCAGTTACATCAAAAAGCTATTTTTGTAGTAGATGGAAACTAGTACAAACTTCCACAACGGATTCAATACAGAGAATAACTATGAGGCGCTCAACCGTGAATGACACATCTACAATATCATCTCTACACCTAAGACTCAGGGAATATCACTGAAGAAGGGAAAGAGAGATTATAAGAGCCAGAGGGACAAGACACTGGCTGCTAGTTGATGCATTCTATATATGGTACAAAAGCTGCACCAATTTAATCTTACAGAGTATGATAGCCTAAGAAGATATGCATAATTAAAAAATGAGTTGGCATTCCAATGTGGATGGGAGAAATCAATGGGTGATGAAGCAATCAATGGGTGATGAGAAAGAGAGAATCCATTTTCTCCAGGGAGTAGCTTCCTTAGGTTACATAATTCCAAAGGTCAGCCCTAAACACAGGTACACAACAACAACAACAGTACACTAAATGGGCCCAGTGCATTTCAGAGACAGGGACAGAGAGATAGATAGATGATAGATAGATGATAGATAAATAGATAGATAATATATAGATAGATAGAGATAGAGATAGAGATGATAGAGATAGAGATATAGATGATATAGATATAGATGTATCAGTTACAGTAATAATCTAGGCATGTCTTAAAGAGAGTTTGGATTTTATTTTGACTTATAGTTTTGAAAAATGAAGAGGTTAACAAACACATGTATAAAGATAGAATTTTGTTTCATTACCAGTTTTTTTTTAGAAAAGGGTATAATTTCTCATGTAGAAAAGTGCTATTTCTGGCCTATCAATAAAATTCTATGGTAATAGTCAAAGGATTAGGTAATTGTAGATAAAATAAAATTCAGAAGATTCTTTAAAATTTATGCATATATAAAATGTATAATATATTGAACCGGAAGAAATTTTATTAATTTAAATTTGTATATGTAATCACTGATTAAGATATGCAAATATAAATTTATATTCCCATTTCAACAGATTTCAACAGATAGAAAAGGTTGGTCTTAAGTATGGAGCAGTATGGTAAGGCCAGTACACACTGTTTTTAAATTATGTATGTATATGTATTTGTTTATTCTATTTTTGGAAACAGGGTCTCCCTGTAGCCACAGCTGACCTGAAGCTCTCTATTTAGACCAAGATAGCCTTGATCTTACAGAGGTCTGCCTGTTTCTTCTTCCCAAGTGAGTGCTTGGATTAAAGATGTGTGCTATCACACCCAGCTTGTTTTAATTAACTACTAAATAACATAAGCATTGTCCATAAATGAAATACTACATACTATTTCAAACCTTAGAATTTTCAAAAAACATATAACTCTGGACTATGTTCTACTTTTAAAGATTTTATACTATGATTTAGGAATAGAAACAAATGTAAAATGTAGACAGTGTTAGCATACTGTGTTTATTAGATACATTTGCTATTTTATGTACACTTGCTTTGAAAGTTTTCCCTATTCTTTAAAAACTAAGTAATTAAACATGGTGTGTTTTAAGTACTGTTTTATTTTTTCATTTTACTTCTGTAGAAAAGAAACCTTTATAATTTGTTACAGTTTAGCTTCTAGTGAAATGAAATATTACTTAGCAGAGGAAAGTGAATTATTTTACAAATAATTAAGAAATAAAATTAAATAATTTGAAGAACCTCTTGAAAGCTATCATAGTTTATTGATAATCTTTATTTACTTCCATAAAAAATAAAATGGTCTCAGAATTATGACCTTATTTTATTTCAAGAGCTAGAAATAAGAAAGATGTAGTTTATTTTAACAAAATTAAACTTTATTAATTACTTAAATCAAATAACTCTATAAATGTCTTAAAGTCAATTTATTATTTGGCAGCATAGGCAATAAAAATGCATCAATGAGTTCAGATTCCAGAATAATTTTTAATCTGGTCAACAAATGAAATCCTATAAGTCAAAAAGTCAGATTGTGAAATAAGGATAGCACTGACTGACCAGTCAATAGCATTCCTCGATCAACAGACTAGAGAAATAGAAACATTTTATTAACTAAGGAATGAAAACTTGGGAGAGATGGCTTAGAGGTTAAGAGCACTGTGTTTTTTGTTTGTTTGTTTGTTTTTTTTTTTTTTGCAGAGGACTCAGTTTCAATTCCCTGAACCCACACGGTGGTTAACATCCATCCTTAACCCAGTTCTAGTAAATCCAATGCTCTCTTCTGACCTCTACGGGAACTACATGACACAGGTACACTTACATGCAGGCAATACATTAAAACACATAAACTAAAAATAATAAATTTTAGAAATTGAAAAAGATTGAATACTTAAGTATATGTAATAATCAAGATTACCTCTTGTATTTTGGGAAATGAATATAATATACCTCAGAAATATATTATGTAGAATACTTAACCCCCTTTAAATATTATTTTTTACTGCTATCATTTTAGTTTCAAATTATAAATAACATTGCATTATGTTTCAATTAAATATTGTAAGCTATATTTTTATTAAAATTTCTTAAAATGTATTACACACATTGATATGTGTTTGAAATAATTTGTAAGAGGAGAGACCACCACTGAGTTTGAAGGAAAAATGGTCAAAATATTTGTATGGATAATGTATGATAATGTTGTTCTAGAAAAGCAGAAAATAGAATTTCTCATCTTTGTATAAACCAGGACCAAATATAAGAGCTATGCTCATTTATCTATTAACATTTTTCAAACAAATCACCTGCTGCTAATTAATGCATTGTAGACATGATAAAGAAACCACACCAATGAAATTCCCACAATATGGTATTCTAATTAGATCTGCATAATGACAAACCAGTTAACATTCAAGGTGTATGGGGATAATGTCACAGATTCCAATCTCAAGAAAACCTACAGGTAATCAATGGATTCTGAGAGAGGGGGGATTTCCATTTTCTCCAGGGACTATCTCTCTGACACATTATCTATTTCCATATAGATAGTCCTAATCTAAACACAGGCACACACCAGCAGCATTTAATACACTCAGTGCATTGTGTGTGTGTCTCTCTGTATGTGTGTGTGTGTGTGTGTGTGTGTGTATCTAACAATAATAGTCGAAGAAGAAGAGAAGAAATTAAGAAGGAGTGGGGTGACATAGGAAGAGTTGGCAGGAGACTGCCAGGGATGGAAATAATGTAAAGATAATACTCATGTATGAAGGGGGTACAGATGGGAGAGGGGATCTAAATTTGATTAAAATCCATGAAATGCA
>NW_008356327.1:4917920-4953316 GCF_000622305.1 Nannospalax galili
ATATTGCAACTTATTTTATTTTTTGCAGAGTTTTAAAATAGTATTTATTTCACTTTTTAAAATTTATTCAATAGCCGCATAATTAGTAGGAGCACTTTATTACAACAACATCCACATAGTCAATAATAGTTTCCAGAGCAAAGATGCATCTCTTTCAAAATTGGCTGTAATTTTTATGTTCATAGTGTTGACTTAATACAGTTATACATCATGTATAAACCCTACAAGACATAAAATCGAATGAGGTTTTAACCTTTAAAAAAGATCCCCATTTCATTTTAAAATATACAGTTTCATATAGAAAAAATCAATTTTGGAGCCCATATACTCTGTCATCCCTGTTATTGTCCAATGTGTTGTAAGTGTCTCCAGGCATTCCCCAGTGCTAGTCCACCCACTGACCCTAGTCAGCCTGTCTAGAGTTCCTTGCTTTAGGATGATCAGCTCTCTCTTCCTCTTCTAGCAGCAATCAGTTCCCAAAATTCCTTTAGATAAGATTGGGGTCTGCTGTTCATTTTCCTAGTTCTATGCTGGGTTACTGTCTGGGAGTCTCTTGGGCCACCCTGGCCTTGTCTGGCATTGTTTCTTGTTATGTGTAGCCTTTAGGTATACACATTGACTCAAAGAATTATACTGATCAATTTAATCTTTGGTTATACTTTCCTTTTGGGCCTTTAAGACCATACATTTGAGCCAGATAAACTGACTTATTTTTATTCTTAAGGTCATTTGAGGATCTGTTCCTAGGGGTTAAATGGGCTTACAAAGATGCCCTGGTTCCTTCCTTTCATCAGTTCCACCTATGTGAAGATAAGACAAAGGTCCTACTCAACCATGGCTGGTTTCACTTGGAAGCATGGAGGAAATGATTCCTCTTTGTTGAGAATCCTCTTTGTAGACTAGAACCTGGTTCAAGTCTATCTGGTGGGGTCTCCATGGCCTCTTTGATCAAGAGGACAGATGACTCACCACAGTTACAGGACATTTTGAGAGATACTCCCTAATCCAATGGAATTTAGTCTACCTTGGAGGGCAAGGAGCAAAAACTGTCCTTTAAATCCCTCTGATCAGATTAGTATAGACCTCAAAATATTGCTGTTAAACATCCAAGAATGTTAGTTCCACCAGTGTGGTACCTTTAATTACAATGTACTATGTAGATAAAGCTTGGGCAAAAACCATACACTTTCACATAAACCTTAACTAAACATATATTTTCTTCCTTGAGCTAGTTGTATGTATAATTTGTCAGTAGTTTTTGGACTAATCTGGTTCCCTCTGTTTTTTATTTAAACACTAGCTAGGCATTTTTTTATCTCTCTCATGGGCTAACTCTTCCACCATGGTTTCCCCATTTAAAGTGTTCCCATTTTTCCCATTTCGCCCTTAATAATATGCTTCTTCTATGGTCCCACATCTCTTGAGCACCTTCTACTTTCAATGCAATGCAACCTCTGCACATAGGATGAATGTATCACTCAACTCTCACCAAAAAAGTTCTTATACAGTAGATGGTGACTAACACAGAAATTCACAACTGGTCAATATGTAGAGAACCAGAGACTTCAGGGTGCTTATCCCTGAATAAGACATTTATTTCAACACATGTTTATTTGCCATACAGGAGTTTGTTTTGCCTAATTAACTGCAGTATTTTTATTATATATATATATTTTTTACTGCATTTTTTCTATTTTTACTTGAATTTTTGAGCACTTTGTGTATACTATTTGGGTTTAAACCCTCTCCCCTAGCTTCATTCCCAATTACCTCACTCCTGCTGGATTTCATCCATTCTGTCATATATATTAAAGTCTATTAAATCAAGTTTGTGTCTCATAATGTCTCATTATGTAATTAATTTTTCTTTTACCTAAATTTGATTAAATATATTTATACCTCTCCATTATTTTAAGATTTCCATAAACAACAATAAAAATAAGCTCTTAGCATGCAGTCTGTTTACAATCTAGGTTCTACCTGTTCTCCAGTCTTATTCCCTGTTATGCCTCTATTCCATCACAGCAGATACTTGACATTCCCCATAATGCCATAGTATCTCACTCTTCAATGTCCTTTTAGTATAGTCTTTGACTATTACAAATGACTACAAATGACTGCAACTATTACAAATGACGACTACTACAAATCTTTGCTCCTTATGTTTTAATTTTTTCATTTATCTTTAAACCCCAAATTGTAAGTAAATAACTCTTTTACAATCAACTGTTGAATAAAATGTGTCTTTCCTTAAGCTCTCATCAAACTTTGTCCATATATCTGTTACTATTTTTTTCCTTGTGTGTTACTATTTAACATTTTTTAATGGACAGTAGCTTAGTAAAATGGAGAAACTATTTATCTGTGGCATCTAACATGGATGTAATATTGCTTAGTTTGAGTGACTGAACAAATTAAGGAAATCTTGAATGAGTGTATGCTACAAGAAATGCCAATAAAACTCATAGTAGAGGGGAAGTAGGTTAGAATGTGCAGACTTGATTTCACATTAAATTTAAAAGGAAAATATTTTATCAAAAAGAGTATGCAAAACTTTAAGAGCAATTAATTGCATGGACTCAGAACATTACAAATTATTTCAGACCTAATAAAAATTCTAAAGTAATTAAATTAAGCCAATTCTCAGTCCATATATTGAAAAAATTTATATAGAAATGCAAATTTGAAATACCTGAATGACTGCAGTGCACAACAGGGCAGCTATATAATCCCATTATTGTATTCACAATGGAGGACAGGATTAGATCTGCATTAATAGATTTCTTACACAAAGCCTGCATTACAAATCACAGTGCAGACAACTGGAGTGATTTGCCCTGCTGTGTCACCTTACACTATCGATTTCCCTGAAGGTGTAAATAATGATTTTTTTTTTCTGAAGAAAAATATTTTCAAACCTTGTTTTTCTCCTGTTTACTCATCAAATTTTCTTATGGAAAAGAAATATGTGCCCCATGTTATTTTCACAGTAATATCATTTGCACTTTAGCTTAAGGAAACCTCTATACTTTATCTGCCCAGTTGGCACTGAAACAGCATGTGTCAGTTAATTGTTATGCAGAATCATAGATATGTTAAGCAGGACAGTGGTGAACATTTATCATTGCCTGGACATTTGTATATTTAATGTTCCTCTGTATTTTATGTTCACTGTTTATGAGTGTATATGGTTGAGAATTAATACCTAAGAGAGATCTTGTGCCAGAGATAATGTGAACAAATGTTTTGTGGACTTCTATTAATTTCTATTAACTTCTATTAATATTTTATAACAAAAATTCCAAAGAAGCAGACTTTTTAAATAATTGTTTCTTGTTTTAATGACTGTTTAAGTATGAAATTGAATCTTCCTAAGCATGCTTATAATGGAAAGAGCCCAAGGATATCATATATTAATATAATAAGACATATGGTTTTCATAAGCTTACAGTTTGCAATGAATAGATACAGAGTAGAATTCTTCATTCAGATTTGAGTTACATAATTATAATGCTTCAAAACTGTAAGTCCTGAAAAGGAAAAAAAGCTAATAATTTTAGTCTAAGGAAATTAGGCTAAAGAAGGTTAATCTAGACTTCACTCTGATAGGGAAAGATGAGTGATGTGAAGAAGTAGCTTCTAATCTGGGAACATGGTGGGAAGCATAAAGAAAGGGAGAAGAACCCTATTATTTCCTTGGCCTAACTTAGAATGGCAAAGGGATAGAAATGGAAAACCCAAGCATTCCCAGCCTTTAAATATATTTTTAAGCAGAAAATATAACATAAGTCTAAATGTGAAGTAGGGCTAAACAATGAACAGAAAACCACATGTCTCACTACATTATTTTCTGAAGTAGCTTATGAAGGTTGCTTCAGGCTGGTTGCCAGGGGTTGGGACAAACTTAATGTTTAATTAGTGTTAGACAGTCGTGCACATGGGCAATGTCATCAGTGGCTTCATCTATTATGAGTGAAATTTGGCAGCATTAGCATGCCCAGAATGAATGTTACATCTCTGTTAGCATCCTTCTACTCAGGTTCTCAGAGCTGAACAACAGAACATTTCACTTAGTTATAACTATGCTTGCAATTTAAAGTCATGGACAAAATTCAATATCAGTTACAAGGTAAGAGGATTCTGTTTAAGAAAAAAATCACTCTATTCAAGACCAAAAATAAAATGATGACAAGTGACTATTTTGCTTTTCTTCTATATGCTCAGAAAACAAACAAACAAACAAACAAAAAAAACGAGTTTTAAAAACTAAGTTCATGTGAAGTACCATACTAAAAGCATTATTACCAGCCATGTAAATTCTTTAGGTTATATAGTGTATTCAATACTGTAAGCAAGGGGTATTTCACTCAAAATGAACCACAATACTAGGAATCATTGCATTAGAATACAAATATATAATATAGAATTTAAAATAGTAAAGTCTACTCCTTAAGTTATTTGAACATAGTTATAATTATTCTTTTTAATGTTATGCCTAGATAAGAGTGGGTTATAAAAAGAAAGGAATGAAGGAAATAAGGGAAGAAGAAAGGAAGGAAGAAAGGAAGAAGGAAGGAAGGAAGGAAGAGAAAGAGAGAAGGAAGAAGGAAACAGAAAAATGCAAGGAAGACTTGAATTTGAGAGGGGGACTTCATGAGGGAGATGTGGGGGAGTTGGGAAATACAGATATGGCAGGTAGCTATGCTCATATTTCATATGAAATTATCAAGAAAAAAAACAAGATGATAAAGTACATTAAAGCAATCTGAGCCAACATCGGTCGCAATAAAATTCTTTGGAATAATACAATATTTTAAATATTTTATAACTTGTGCCTGAGTTAAGCTTTGCTCCAGACTCATTAAGTGTGCATAAATATTCTTAAAAAGTCCTCACTACATCCACCACTGTGCTTATTCTGTGCAATTTTTTCCATAAAATAACAGCAATTAAGTTTTCCTCTGAACTAAAGATAAACATGGAACTCAAAAGTTCAATCTTTTTACATCTCTTCTTTCTCATTTGCTCTCACTCTGTCTTTGTTTAGTGAATTATTCTTGGTTTTTTATGCAAGAAACATGTTTATTGCATCATATAAGAATTATGTATTAAAGAAATTGTGTAACTTGCCATTTTTGCATGAAATGTACAAAAATCTAATAAAAATAGAAAATAACAATAAAAAGAAAAAGAGATTAAAAAAGTATTTTTCTTACTGTTATAAACACATATATAAATTATCTTTTACTCCATAATGTTTTTATATTATTTATTTAGTAACCACATGATTAGAAGAAGCACTTCATTACAATATTAACATATTCATTAAAAATTTCCAGAGCAAAGATGCATCTCTTTCAATACTGGCTGTAAATTTTTAGGTTCACAGTTGAATTAATACAGTTATACAATATTGAGCTCAGTATAAACCCTATAAGACATAAAATTGATTGATGTTTTAAATTTATCTACATTCAATTTTAAAATATACTGTTTTATACAGAAAAACTCATTTTTAATGCTACAACACTTAGATGTTTGCACATGTGCCTCTAATCTGTACGTATCTGATTATTACTAGTCATCATTGGTTACTTTCTGAGATCCAGCCGAGCATGGATATAAAATCATTGGGTAGATTTCAGTGGTAATGTGTTTCACTTCTACTAATTAACTTGGAACCAATTTTTATGCTTCTTCCTCAAATATAACTCATTTTCTTAATCTGTTGATTTCTTTTTCTGTGTATTTCATACAGAACATCTGAAACAATCTTATTCATCTACATACCCTCATACCAAATGGCACCCTCCCATAGCTCTCCACCCCACTGGAGCCCATATACTCTGTAATCCCTGTTACTGTCCACTGTGTTGTCAGTGCCCCCAGCAATTCTCCAGCGCTTATCCATCTGTTGAGGCTAGTCAGCCTATCTATAATTCCTTGTTTTAGGAAGATCAACTCTTCCTCATCTAGCAACAATCAGTAGCCAATATTCCTTTAAATAAGATGGTCTGTTCTTCATTTTCCCAGTTCTATGATGGGTTACTGTCTGGGAGTTTATTGGGCTACCCTGGCCAACAACTCAAAGAAAGGTATCTCCTATCTACCATTGTTTCTTGTTATGTAGCTTTTAGGTATACACATGGACTCTTAATGAATTACACTGGACCCTCACCCAAGTATCCAACCACTCTTCCCAGCCAACTAGTCCAGCCTTGGAAGACAAAAGAAAAATGAGGAAGAACCCAATAGAAGGATTTTTTGGAAGCCCCTGTCAAGAAAATCCAATGGACTTTCATATGAACATTTGAAATTGCCCTGTTATGACTTTTTTCTAGTTCCCTGTCTAGAATTTGTAATGATAATTATTCTTGCCTTTACTTCTCCTTCATATCTCCTATTCATGCTTCAAGGACTTCCCTTAGAGACAAGAGTTATGAAATTTGGGAGTCATTTAGATAGACCCACTGTAGGGGTACTCAAATTGCCTCAACTTGCGTCCCTGTTCAGCATGGAAGAAACCAGAGCTGTCAGCATCCCTATTCCCTATTGGCAATTTGGGTAACCCCTTTAGAGGATGGTGTGATAAGAACAGGAGGTAGGAATTGTCTAGTCAGTTAGGGTAAAAAGACCCCAAAGAAAAGTAGCCAGTTTCTTGGCTAAAAATCAAAATGTCCTTGGGCCTGTTAGCAACATACTCTTTTCCAAAGGGTGAAAATGTCAAAAGTGTTTGATAGCTTGTAACTAATCCTTAAAATATTTTAGGATTACCTCTTCAGAAGGGGCAGTGTTGGAGGGGAGGGAGTGGGAATGGATTTGATCAAAACACCTTATATACACTTATGAAATTCTGTTGTAAAAATTGAAAAAAAAAAGGAATTATATTGATCCTTTTAGTCTTTGGATATACTTTCCTTTCGGATGTTTAAGAAAATACAGTTGGCCCAGAAAAACAAATTTGCTTCTACCCTTAAAGTCCTTTGAGGATCTGTTCCTCAGAGGTCACATGGGCTTGGGAGGAGCCCCTGGCATTTTCTTTTACCAGTTCCACCTATGTTAGGCTAAGTTAAAGGTCCTGCTCAACCATGGCAGCTTCACTTGGAAGCATGGAGGAAATGTTTCTTCTATGTTGACACTCACTTTGTAGACTGGACACTAGTTCAAGTCCATTTGGTGGGGTCTCCAAGGCCTCCTTGGTCAAGAGGACAGGTGACACACCACAGTTACAGGACATTTTGAAAGATGCCCATACTCCCCTGTACCTTAGTCGACCTAGGATGGCAAGGAGCAAAAACTGTCTTTTATGTTCCTCTGACCAAATTAGTACAGGCCTCAAAGTATGGCAGTTAGACATCCAAGAAGGTTAGTTCTGTCAGTCTGGTACTTTTAATTATCATGTGTTATGTTGATAGAGCTTGGGCAAAGATCAAATGTTCTCAAATAAATCTGGCCTAGACATATATTGAGCTTGAGCTAGTTGTATGTAGAGTTTGTCAGTAGGTTGCTCTATTAATATGGCTCCTTATTTAAAAAAAAAAAAACTAGATAGGCATTATTTGTCTCTCTCATTGTCTAACACCTCCACTATGGTTTGCCCATTTAAAGTGCCCTCATTTCTCCCATATCTCCCTTAATAATACCCTTCTCCTATGGTCTCAGCTATCTTGAGCTCCTTCTTTCCCTTTATACCCAAGGTTGCTTGTATAATCCTACCCCGACTCCTCCCCTTAACATAACCCAAATTTTATCCATATCTCCCTTATTAATGCCTATTTCCTACTGTTCTTCTCGTTCAGATCCTTTCTTTTCCTTTGCCTCTCTGGTTCCTTTCCATTATCCTTGTTCCTGTATTGATGACTGGACATATGCACTTAGAAGGATTTGGTGCTAGGATCCAAAAATGAGGGAGAACATACGTCTTTTTTTTTTTTCTCACTCTGTGTTACTTCACTTAGTATAATAGTTTCTAGTTTCATCCATTTATCTGCAAATTTCATGATTTCATCTTTCTGCACTGCTGAGTAAACCTCCATCATATAAATGAACCACATTTTCATTATCCACTTGTCAGTTGAGGGACACTTAGGTTGCTTCCATCACTTAGGTATTATGAAAAGAACAGCAACAAACATGGATGTACAAGTGTCTCTTGAATAGGATGAGTTCTTTGGGAGTGGTATAACTGGGTTAAATGGTAGGTTCATTTGAAGTTCTTTAAGGGTGCTCCACACTGCTTTCCATAGGAGTTGAACAAGTTTGCAGTTCCACCAGCACTAGGTGAGCATTCTCCTTTCCCCACATTCTCACCAACATTTGGTATCATTTTTTCTCTTGATCTTAACCAGTCTGACTGGGGTAACATGAAATCTTAAAGTGGTTTTAATTTGCATTTACCTAATTACTAATGATGTTGAACACCTTTTAAGATGCTTCTTAGCCATTTTTATTTCTCCTTTTGAAAACTCTCTGTTCGGCTCCTTAGACCATCTTTTAATTTGGTTACTTCCTTTCTTGATTCTTTATTTTTTGAGTCTGTTATATATTCTGGATACTAATCCTCTGTCAGATGTGTTGCTGGTGAAGATTTTCTCCCATTCTGTGGGTGTTCTCTTCACTTTCTTGGTTGCTTCTTTTGATGTATAGAAGCTTTTAGTGTAATGTGGTCCCATTTGTTGATTCTTGACCTTGTTTCCTGAGCAATTGATGTCCAGTTTAGAAAATCCTTTCCTACATCTATACCTTGTATGTTATTGACAATGTATTCCTCTCACAGTTTCAGAGTTTCAGGGTTCACATTGTGATCTTTGATGCATTTGGAGTTGACTTTTGTGCAAGGTGAAAGATAGGGATTTAGTTTATTTCTTCTACAGATGGAGATCCAGTTTTCCCAGTACCATTTGCTGAACATGCTGTCTTTCCTCCAGTGAATGTTCTTGACACCTTTGTCAAATATCAGGTGGCTGAAATTGCATGTACTTATATTTGGGTCTTTAATTTTGTTACTTTGCTCTATGGTCTATTTTTGTGCCAGTACCATATTGTTTTTATGACTATAGCTCTGTAATACAGTTTAAAGTTTAGTGTAGAAATCCCCCTAGCTTTGCTCTTAGTGCTCAGGGTTGCTTTGGCTACCTGAGTTCTTTTTGTGCCATATGAATCTTAGGATGGTTTTTTTCCAACTTGGTGAAGAATGTCATGGGGACTTTGATTGGCATTGCATTGATTCTATAAATGGATTTTGGTAGGATCATCATTTTCACAATTTTAATTCTTCCAATCCATGAGCATGGGAGATCCTTCCATCTTCTGATGTCTCTTTCTATCTCTTTCTTTAAAGGCTTAAAATTTTCATTGTAGAGCTCTTTAATGTCTTTGGTCAGGTATATTCCAAGATATATATATATATATATTTTTTGCTGCTACCTTGCCATTCTTCTACATAAAATAGTATTTAGGTACTAAGATTTGCTTTATAGGATACTTCAACTATATGTGAAATATCCAGTAAAATAACATGGTGGATTATTTTGAAATATATATTTATATCTTTGTAAAATATCATAGTCTGAAGAAAATGACATCATTTCAAGATAAAATGGTAACAAACAAATTATGTAATCAATCCTAAATGACTTAATTCTAAATATGTTGTGACAAATAGAAAATTCATTTAACATTGTTTACTTTTCATTTACTAAAAGAGTTACAAATAATGTAAGCAAGCATTTATAATTTGTGGAATTTTCATCTAGATTTTCAAATACTGAAACTTATATGCTGTAACTGTGGGCACAGCACAAGTTCTATAATTGGAAATTTATGTGATAATTTCTAATTTACATTTTATTTATCAACAAATAAATCTCTCATAAAGTTTATTAAATGTTTTCCATTAATTTGGTACATTCTCTTTTTTAATATTTTGTTTATTATTTTTACTTTATGTGTAAGAGTGTATTGCTTGCATGTACATGTGTTCATGTAATGCAATGCCATGGAGGTCAGGAGAGGGCATTGGAGTCACCTGGGCCTGGAGTTAAGGACAGTTCATAGCTGCCATGAAGGTGCTGGGAATAAAACCCAGGTCCTCTGCAAGATGAGTCAGTACTCCTAATCGCTGAGCCATTTCTCCAGCCCCAACATTCTCTTTTTAAGAAATAAATTATGTGTTTCTTCTCCAATTTACAGAATTGAATTCTTAAGTGTTAATCAGGAAGTCAGCATGGAATAACTACTAGAGTATCTAGTTTTTATTTCACTTCTCCTTTCAAGCCATTTCTTTATCACATTCCAATTAAATCATTACAAGAATAGCTAGCCCCTTTGAACCATAAACTTCCCAATAACATTTCTTAATGCTTTACATTAGTTATGCCTTCTCTTCATCTGCTTTATTTAACCTACATTGACTCCCAGTGTTCTGACTCTAGTCTCTCTCACTTTTCCTAAATGGCTCTGCTCTCTCTCTCTCTCTCTCTCTCTCTCTCTCTCTCTCTCTCTCTCTCTCTGTCTGTCTCTCTCTCTGACAGGGTTAGACTGTGTAATTCAGGCCAATCTAGTATTTGATGTAATTCAGGCTGGTGTCAAATTCATGGCAATTCTCCTGCAATGGCTCTGGGATTGCAACCATGTGTCATTGCTCCTAATTCCACACTGTCTTGATATGCCACTGATTAAAGAACTTCAATAATTATTCATAAACCACATTTCTTAACTTGAGATTATCTCTCAGTCTTCTTATAGTGATGAATGATATGATATGTCCCTTTAGTCACAGATCACGTGTTCCAAGGCTTTAAGTGGATGCCTGAAACTACAAAAAGAGTCATATACATACTTTTGCCTGAATGATGGCAGCATTGTGGACAACTCATATTTCCCTTTGTGCTTATGCTCCCATGCCTCATTTAACACTATAAGAACATTATTGTTTAAAATAAGAGCACCTTGCATATAGGCCCATCTCATCATGATACTGTTAACTATGTTGGCTTCTAGGTTGCTATGTTATTCAGTTTTTAATGTTGTTAGAGCTATATTTCATAAACAACTTAAGGCCTGACATTTTTATTAAAGTTCAAAAATTCAATTGCTTCAACCTATAGTTAACAGGGTCATTGTTTTGAGTGTGACATCAGGCAAAACATCAAGAAATATGGTAGAGGGACTGGAGACATGGGTCAATCAGTAAAGTGCTTGAAACACAAGCAATGAGGACCCGAATTCAGAACCCATATAAAAGGTATGATTAACTCTCCTTACCATACAAACAGTGTGGAGTTAGAGACAAGAGGATCCATGGGACTTGACTCTACCTGAATTGTTGAGCTCAAGTTTCAGTGTGAGACCTTATTTAAAAAGTAAGCTAGAAAGCTACTGAAGAAGACACTTAACATTGATATCTGGCCTTCACATACTTGCATCTGCACCACACACATGCACATGAACACACACATATATATACCACTATCCCTCCAAACATAGTTATGTTAGAAGAAGTTGCTTACATCATTATGGCCATGTAGCAGAGACATAAAGGAACAGTGATAAAATATACCCAACATAGGCATAGACTCAGCGGACCTACATCCTCCAATTATGCACAAGTTCTAATAGCCCACTCAGTTATGAACTAAGCAATGTGCTAACCTGTTGATAAAGTTAGTGTCTTTATAATCAATTACCTCTCAATAATTAGAACCAGCATTTGGAGAGCAAGCCTTCAAAACATGAACCTGTTGGGGTATACTTCATATTCAAATTAGTATGATTTTAATTCTTAACATCTTTTACTGTCTCCCATTTTCCACAGAATGTATATGTTCTACACGGCAATTGATTTTTTTTGCCACATTGTACTTATCTACACATGATTTTTGTAAAGGAAACACTTATTCCAAGCTATCTGACACTGAAACTAAATTTGCTTATAAATAAAACATTATCAATATTTGATTATAAAGTTAATATTTGTAATATTTAAATAAAATTTTTATTATTTGAAAATTTCATATAAAGTGTATTTTGACCATATCCAACTCAATTTACCCTTTCAAATTTCCTCCAGGACCACCCTGACACTTCTCCTTCCCAATGTCATGTTCACAACATGTTATTGCTTGCATGTAGGTCTTAGTTTCAGTTATTTTGTGGGCTTAATTTGGAATACATGTAGAAATCAGGATTCTAGAAATAGGCTATTGAGGGGTGGTGTGCTATGAAGGCGGGGGATGGTAGAATGTGCACAAACCAAAGTAGTGAGGGAGACTAGTGGAGGCATAAAGGTTCAGGCAGGTAAGAGAGTGATAAGCATGAGGAAACGGGGCCAGGAAGGGTTAAGCACAATGAGGTGTGGGGAACATGCTATCTGGAAACCTATGATCTTGCAACTCATGTAAAAAATGTAATAAATGATAATAGAAACACTTGATACAAAAGATGAGACGTGGAATACTGAGGGTTAAAGAGTCAAGTAATGGTGGGAGGGTGATGGGGGAACAATTAAGTAGGAGGGTGGGTTAACCAAAACTATGAATGGATGAAAGATCATGAAAAACACTAGCTTGTAATGTGATTAAAATAATTTTTTAAAACTATTGAACAGTGTTTTTTAAAGTAAGTAGGCTTTACAAAGAAAAAAGAATGAAAACATGTCTTATTTAGAGTGTTAGTATAGACTTTTGCTCTTTGGGAAACTTGAAGTATCAGTGTTTATTTGGCTTATAATGTTTGAGTCATCAATACAAAAATATTTGTAAGTTTCGTATTTGTGTTGAATAAATATACTATGCATCACCTAATTATTCATAATCTATTGTTCTATAATTTAATAGTTTAAGTAATCGAATATTTTCATAAACACAGGAATCAGTTGAAACTTTAATGTTTCAGAGCGTTACTCAAATATGCAAGCCACAGGGCCTGAAGAGATGGCTCAGTAGTTAAGAGTACTGACTGTTCTTATGGAGGACCTGAATTCACCAGCACCCACATGGTGACTAACAGACATCTGTAGTTCCAGAGGATCTGAGGCAGCTCTTCTGGCATCCATGTGCATTACTGGACATAAGTACATTTACATACATGCATTAAAATCATTCATACACATACAATAAATTATTTTTAAAATGCATTCCAGAGATATGCCTACATTTCCAGCCTATCAACATTTTTATTCTTATTTGTACCTTTTATTTCAAGTGAGATTATAATTAAATAAGAGCTTTATAAAAAAATGACAGTTGAGGATTTAGCTCAGTGGTAAAGTGTTTGCCTAACATGTGTGAAGTATAAGGCTCTATCCGCAATACTATAAAAATAGTTACGTAAGTTCAATACGTTCCCTTCATACAACATTTCAAAATGATAGAATTGAAAATTAAGAATTAAAGGTAAGTAGATCAGATTAGTGGTTGCTAGAGGTTGGGGACAACAAGCAGGATTTAGGGAGAGATGTGAGGAGAAGGATGGGCCAGACATGGGGATGGCCAGAAGGATGGCAATGCTTATGGAGTAACACTGTATGTTTGTAGTAGTGGTGTTTATGTGAATGTTTGCAGGTACCAAAACTGCACAGTATGCACACACACTCAAATGAGCACATGTAAAGCAATGAGATTTTAGCATAGGAAATAAATGACAGAAAGTCTTCAGATATTTCATACTGTGGCCTATTCCATCATGCAACTCCTTGCATCTTCAAATCCTGTGAATATATCCACACCTGTGACTTCCTCAATCTCTATATAACCTGTCCAACATCCCAGCTCCTGGGCATAAGTAGGGTACCACATTCCAGGCCCCCAGTTAGAATTCCCTGGCGCCAGTATTCAGTCTCTTCAGATCCGTACTCTTGAGCCTAACTAGGGGCGTATAGCCTTTGCACTGGCCAAACTTGGTCACTGCTGCATTACCTCACCTGCCCTTGCAGATATCTTCATATTCCTACACATCGCTTCTTTTTTTTTTTTTCATTTTACACCAGTCAAAATGGCTAAGATCCAAAATACAAATTATGAAAATATGAGCAAAGAGAAACAATCACTGCTAGTGGGAGTGCAAATTGGTGCAGTTACAATGGAAATAAATGTGGAAGTTCCTCAAAATGTAAAGCTAGATCTTCCACATGATCTAACCATACCAATCCTCAGACTAAATCTAAAAAGATTCTATATCTTACTACCAACATACCTGTTCATACATGTTCATTGCTGCTGTACTCACAATAGCTGAGAAATGGATAACACCTAAATTTCCATCTACTGATATATGGGGTAGTTAATGTATGGTATATTTACACAATGGAATGTTATTCATGTGTTAAAAGAATAAAATTATGAAGTAAATATGAGGGGGTGTTGTTCATTGGAGGGCAAATAGAATGCAGAGCTATGAAAGGGGAAAGAGAATGGAATAAGAAGTGCTAAATGGGATGAGAAATGATGGGGCAGAGGAAGGCATAAGGGAGAGATGGCTGACACTAATGGCCTTTTGAAACAGTCATATTACCTATTACTATAGAAACTTCTTACAATATATACATATACAATATAAATGAGTAAATGCCAGGAAACCATACAATTGGACATTTACAATCTGTGACCCACAGCACATAAGAAAGCATGCACAAGACTTGTGCAAACCAAGTCAGACAAAATCATATTATAGATGGAGTAGTGAACAAGAATTCTAGGCCTAGCTGAGAAATTATGGGTGATTAAAAGTTACTGAGTAATGGACAGACTTTCTCTTAGAGGGTGTGATGCCTGATAAGTAGACCAGTATCCAAATAGTTGAGATATTACCAGAACATTTGGAGAATACCAATCAGACTCAATATGGCCTTAAGAAATAACAGAGGACATAAAAATGCACTAAGGGTCTCCTCATTCCTGAGTTCCCAGCTTGACTGGATAATAAATTCATCATCAGTGATGAATGGATAATTCCCGAGCAGAGTCAGACCAACATACACCGACTGGAATCACCAGATCCCCAGTTCCAGAATGGAATCTACACTCCTGGCTTTCCAGAAGTGGTTTTGTAGAATGAAAGTTCATTTTTTCCATGTTCTTGGTCACAAAATATGCATCCCTCGTTTGTAGTGAGACAATCTCCTTTGCCTGTCACACCTAGCCACTGGCCTCCATTTCCAGTATCCCATCCACCTACACATTTCCATCATAGTGATGGCTTTATAAATTGAAAGGAAATGAAAACAACTCAAACATTTGAGCAGAGTGAAAACATGCAGAAAGCAAGACTTCCCCTCATAAGCTGCCAGCTGGACCTCATATGGCAATAGCACTGTTCTTCCTCCTGCTATTAAACTGGAAATATTCCCAGGAGAACTGATGGAGCTTCATCTTTCGCTCAGGTGTTGCAGATCCAAAGAATGAGATCTACTAATCATAGGCTGTTTAATGATACACCTGACAGCTTTGGTACTGCAGACAGAGAGGAGCGAGGAGAGAACAGGGGCAGTGCATGCTCTGGCCTAGAGTATGAAGGTAGGTGTACTGTATAACCCTTTAAAGGATGGCCATGACTTAGATGAGCCGAGAGCTAAGTTTCTGAGGGAGCAGTATAATGAAGTTCGATGAGCCAAAGATACCATGAAGTCAAGTGGTCGGGTGGAGGTCAACTTGGGTAAAGGAAGAAATGGATATGGAACTGGTTCCCATTTCTTACCACCTCCAGAGAAAGTGATACCTGAGACTCAGTTAGTTAAAAGCTAGAATAATGTGAGGTCAGAAGTGTGCAAATCTACAGTTGTGAGCCAGTTCAGGCCATTGAGGCAGAGGTCATCTAACATGGCGGGGGAAGACCTGAGACCGCAGTTCCTAGCTCAGAAGAACTAGCCAAGCCTCCCATGGAGGCCACTACTTCTTGCCCATCCAGTTGATCCAGGGAAGTAAAGTTGATAAAGCGCTCCAGTTTGATTCCAGGGTGACCAAGAAGACACCCAATAGGATGTGTGCTTTCCAATTCTGATTTGAAACGGAAAGTAGACAGAGACCTGAAGCCATCTCTCTGTAAGGAAAGGTGATCTATACGTTGAAAAGAAATGTTAGGTTGGGCACCTTGTGTCCTCAGGATCTAGAAGATGATAAAGTGGAAGGGGATGCTGAAGATGATGATGTGTATGAGATAGGCAAGCAGGGCTGTCTGATTCTTCACACGGGTAGGTTTTACCAAGAGGTTACCAGGGTGATGAGCTAGCTGTACCTCTCCCCACACTCTATCACACAAGGGAGCTCTACTGTAGCTTTCAAAGTGAAGGGAGGAATCAGAAGCTGCCTATGGAGGGATCCAGAGGAAACCTGCCACAGCCCTGCAGGAGGGCTCCCTGCCCAGAGTTGATGCAGCAGTTCCCTGTGAGATGAGCTGTGCTGTTGGAGCTCCAAGCTGTATGAAGAGGATGATACTGAGGTGCAGGATGAATCTGACCACTCTCATGCATGCCTAGTGCCACCTACAAAGGAAGTTTACTAATGCATTTGTCATTACCAGAAAGAACATCTTTTGAAGAAAGAAAACTCTAGTGTGCACAAGCAAGTTAGGAAAGATCTAGCACAGGTAGGCACAATGGGGCATCCTGTAGTACTAGCTACTTTGAAGGCTGAGATGCGAAATCACTAGAGTCAGAGACTTACCAGTTTGAGACCAGCTTGAGCAAAAGATTCGCATGTTGAAAAACAACAAACAGACCTCATCTTATGAGACAATAAAATAGTTCTTAAAAATTACTTTTTAGCACAGAAGTGCTACTAAATAACACAGGTTTAATAATGATTAATAATTGGTCAAATGATTCCAAAAGCTCAATAAAATAACATGAAGTGGTTAAGAAAATAATAGAAGACATAAGATCAGACAGTAATAAGATGGGAGGGTATCTGGAGAGAATCAAAATACATTGTATGAAATTATCAAGGAATCAATAAAACTATAGAAAACATATTTCATACTTCATACTTCTAAGACTAAAAGGAATACTCATCATAGAGCATATTATTGTGTAAATAAACATTTTATTCATAACAATAAAGATACATTTTGGTAGAATAACATATGCTTTCAAAACATGGAAATATGAAATGTCCTTAAACAATGAGAGTTTGCTAATAAATAGCACATATTTAATTTATTTTATTTATTATTATTTTTATTCATGTGCATGAGAGTATTGCCTGCTTGTGAGGTACACCCAAGTCCTGCAATGCCTGCGAATGTCAGAAGGGGGCATCAGATTATCCTTGAACTGGAGTTAGGAAGGTCGTTAGTCATCATATGGGTGTTGGGAATCGAACCTGGGTCCTCTGTAAGAACAGTCACTGCACTTAACTGCTGAGCCATCTCTCAAGCCCCACAATATTTAAATTAAGTAATATTTCAGTTTTCTTTAGTTTTATTACAATATTCATCAGACTTGACCAGCTGGAAAAACATGTCAAAAGTATGTATAATAACTTCAATCAAATGAATTCTAATGATAAATTAAGAAAAAATGTGAGAGCCTGAGGTTCCAGTTTATCTCTTTTGTTCCTGACAGAATGAATATTTAAATTTTCCTTATCTAAGGAAATATTATAAAAATGAAATGAAGAGGTTATAATGCTTTAATTTTGGAAGTTTCTGTTTATTTGTATATAGCTTTCAGCTATACACATGTACTCATTAATTTACTGTATGTGTATTTTTCAGTAGAACTTTGAACTAAAACATTTCTCTCTGCTTTTTTTCCTACCATCCAAGCATTATTTAATCTCCTATCATTCCTCCTGTATGATCTTCTCTACTCCCACCTTCTTCCCAGTTAAAGTACCCCTCTTTTCCCTTCTGCTTAACATCTATTGCCCACTGTCCCCATCTCTGGAAACAACTCCTTCTTCCCCTTTGACCCATGCTATTTTACATTTCCTGGCTCCTGCAGTTACATCATGATATATACTCACATATAAGGATTTGGTGCTAGGATTCACAAATGAAAGAGAATGTACGTTATTTGTTTTTCTGCATCTGTGTTACTTCACTTAGTATAACAGTTTCTAGTTCCATCCATTTACCTGCAAATTTCAGTATTTCATCTTTCTTTATTGCTGAGTAAAACTCCATTGTATAAATGAACCGGTGCTAAGATCCACAAATTAGACAGAAAATATCTCACTTGTTTTTCTGAGCCTGTGTTAGTTCACTTAATATAACAGTTCCATCCATATACCTGCAAATTTCATTTTTCTTTACTGCTGAGTAGAACTCCATTGTGTAAATATATCACAATTTCACTATCCATTGATCAGTGGAGGGACATCTAGGTTATTTCCATTCATAGGTATTGTGAAAAGAGCAGCAATAAACATGACTGTGTATCTTTGTAATAGGATGAATTCCTTTAGTAACTACCAAGGAGTGATATGGTGTGACTGAATCACATATATATAATGTTTCATGTAATTATATAAACACACAGACAAAGACACACACATATGTATATATATTGTGATATAACATATATATGGAGAGTACCTTGAATTAAATTGGGTAGGGGGCAAAAAGGAGGTTGTGGTTAGGGGAGGAGAACTAAGTATCATCAAACTATATTGTATGAGAATCATAAAAATTGAACTAATTCTTTAAAATAAAATTATCATGTTTCTCTAATTAAAAAAAAAACTTATTATTTTGCCTTTAATCCCAACACTTGGGAGGCAGAGCCAGGCCTGTTAGTTCGAGGCCAGAATAGTCTACATAGAGAGTTCCAGGCTATCTGAGGCTACAGGAAGACCTTGTCTCAAAAAGACCGAAAAAAAAAAAAAATTCTGAATAACTAGAGAATCCAAGAATCAGTCAAGCAGAACAGCATCTGTAAACGATAAACTTTAACATATCCATCATATTCGTTATGTAATTCTCTACATTTGCCCGGTTTGCAGTTGTACCCTAAGCCTTCAACAAGTGAGTAGTGAAGTGAATATTACAAATAAGGAGATTATTGTCACTACTGTCCTTGTTGTCTCACTAAGCCACCCCTGTCTTTAAACCACTGAATGAAGTTATAAACACCTTGACAGATTGGATTTCTTACATCTAATAAAATTGCCCCAGGATCCTCAGTTACCATAATGCCTGACTTCTGTAATTTAAAAGCCAAAACCTTATTGAATGCTTGTTAGGTGAATTTTGTGGCATTTAACTACTGTTTACTATGTGCATAGTTCCCATAGAATACTTAGAAGGAAAGAAAAAAGTAGTGTATTTACCTGCTTAAAAAATTCTCTGTGTGTGGCCACTTTGCTAACCAACCTTTTTATGCCAGTTATTTAGTTCCCTGGGAGATTTTGGAGTACTGGGATAATCTAGTGCATCAATTGATTAGTGTAGCCATCATGCTAAATGATCTTCTGGGTTGTAGTGATAGTCTACAAAAAGTATAAATTTATAAATCTTTAACTTATTTATTCAAGACTTTTTACCTCCTGCCATTTAACAGCAATTACATTAGTCAAGGAGACACTGTGGTATGTAATTATTAGCATGGACTTTAGAGAAAAATTGCCTAGATATTTAACATGAAAACTTGGAAAAATTGTTCAGGCATGAAACCTTATTTTGCCTCACTTTTCTGACTTATGAAAGGCAAGATTGTATAACCCAAGTCACATTGGTATATGTATTGAATACTATTTAAATTTCTTAACTTATTTTGATTTTATTTGTATGCGTGTTTTTCCTGCATATCGGTATGGGTATCACATGTGTACCTGGTGTCCACAGAGACAAAAAGAGAGTTTCAGATTCCCTGGAACTGGAATGACAGAGAGTTGTGAGCTGTCATATATGTGCTCAGAATTCAACACAGTTTCTCAACAAGAACAAGAAATTCTCTCAGCTGTTGACCTATGTCTCCAGCCCAGAATATTGAATAATAGTTAACAATTTTAAAAAATCAAACATTAAATGACTAGTCTGTCATAATTGCACCCCATGCAAATATTGTGAATTCACAGGATTCAAGACTTTTGCAATTGACAAAATTAATTACAGTATTTCTTCTTATTTTCTTACTTTTTCATCATAATTTAACAACTGTCACAAATTAAAATATGTTACTTTTTTAACAAAAGGTAGAATTTACCATACTGACTTTCAATATCTAAAAACAATATGTGATAGACCCGGCATGGTGCTGCACACCTTTAATCCAGACCTCAAGAGTCAGAGGAGATCTCTGTAAGATCTCTGGTCCACATAGAGAATTTCAGGAGTGCAGGAACTAAGGAGACCCTGTCAAAAAATATACAAATGATATTTGATTAGTAAGTACTAGTATCTGGTCAATGCAGAGTACAAGTACAAGAGAGAGAACTTTTAAGTCAGAATGCATGATGCTCTTATTCACATGTAATTTTAAAGACTGAGATAAAGGTTAAGAATAATAAAAGTAACATTATGAAAATTAACAAGCACTGAAATACTTTCATGTTTGTATCTACATGGAAACACATTGTCTATATGTAAAAAAATTGAAAAAAAAATTCACATTCTTTTGAATTGGAAGCACTGAGTGAATTTTTCTAAAAGCATCGTTAAATGCCATAAGGAAATTTTCCAGATCATCAATTATATGTTTTCTAAGTGGCTTAAACTAGGAAAGTAAACCACTTTAATTAAAATGAAAAAATATAATAAAAATAGTTTTGAATGCTATTCTCTCTCTCTCTGACTCTCTCTCTCCTGGATTTTGCTGGGATATCTTGGCTTGACTTGAACTCAGAATCATTCTGTCTCAGTCTCTCCAATATAAAATTACAGTAATATTCCACCATGGAGACTAAATTGTCTCTTCTTTTCTTTTTGTTGGATGATAATAGAATAGTCAATTTTGTGTTCTGTGATTATTTTACTAAAACATTGCATTATTACAGAAACTGTAGCTATGAGAGTTGCCAAAGTGAATAGATTAGTTATAAACCATTTGTGGCAAAGCATATATGAATATTAAAAGATCATATCAAGATTATTGTTACAAGCTGGGCATGGAGGCATATGCCTTTTCTCCCAGCAGATCTCTATGAGATCAAGGCCAGCCTGGTCTACAGAGGGAATTCGAGGCCTTCTGCGGTTACATGGAGAATCTGTCTCAAAAAGAACAACAACAGCAACAAAAGATCATTCATTATTACAAACCTGGCATAGTCCAGAATAGTTTTATTAAAGCCACACTCAGAAGCAATATAACCTAATAATTAAGTGTGAATAACAGAACTCTAGTTCCTGACTTTAAAGCTTCTCAACCATTTGCTACACATATAAATTTATAATATATATTTAAATTCTTAGTGCTTGAATTTCCACAAATGGCAGATTTGAATGTCTACACAGGCTTCTACTTACTACAGCAATTGTGAGAAAATTTTGTGTAAAATACATTATTAGTTTGAGGAGTAGAATCTTACACAGTATGAAAGCCAAAAGGAATAAAATGTTAAGCTGCAAGAGAATAAAATGCAAGTCATGAAAGTATTTTTATTTGTGTGTACGTGTGTGTGTGTGTGCGCGCACGCATGTGTGTGTGTGTTATGTGTTTGCTATGCATGTACAGGTGTCCTTGAGGGCCAAAAAAGGGGGGTGTATCAAAAGAAGGTGTTGGATCCCCTTAAGCTGTCACTACAAGTGGTCGAATTTTGAGAACCAAAATCAGGTCCTCTGGAAGACCAAAAAGTGCATTTAATTGCAGAGCCATCTTTAGCCCCTTCGTGTAAGGTTTTTTCTCTTTATTTTAATATCAACTTTGCCTCTCTCACAGGGTAGAAAGGGCCATTTGATAGAAGGAATGAATAATTTTGAGAAAACAATAATAGAGAGGGATTTGTTCAACAGAAAACTAGCTAAAATTTATATACATCTCTGATAGCAGTAAATTTCTTCTGCTTTCAAGGTGAAAATTTCCTAATGTTACCTAATATTGCCTTGGTTAAGAGTCATAGAGTTTACACAAAGCAGCTATCAGGAATTATTCTACTTTCATATTATCTGACTTCAACCAAATTTAAATCTCTAGTATACTTTTCTCATCAAAAAACAATATGAAATTATTTTCATAATATATTCTAAAATATTTTATAGTGTCCTAGAAAAATGCAAATGCTTAAAAATTTAAACCTCTTCCTTATACTGATTAAACTTTGTCCATCAAGAGTAAAAAACATATAGGTTTCATGGATCATTTCGTATTTCTTTTTCAATAATTGTTTCAGCCATATATTAATCATTTTATTAAATGAACTTGAAAATTTAAAGAAATAATATAATCATTGATACACGTTGAATACAGCTCAGTGAATTTTTTGAAATTAATTTATAATTTGCATTTTCTGTATACTATATTCTATGGATTATATCTGTTTCTTTAATTATTTTTGTGTTGATTGATACACTGTCATAATTCTTTACCTTCTGTTTTCTGGAATTGTGTATATACTCAGCAATAAAATATTACTGCTGAGAATTTTTAGGGACATCTGTAAATTATGAACAACATTTTTTCAAAATTTTGTTTAAAGTTGTAATCACTACCTTAACTAGGAAGCATTTTAAAATGATATATGTTCTACCGTCTCATACTCATTAGATGTTTTTGTCTCATTATGATATCTTTTCTTAGCTGGTTCCTTCCCTTTCCTTTCTAATAGAACATGTATTTATTCACAAGAAATTTTGAGGTCTAGATTGTGAGATAATTGTTGAGGATACTGTCAAATACATTGGTCTTATCTCTACAAAAAATAAATACTATGATGAAGTAATATATTGAGTTCTCTCTTGTAAACAAAGTAGTTCTCCAAGTCGTCTACTGATTCCAACATAGTTACCATTTACTTTTTACATTTTTTACAGCCAGGCTCAGGTATGCATTACCTGACCAAAACTGATAGTCATGTTTACCAATGCCAAGTCTAAGGGCTTTCCCTCAGTTACTATCCTCCATTAACTTCCTAAGGCTTTTAGTGCTGTTTCCTGTTCTCACCTCCTGTGTCTTACACATATCATTTTCTTCTGAGATCTGCCCATATTGTTCAAACATAAAAGAAAGAAACAAACAAACAAAAAGCCAATCCGTCAATAAGAAGGACTGTCTATCCACTATATTTATTGTGAGCTTGCATTTCAGATTCATTTTCAATATTTTAACAGACTTTGCCTTATGATTTCAAAAACCACAGTTTTTAAGAAAACATATTATGTTCAGACATGGTGATGTACACCTTTAATCCAGCACTTGAAAAGGAAACAGGTGGATTACAAGATCCAGGCTGCCTGGTCATGTTCCAGGCCAGCTAGGGATATGGGGATACCCTGACACAACAAACTAACAGCAACAAACAAATAAATAGGTACTAATATTTAACACATTAATCATTTTCTGAACTTTCAATTTATGACAAATTTGCCAGCAATTTATTTGGCAACCAGATGGCAAATTGGTATTAACATCTAAGTTGGCATTCAGAAGTCAGTAGAGCATGCTCTCATTTTGCTTTTTGATTTCTTTATTTATTTTGCTCTGTAAAAATCAGTCACCTATTGAGGCCAAACCAAAAATTTCCATGTTAACCAAATATATCATGCATAGTTCTGTTTCCAAATTGTCTGCCATTGTGGCTTCTTTATTACATATGGATTTTTGGTCTTCTTGAGACAGGGTCTCCCTGTAGCCACAGCTGACCAGGAACTCACTATAGAGACCAGGTTAGCCTCCATCTCACAGCAATCTGCCTGGCTCAGTCTCTTGAGTTTGGGATTAAAAGGGTATGCCACCACACACAGCCAATATTACATAGAATTTACCATACAATTCTTTCTTGAAAATTCCAAGTCCTTAGTACATACATTCTCATCCCCAAAGCCAAAATCACATGTTAAAAGTAAATGGACTGAAATGCTTGTCATAAGGCTGAGGAGATGGCTTGGCAATTATGAGCACTGGCAGCTCTTGCAGAGGACCTGGGATCAGAACCCTGAACTCAAAATTCATAACCATCTGAAACCGTTCTGCAGGTTAGGATACCCTCTTCTCATCAGAGTCATTGTAAACATATAGTGTACTTACACAGATGCATGGAAAACAATCATTCACATAAAAATATAACTTTGAGGGGCTTGAGAAATAGCTCAGTGGTTAAGAGTACTGACTACTCTTGCAGAAGACCCGGGTTCAATTCCCAGCACCCACATGGCAGATACGAAACATCCTTAACTCCACTTCCAGTGGAATCCGAAGCCCTCTTCTGACCTCTGTGGCATTGCACACACAGGTGCACTCGCATACATGCAAGCAATACACTCATACACATAAAATTTTAAAATAACATTAAAAAATAAATAAAATTTTAAAAACTTTAAAATTAAAATATTTGTCACACTAAATATTAATTCTATTGAAATTACATTGGATTTTTTCTTGTGATGAAATTCTTGTGCTTATGTTTGCATTCATAGGTAGATTAAATATGTTATCAAAACACTGTAATTTAATATGTTCAAATATGTTTCCACACATAACTAATCTTCTCTAAATATATTTCCACTCAAATCTATTAGCTTAGACAAGGTCTTTTAAACATTACTGTTGGGTGGACTTCCTGCTTGTGGTTATTAGCAATAATTGGATTGTTACCTCCTTCATTTGAAAAGATGTGTGTTTAGCTAGAGGACAGAAGCTACAACAACCCAAAAGACCATGGCTGTAATGTGATACACAATCTTAGGCCAGAAAAAGTGACGTTTTCCTTATTTTTTTTTATTCAAATAAAATGAAATGATTTATTTCTAAAAAATAAAAATAAATGTACCTTTGTACAATTAAAGATACAGAATTAAACACCATACTAAAGTGACTATTATATTTTCTTTATTCATAATGACAAGAAATAGTAAAAAAAAAAAAAAACACATCATTCCTCTTCTGATCTCCCTACCACTTTTCTCTCCTAAATTTATGTTCCCTGTATTATTTTACTTTTACTTTTTTGGTCATTTTGTGATACAGTCTCCCTGTAGCCCTAGCTGGCTTGGAACTCACTATATAAACCAGGCTGACCTTAATCTCACATAGATCCATGTGCTTAGATTGGAGGGTATACCACCACCACACCTAGAAAATTACTCTGTTTTTAAATGTACTAAATATATTGAGTGCTGTCTGTATGAGCATTGGTATATGACAACCTACTGGAACAACCCACATTTTCTGAAGAAAACAGACTCATCCTCCCCCTGAAAATATCAATTGCTCCCCATTTAAAAGTATGATTTCACAAGTCCCTCCCTCATCCGGGCTAGTATTTTTGGCTATATTGATCTTGTGCAGGTAGTGAGCTATAGTCATACATGCTGTGAATTCATATGTGCAACATACCTGACATGTCTGGCTAATGAAGTTTCATTGAAGATATCCAATCCCTCTGGTTCATAAAATCTTTCTGTCCTCTCTTCTGCAATAACTCCTCAACTCCAAAGGCAGATGATGCCATAAAGCTGAGCAATCCGCAGTTGCTTATGCTCCATAAACTTCACTTGTATCCTCATAGTTTATCTATATCCATGGACAGCCTATGATCCCGTGTGTAAGTCATCAGGTCTTTAAGATTTTATTGGGCATTACTCTTGATTTTCATCCCTCCCCAATAAAAAAGTATTTGAAAACTAATTCTCTCTTGTAGACAAGAAATAAATCAAAGTCATGGCCTACATACATATAGCAGCAGATAGGGAATTTAAGTCATCTGGTTGTAAAGCATCATTTGACAACCCATTTCAAATAAAAGAAAGTTGAACATGATTATCCAGAGATGAAGAAAAGAAATTTGTGATACCAATTTATATTTATCAATTTACCTCAGTTTTGATAAAAATCTATATAACCATCATCATGTCTAATATTTCTGGCATCAAAGACTGGTAAATCTCCAGTAATTATGGTTAGCTATTAAAATTCTCCTAATTAAATGAATGGACTTACAGAAGATTTTGGCAATGTTAGATACTTTTCATTGAAAGCACATGACATTGATTGAAGAAAAATGACACTAGCTACTGCAAGTTCCATGGTCTCAGAGTCTTCTAAATATCTTACTAAACTAAGATTTACTATAATAATTGAATTCAGGACATAATGACAAGATAAAGTAGGATAAATACCAATCAACACCAATGCAATAGATCATATCAATAGTGCATTCATGGTGAGAGAAATAATGCCAAGCTTTGTGGGTACCCTAAAGGACCCATTCATAGCTGGACCTGAGTAAGAATCCAAAAGATGATGGTTCAGCATCCAAATAAGATAGCTTATCTGTTTCCCCATGTCCTGGTGCCAGGTATTGAAGATATCAAAGGCACTGAGCATCCTGCCCCAGGAATACCCAAGAGGTTTAATTTTTCCCACATCTTTATCTGTTATCAGCTATAGAAACAAAACAAACAACAAAAAAAAATAAATAAACTCTAACCTTGCTTATATTTGAAACCCAGCCCTAAAGTCTCTGTAACTATTTGTAATTTATCTTCAGATGCACTAGAGGAGAAGAAACTGGCAAGCTCCTAGGTCAGTCACAAGGGCCATTATAGAGACTGGTGAAACACATGGTCACTGTTTCTGATGAGAAGCACATATATCCCAATAGAGACATATTATTGAATATTTGCTTGGCAACCTCCTAATGAAGGTCCTTGCTTTGCTAATTTAGGATAGGATTCTGGTTCAAATTGTTCAGCTGTACTTCTGTCATGCTTTTTAATTCCTCTATTAGTACATTTTCCATGGTGAATGCATTGTAATTTAAGACTCAGATGCATTAGAATTCCTTTGCCCTAACGCTACCTGGAATTTTAACTGAATTCCATAATCTATGCTAACAGAATGAAGAAACCTAGTAATTGAATTCTGCTCAATGAAGGCATTTACTGATCTTACACTTTAACTGCAGTCCCAGGGAATACCCATAATTGCTTTTATGACTAGTATAGCTTCTAAGAAGGGATCTCTCAAAATGTCCTCCAGACAAGATCTCTGTTCATTAGGCAGTCAAGGCAGTATCAAGGCAGTCTGGAAGAGAGGTTCTACAGTGACGTGTATAATAAAGTATCATTGATCCTCTATAAGGATTGCCTCACTCATTTAGAGACATAATTGAACAATACTAAAATGTCTCTTCAGGCTACCAAACAAAGCAATCATAATGGGCATCACTGCTGTTTGTTTGTTTGCTATTTTACTTATGTCACAAGTCTGAGTTTTTCATTACATTGTAGGAGGTTCATTGTTATCAAGGACTTGATTAAGCTAATTTAGAGCATAATTTGTCATGCTTAGTCTTTGAGATGTCCAAAATGTTAATTCACATTGCTATATAACCATGAACAATATACAGCTGCTTTCTCCCATTTTTAACATTTTTTTTTGTTTTCCTTCATTTTGTTTTACTTAATTTACAAGTTCAGTGATGCCAATAAATTAGTTGAGGGTTTACAATAATGAAGGACTCATGGTTCCCTGGAAATGGAAAGTGTTCTCTAAACAATTTTTTATTAATCTCTTTTTGTTTATTTTCAAATATGTCATCGGGAGGATATAATTTCAGGAGCTTTAGTGGAGTAGGTAATATTGTTTCAAATAAATGAATGAATGAATGAATTAATTAATTAATTAATTAATTAAATAAAATTGGTCATGTTAGTGCAAAAAATGGGATCCCAGTACTGCAGAGGCCAGTGGAGAAGTAGTGTGAGTTCAAGGCCAGCCTATGCTACAGAAATTGGTTGTCTCAATTAAACACACAAAACGCCAGAAAATTTAAAATAAAAGCATTTTAGAAATCAAAAAAATAAGCTTTGCCTTTTCAGTTCTCGGAGGGCAGAGTCGTATCTTTTCATCTTTGATTTATTTTTAATTATGTTCTGCATGTACAGGTAATATAAATTTTATTTGAATGACTGAAACTTGGTGATGATTATGCTTCCTTCAGCTTTCCAGATTAAAATTTTTAATAACAAGCATAAAAGGTAAAAATCTCAAAATCATGCAAATGATGTAACTACACTTCTAAATTTCCCACCTGTCAAGATTTATCATTCAAGTAAACAATAATCTAGGTATTACTGTGAAATTTTTATCAACAATAAAAAATGACTTTTTGAGAAAATACCAAGGTCACCATCAAGAAATGCCAATGGAGATCTCCTGAGAGGCATCTGCTATGGCCCACTGCCCTTTTAGGTCTCAAGTCACAGAAGTTTGAAACCTCCTTGATATCAAAAATGTGATGTAGCAACAAATGCATTGCTTACAAAGTAAAGAAATGAAGAGCAGAGCTGGAGAGATAGCTCAGAGGTTAAAAACACTGGTCGTTCTTTCAGAAGACCTGAGTTCAAATCCCAGTACCCACATGGCAGCTAACAACTGTCCATAACTCCAGTCCCAGGGCATCCGACAGCCTCTTCTGTCTTCCGTGGGCATTGCACGACATGGGTGCACTTACCTCCATGCAGGCAATATATGCACACACATAAGATAAAAATAATAAATAAAATTAAAAAAAAAAGAAATGAAGGGCTTAGTCTTGGTTCTGGAAACAGTTGAATTGTGCATATATTTTAAAACTTTTATTACAAGGGAGGATTAAGGAGTGATAATTTTAAAGTATGGTGATAATAAAAAGAAGGCAGACATTTGTCATTTATCCATAATAAACTTCAACACTTGGATGTAGTCAAGTCTCGAACTTTCACTTTAGCTTACATTTACTTGGCAGAGTAAGCTTCATTCACAGTTCATCTTTTGGTGTTAGAGATGAGGTTCAGAGCACTGCCTGCTCTTGCAGAGGATCTGGGTTCAAGTCCCAGCACCCACATGGTGGCTATGAACCATCCTTAACTCCAGTTCCATGGGAATCTGAAGCCTTCTTCTGACCTCTGTGGCATTACACAACACTGGTGAACTCGCATGCAGGCAATATACTTATACACATAAAAATAAAAATAATAAATAAAATATTTTAAAAAGCTCATCCTTCATAAAATAACATTCAGTGAAAACCCCAAGGACCTAGACAAATGTAGTTTCTTACTACGTGATTAATATGGAACCTTATATTTACTGACAGGAATTCCAGTCCCCACTCACCAAAGAAGCATCTTTTTCAACAGATGGAGATTTATTACAGAGTTCCACAACTGGTGATACACAGAGATTGTCTGTGAATTGTCCACGACTAAGTGGCACATCTACAATGCAACCTCTAACTAAGGCTCACAGAACATAGAATAAGAAGTAAAGAGAACCCTACTGCCTCTCTCAACTCTCATCAGTGAAGCTCCTTCATGCAACAGAGGGTCAGGATCACAGAAGGTCACAAATGGACAAAGTATAGAGAAAAAAATCTGCACAGTGTTGTTCCCTGGACAGGATTCCTATATTAAACTCCACCCACCCAAGGCTCAGGGACAATTTCAGAAGAGAAGGGGAAAGAGTGTATGAGCCAGGGAGGAGGTGCATGACCATATGGAAATAGAGCAACTCAGGCTCCTCAGAGCTTGCTCATATGAACTTACAGCAATGGTGTCAGCATGCACAAGAACCATGCAAACTCAAGTAAACAAAAACCCAGCACAGAACTGTGGAAATTGGTAGCAGGCCCCTATCTTAGCCGAAGAACTATTGGAAGCTTTTCCTGCTGGTTGACAAAGAGCTGATCTTAAAGAGATGGACTCTACGTAGATTGACTAGAGAGACCTCAGTGGATGAATTTGCACTGAGGGACGTCTAGGCACAGTAACTTGACTCAAAAAGCCTTAACAAAAATTAACTTGACTCAATAGGCCTTCCAGTGGGGAAGGTGGCTATGGGAGGGTGACAGTGGGGAAGGAGTATAAGGAAGATTAAGATGTTCTCTATGAAATAAACAAAAATTTGATCTAAAACTTAGCAAAAAACTACTTTTGAAAAAAAAAACAATAAACAAACATAAAACTAGTAAAATGGACAGATGGCCCAACCTTAAAGCTGAAGGAATTACCTGGAGCTGATCACTGTTGCTGGTTTAGGGAGAGCTGATCTTCTTTAAGGGAGTGATGTTAGATAGGGTAATCAGGCTCCAGGGTCCAGTAGATGAACTCACATGGAGGAATGTCTGAGGACACAAACTTGACTTGAGAGTACTTAACACATATGTTAGAATGCATGAAATCCAAGAGCTTGGATTTCAGTCTCCATCTGTGTAGTGGCTGTGATCTCAGCAGACCACCAGAGAGTGCCTGTTTCAGGCCTCGCTCTCGTATTGGAGCTGAGAAAGCAGGGGAGTGCATGAAAGTGCTTGGATCCTGCTGCTATGTGGTGTTCCCACTAGTAGTGGTCCAAACCTTAGAAGAAAGCTTGAACGTACCTGACTGGAACCTGACATGGGCTTCTGTTGGTTTTCTTGAGTAGCTGATTTGAAGCTATCAGCTCCCTCCAAAATAAAACCTGAGAGAACCTGAAACCTGGACCAACCAGCTTTACTTAAACAATAAGAAAAGGACCAGGGAACACCAATACTACAAATAGAAGCATACTTCAATTTAATTCTCATATGAGAATCACAAACAACAAAAGAAATTCAAATGCCAAAATCACAACAAAAGAACACTAAAATGGAAAGCCAAAACCCTATGTCCCCACCAAACTCCACCAGTCCTGTAGAAGAGTTCTACAAGTAGAAGCCCCTAGAGATAATCCAGACACAGGATTTAAAAGAATAATCACAAACATGATCAAGGAATTCAGTGGATTTAAAGAATACATGAACAAACAAATCAAAGAAATGAAAGAAGACAGGAAAATCTTCTGAATGAATTCACAAAAGAAATAGAAACATTGAAGAAAAGTCAGACAGAAATGAAGAATGAAGTGCAAAACACAATAAGCCAACTTAAAAAACAGGGGAAAGCCTCACTGCTAGAATGAATGAAACAGAAAACAGAATATCAACACTGGAAGATAAAATTGATGAATTGGACCGCTCAAGAAAAGATTATGAAAAATTGTTAAAAACAAAGGAATGGAATAATCAAGAGATATGGGATACCATGAAAAGACCAAAAGTATGTATCATAGGCATAGAGGAAGGAGAAGAATTTCAGGTTAATGGTATTGACCAGATCTTAAACAGGATAGTAGAAGAGAAATTCCTGAAATTAAGAAATGACATCCTGATACAAATATAGAAAGCACATAAAACGCCAAGTAGACAGGATAAGAAGAAAAACTCCCCATAACATATCATAGTAAAAACACTAAATGTATAGAACAAAGAGAGAATACTGAAAGCAGTAATTGGAAAACAAGTCACCTATAAAGGAAAGCCCATCAGAATTACAGCTGACTTATCATTGCAAACTATGAAAGCCAGAAGAGCCTTGACCAAAGTATTTCCAGTTCTACATGACAATAAATGCCAACCCAGAATACTTTACCCTGCAAAAATGTCTTTTATAGTTGAGGGGAAAAGAAAAATCTTCCATGACACAAAAAGCCTGACAGAGTACATGTCCATGAAACCAGCCTTTCAAAGAATACTTGAAACAACACAAAGACAGGAGAAAAGAACAACTATACCCCAGGGACAAGGAAAGAAAATAAAGGTACACATAAAGGTCTAATTGAGGAAACACAAAATTAGACAAAGAGCAAAACAACAATCAAAATGTTAGCAACCAATACACATCTTTCAATCATAACTTTAAATATCAATGGACCGAACTTCCCAGTCAAAAGACACAGACTAAATGAATGGATTAAGAAACAAAATATATCTTTTTGCTACCTGCAAGAAACCCATCTCACCTTCAAGGACAGAAACTACCCTAAGGTGAAAGGATGGAAAAAAGTATTCCAAGAAAATGGCACTAATAAACAAGCAGGGATTGCAATTCTAATATCTGACAAAATAGACTTCAAAGTAAAACTAGTCAGAAGAGATAAGGAGAGTCACTTCATTCTGATCAAAGGAGCAAATAACTAAGAAGATATTACAATCATCAACATGCATTCACCAAACTCTGATTCACCCAAATTCATAAAAAAACAACACTACAGGACTTTAAGACACAGTTTAACCCAAATTCAGTATCATAGGGGACTTCAATACCCACTGTCTCCATTCAACAAGTCAACTGGACAAAGAATAAACAAAGAGACGTCTGAATTAAATGATACCATATATCAAATGGACCTAACAGACATCTTTCGAATATTCCACCCAAGCAGCAAAGAATGCACTTTCTATTGAGCACCGCATGGAACTTTTTCAAAAATTTATCACATACTGGGCCACAAAACAAACCTCAACAAATACCAAAAATTTTGAAATAATTCCATGCATTCAATTGGACCACAATGCAATAAAGGTCAGAATCAACACTGGATGAAGCCCTTACCACTGTATGAACTCATGGTGATTAAACAACACACTCCTAAACAATGAGTGGGTCAAATAAGAAATAAAGAAAGGAATAAAAGAATTAGTGGAATTTAAAGAAATAGACAATAAATTACAGCACAACCTCTGGAACACTTTAAAAGCAGTCCTGAAAGGGAAGTTTATAGCTTTAAGTGCCTACATTAAAAAATTAGAAAGATTCCCAAATAAATGACCTAACACTGCAAATCAAGACACTGGAAAGGCAAAAACAAACAAACAAAAACCAAAAAAGAAACCCAAAACCACCGGGATGGCTGCCTTCACATGTGTATGGCCAGAAAGAAAGAGAAAGGAGAAAATCCAAATCAACAAAATCAGAGATAAAAGGGGAAATATCACAACAGACACTCAAAATATCCAGACCATTATGTGGGGATATTTTAAAAAACTTATATTCTACTAAATTTGAAAATCTAAAAGAAATGGATGGATATCTAAAATCAGGGAGCCACCAAAGTGAAACCAAGCAGAAGGCAACAGTTTAAACAGACCCATAACATATAAGGAAATTGAAAGAATAGTACAAAACCTTCCAACTTTAAAAACAGCCCAGATGGATTTACAGCAGAATTCTACCAGACATTTAAAGAAGACCTCCAACAAATACTACTTAACTTACTCAAAATGACAGAAACAGAGGAAGAACTCCCAAATTCCTTCTATGAAGCCAGCATCATGCTAATACCCAAACTGGGTAAAGACACAACCAAAAAAGAAAACTATAGACCCATATCCTTAATGAACATAGATGCATAAGTTCTCCACAAAATACTTTCAAACTGCACACAGACACACATCAAAAAGATCATTCACCATGATCAAGTAGGCTTTATCCCAGAGATGCAGGGATGGTTCAATATATGCAAGTCAATAAACCTCTTTAATTATGTAAATGGACTCAAAGACAAAAACCACATTGTCATCTCAATAGATACAGAAAAGGCTTTTGACAAAATTCAGCATGAATTTGTGTTCAAAGTGCTAGAGGAAATTGGACTGGAGGGTACCTACCTCGACATAATTTAAGCTATATACAACAAACCCACAGCCAACATCAATCTAAATGGATAAAAACTGGAAGCATTCTCATTAAAATCAGGAACCAGACAAGGATGTCAACTATCCCCACTCCTTTTCAACATAGTGTTTGAAATTCTTGCTAGAGCAATAAGACAGGAGAAGGAAATTAAAGGAGTACTAATTGGAAAAGAAGAGGTCAAACAATTCCTTCTTCCAGATGATATAATATTATACCTAAGAGAGCCCAAAAGTTCCACCAGAAAACTCCTAGACCTGATCAACACTTTCAGTATAGTGGCAGGTTATAAAAATCAATCTACATAAAATCACTCACCTTTTATACACTAATAACAACCAATTGGAGAAAGAATACAGGGAAATGCTCCCATTCACAAATGCTGGAAAAAAAAAATCTTGAAATAAATCTGACCAAAGACACCAAAACTTTCTACAATAGAAATGTTAAATCATTAAAGAAAGAGATTGAGGAAGACACCAGGAAATGGGATGACCTCCCATGCTCATTGATTGGAAGAATTAATATTGCATAAATGACCATCCTACCAAAAGCAATATATCGATTCATTGCAACCCCAATCAAAATCCCATGATATACTTCATAGAATTAAAAAAAGAATCCTTAGATTTGTATGGAATCGCAAAAGCCAGACATGGTCAAGCAGGATCTTTGACTTATCTCCACACAGATTGAACTAGTAAAAGAAAGGAGCCAGTAGCTCCTCCCAAGCCCATATGACCCCTGAGGAACAGATCTTCAAATGATCTTAAGTATAAAAACAAATTGATTTATTTGGGCCAAAGTATGGTCTTAAACACTCAAAAGCAAAATATAACTAAAAAAAAAAAAAAAAAAAGTAAAGTGATCAGTATATTTCTTAAAGAGATCAAGGGATTACACTTCTCATACATTAGACTTAAGTCCATATAAAAGATATTTAGACAATTATCTCTCATTGATGATTTTGTTCTGAATCAGAAAGTGCTGCTCAGATGTAAGACTTCAAATCTTAGTCTGCAATACTGTAGTGCCCACCTGTAGCTAAGGGAGACAACCCTCTATTGTTCTAAAATAATGGCCAAATTTCTTTTCTCCTATCTAGAAACTTTTGAGGGGGAACTGACCCTGATTCTAAGCACTCCAACAGCTATCAAAATACCTGAAAGCAAATCCTGAATCCATCCCTCTTGAGTCCAGCCTTGGCAGACAAAAGAAAAATGAGAAGGAACCCAATAGAGGGATGCTTTTGGAAGCTCTCATCAAGAAATTCCAGTGGACTCTCATATGAGCATTTGAAATTTTCCCTGTTCTAATTTTTTTCTAGTTCCCTGTCTGGAACTTGTAATGCTAATTACTCTTGCCTTTACTTCTCCTTTACATAACATATTCATGATTCAAACCAAAGACTTTCCTTTCCTCCTAAAGATAAGAGTAATGCAAGTTTGGAATCTTTTTGAAAGCCCCAGTGAAGGGGTAACCCAGTTGCCTCACCCTGTGTCCCTGTTCAGCATGGACTTAGCCAGAGTGGTCTGTGTCCTGATTCCCTATCCGCAAGCTGTGTAACCTTTTCAGAGGATGGTGTGACATGAATAAGAGGTAGGAATTGGTGAGGCAGTTAGTGTAAAAAAAAACCCAAGAAAAGCAGTCACCTTCTCCGTTAAGAGTCAAAATGTCCTTGGGCCTCCTTAGCAACATACTCCATTCCAAAGGCCAATAATGTCAAAAGTATTTGGGAGCTCTTATCTAAGCCCTTAAAAGTTTTAAGATTACCTCTTCAGAGAGGGGAATGTTAGAGTAGCAGAAAGCCCCATAAAGAAGAAGAAGAAGGAGGAGGA
>NW_008356327.1:4953600-4969821 GCF_000622305.1 Nannospalax galili
AGTTTAAGGAAAGTAAACGATATACAGGAGGAAAATCTTTTAATAAATGTATCTGAAAAAGTACTTGTGTCCAATATGTATTTTTAATTGAAATATTTTTATTTATTATTTAAAAAAAGAATGCATGAGTTCCTCTGCTCAGAATGCAGGGATGTTAGGTATGGGCCATGCACTCTGTTAGGGAGTGAATCCCATATTAGCCTGTGCCACTGAGTCCAAGACCTTACCACTCACAAAATGTACATTGATGGAAAAAGCAATAATATAATTAAATGAGAGAAAAATTGTTATTAAAATATTTTACATTCAAATTTGGAAATAATATTTAAATGCTGCTAAGAAAATTCTGTGTGCTTAGAAAAAAAATTTTTCTGATAGCAAAACTATTTTAAAATAATGTGAAGAAGAAAAAATAATTATTAGACTTACGGCTTTTTCCTTTTGTTATTCCTTTATTGTAGAACTGGGATGGGACCTCAGATCTTGCATATGCTAAGCATGCACTCTAGAATTTAGCAATGTATACAATTCTTTTTCTCTAATTATTGTGACTTGGATAGTGGCAAATTATATTTGATGCCAAAAAATTTTATGATATTGTTTTTAATCTATATCTACAAGTTAAACATATGTGTATTAAAATGAAAGAAATTGTCAATGTTTTAGCATAAATCTACTCAATATCCCACAGAAGTTGCACTTTCAATATTACTTCCACATGGTTTCTGTGTATGGCAGAGCTACATTGATACAGATGTCATACTTGGTATAATTTAATCAAGAGTTTTTCCAATCTTGTTCTGAGGTATTCTGATTTTTCTCAGAATATTTTCTCAGATACAGAAAATTGTGTAAGATTAAAGCTATGCATCCAGCTTAGCTTTTAAGTGTTTGTTACATCGGGATTCAATTCACTGTAGGACTATTTATAGTGTTTTTCTTAGAAGGAGTACATAGTTCAGAGTGTTCTCAAAAGATGATTAATTTGGTTTACAATCTCATGCAAAATTTTAATTTGTGAAGGGTTATTACAAACATTCTATCCTATTAAAACCATCCGCAGGTCTATGTTCACATATCAATCAAGGTGGCATGTCAGTTATTCTACATATTATATTATGTCTTTGATGTGTAGATTCCTATGGTCATATTTGATATATTGATATCATCTTCTACTTTCTAGTTTAAACACATCACATATTCTTAGTCCATTTGACTATGATCACTTTTGAAATAATGAGCTTTTAATATGCAATAGTACATCACTTCAAATTCATCTTTTCTTTCATTAAAAGTTTTCATATATATTATTTTATTAATTTTATTATATAAATATATTTTATTTTTATTATATAAAATATATTTTGCTACATATATGTAAGTGCACCTATGTATGCAATGCCAAACGAGGTCAGAAGAGAGCATCAAATCCCCTGGAACTAATTTTATGGAAGGCTACAAGCCTCCATATGCATGAAGAGAACTGAACCTAGGTCCTGGCAAGAGCAACCAGTGCTCTTAACTACTATATCATCTTCCAAGCTCCATTTTTATCTGTTTTTCAGTTATTCAGAATGATATTGTCTTTGTTAGCTTTCTATTAATGTGATAAAAACATGGACCAAACCAATCTGTGGAGGAAAGGGCCTATTTTATTTACATCACCCAGGTCATAGTTCATTTCATCACTGAGGGAAGTTGGAGGACAGGATAGGAACCTGGGAGCAGGAGCTGAAGCACCAACCACAGAGAAATGCTGCTTACTGACTTGTCCTCTGGTCTCTACTCAGTCTGTTTTCTTATATAACACCAGACCACCTCCCCAGAGGTGACACTGCTCACAGTGGGCTGGACCCTTAACAATCAACAATCAAGTAAATGTCCCATAGACATGGCCACAGGCCAGTTCAAAGGAGCAAAGTCATCAACTGAGGTTCCCCCTACCCATGTGTGTGTCAGGTTGACAAAAGAATCTATCTGGCATAATTGACCCCTTGTCAACTTGACACACAAACACATCACACACAAAAAAAAGAAAAACAAAAAAAAAACACACACAAAAAAACCACTTGCAAATAATTACTATGAGATGAGTGAGAGTAGGTCTTTAAGAGAGTAACTCTAGATAGGCTGAATAGAATCCAGTGGATAAAAGTTCATCAAGGGACACCTGGATAAAAATGGTTTACTGTACTGAACTTAACAAGAATACTTTAAATGTGGTTGAGGTGAGCTCTGGGGGATGGAGAGGGGAGAGAGTTTCTAAATTTAAGTAAGATATATTATACAAAATGCACAAAAATCAATACAAATGTTTTAAATGGAATAATCAAATACTTTAAAAGCTAAATGCCTCTTTAAAATAATTCAAAACCTCTCAATTGTGGACTTTAGTAAAATTCAAAGTAAGTTACATACTACCCTGTTTCAAAGGGGAAGAACAGGGCACACTTAAGTAAAACCACAGTTCAGCAATATAATTCATTATTGGACATCTGTGATTCACTCACAGTCTTTTGGAATCCAAAGACTTTGGCAGTGCAACTTTTTCTGTGTCTGCCATCCACAGCACGCACAGCTTGCCTCATAGTTTCAGGCTCGTTCCCCTCAATACCTGTCGCTGACCTTGGTTGTCCCATGATCCTGGAATCTCCAATATGTGAGGGTCTCATCTGCAACTGAGGCTGTACCTTCACCATTGCCCTTGCCTGGCCTCTCACAGTAGCAAGCCACATTCTTTCCTTGACCCCTTCAAGCCTTCAAAAATCAGTACCATGTAGGAGTCTCATATATTGCCAAGTCCTGCTTCCAAATTGAGATGGAGTCTCAGGCCCCCTCAGGACAACAGCTTCTGTGTACTGATCCTGAGGAAATACTTCTCAGAAGATTTCCCTTCAGTGATGTTGGTCTTTTTACTCACGCTGATTTTCAGCCCAAGCTAAACAATATCAGTTGTCCCAGTAAAGCACAAAAGATTTCACTTCTAAAAATTCTGAATTCCATACAAACAGCCCTGATAGAGTCTTTGCTTCCCTTTGAAGATTCACAAGTCAGATCACGTTGTCTTCACCTCTTTTAGCATTATTATCTACATTCATACAAACAGCTCACCTAGCTCCAAGCATTTTTCCTGTTCAAAGCTTCAAAAACTTCCACAATCCTACCAGGTACATCTGGCCAGGTTCATCACAGCAGTACCTCACTCCTGGAAAAAAAAAAAAAAAAAAAAAAAAAAAACTACTGTTCCAGTCTCTTTCTATTTCTGTAATAAAAACATTGATCAGAGTCTGTCATCAACAGAAGTCAAGGCATGAACTCAGAGCAATAACATGGAGGCCAAAGCTGATACACAGATCATAGAGGGAAGACTACTTACTCGCTTGCTCCCCAGGCCCATGCTAAGCCTGCTTTATTATCCAACATAGGGCCACCTTCCCAGGAGTTGTATGACCCATAGTGGGTTGGTGGTCTCCACATATCTCAATAGTCAAGAACACGTCCCACAGACATGGCCATAGGCAAAGCCTATGGAAGACATTGCACAATTGAGGTTCCTTCCACCCAGATGTGTCAAGGTGATAAATGAAACTATCCAGCATAGATACATAAAGTGTTCAAAAGAATTTCCTACAAAAATAACCATGGCAAATAATTTAGAAGTTTGTTATGACTTTCACATAATAAGGTGTTGAACGATTTGAACAATGTAAAGAAATTAGTGTTAATTCCTTACAATATCTTTTATCAACAAAACATACTTGAATTGAAAAACAATTGAAGAACTATACTGTAATTGCCAGTAGAAAATTTTAGGCAAAGTAGTACTGAAAGGAGGCTTGATAAAGTTAGGAGGGGAGAAAGGAAAAATTCAGAATGCCGCCCTGCATATATGTAAAAACAGAGAAGTAAATAGCATAATATATGCACATGACATGAGCTACAATAACTGATAGTAGGCCCCAATTTTCACTTAATTCACAGCACTTTTTACCATCAAGACCAATACTTTGCAAGGAACATTGTATGATTCACAAAGATACACAATTACAGGAATTATGCTGAATTAGAAGCGATATATGAGGGGAAAGAAAGAAAAGGAAGTTTCTGTAGTGATAATAAATGAAAGTATTATCAGAGTTGTCTTAAAAGGGAATCAAACTGTAAAGACCTGTAGACTTCCTGCCAGATGGATTTCAATTTGACTTTAAGTTTCCTAGCGGCCAAATAAAAAGAGAAATCTGATCAATTTCATAATTTACAACATCCATGATAAGGCAAACCAATTTACTCATGAGAAGTGCAATTATTCTTGCTACTAAAACCTGTAAGAAATTTCCCCAAGGGTCATCATAAAGAGGACACTACAAAATATAGTGAAATATGCCTTGAACAAAATCTTTATGGTAGACACCACTAAGTTTCATAGCCTGTTTTTTCATGAGGTTTCATACGGTATTCTGACAGTCTAGCTACACAATTTAAGGCAGAGTTAATAATGGCAGAGATTCTTGATTAAAAGCAAAATGAAGAGGATGAAATACCTTTCAAAAATGTGCCTCTTTTCCTTCATTTATTTAGAGAAATGTAGCATTAGTAAGTCTCTAACAATTTTTAAACTCCATAAGTAGTTACTGAATATCTATTATTTATGTAGAACTAAATAAACCTAGAGGGAACATAGGGATAGAATAATTTCTAAGAGCAAAACTAACTCAGCTACTGTGATGCTAATTAATATAGGCAAAGTATTATTTCCAAATTGCATTATTATATAATTTATGTAAATGAATGGCTGAGGGGCCTGGAGAAATGTAAGGTTTGTCCCAAAGCATTGTATTAAATATGAAGTCACTTCAGTTCCATATCTAATTACTTCATGGGCCAGGTGTTTCCTTACCAAGTAAATATGAATTGACTACAAAAAGAAGACCAATATGCTGCAGTTGAATGATCTATTCTGGTTAAGTGGTGCCATGATAGCTTTCTATTTTTTAAGCCTTAGTCTCACTTCACTTCAGATTCCATACTTAATTTTTTGTTTTGTTGAGATTTCTACTACAACCATGCCTTTTAAACTGTTCTGAGAAATCTTAGCAAAAGAAGGCAAAACTGGAATCTCTGCTTGTTCTAATCAATACTGTACACTAGTATATTTTTGCTTAAAATCCAGAAACATCTGCCACTAAAATCACATATGGAAATCACATGAAAATTTGTGGTATTAGTAATTCTTTTCCTCTGTATAAATCATACATTCCCTTGTTCAATGAATATTTATAGTTACCCTGCTCTTTCCCAGGTACTGTGACAAGACCTAGATATAAAATTTACATAAGTCAAGGTCTTTGAACCTACAACTAAGTATGTTACAGGAGTCTATAGGTCTCTTCATTTGAATGGAATTGACTTAATCAAATGACACAGTTTAAACGGATGTTTATTTCCAAATAAAATCAAATCGGAGCATGCTCTCCAAAGAAATAATAAGTGGACTACCTAAAATGATGGAGGTATCATAGTGAATTCTGTGTTGTGGATTAAATATATATATATTCATTATATATGTACATATATATATATATTCATTAATGGTGTGGGTGGCATATTTACTGTGTAAGATGACATTTTTTCTCTCCCATGTTATAATGGACTAGACCTCTCTTTTAGGTTATTTCTCACTGTGATCTGGAAAACATGGTGGAGAGGGTGAGATGAAGAGTTGTCTTTAGCTATTATGCGTGGACACATACCATATCTTCTTGAGTTTTGATGTAGTAGCTTTTCTGTAGAATTTGCTTTTGTAGGTTTGACCATAAAGGAACTTTCTTACTATCAGGAACTATAACCACCAAGATTCAGCTGCAGCTTTCTTGATCACATCACAAATCAGTTGTTTTTGACACTCCTCAAATTCCTCTGAACAGCCTCATGACTATCTATGATTTAAACCATTTTATTATTTGTAATATTGAGCTTTCATATTAAAGTGTGATCCAGGATTTCAACAATAGATTGCAAGGCTGCACAAATAAGAACAGGGCTTGGCCTGCCTTGTAAGATGCCAATCTCCGAGTTCTACCTCTCATGTAGAGCTCACAATCTAAAAGCACACCAAAGATCAAGATGCTGTTCAGTTTCTTCTGTGACAGATCTGAAGGTACCATATTTTGTGAGAATGTAGTAGAAGGGAAACTACATAAAAACTATGGATAGGTTTTGAATTAATGTAGTAATTAATTTGCCTATTTATTTACTTATTTATATGTTGAGAATTATGGAACCTAGGCTATCCTCACACTCACTATGTAGCTGAGTCTGGCCCTGTACTCTTGATCTTCTTATACCCCCTGACAAAGTGCTGGGGTTTAAGTCATGCACCACTGCTTCCACATTCTTTAATTAAGTCTTGATATATGACAGGAAACAGGCAAAGTTAATGAATGTGACAAGTTGAAAGCAAAATGAGTGATTTTGTTTCTGCTATGAAAGAAAGTGAAAAATTCATTATAATAAGAAGAGATCAGTGTTTAAAGATAAATTTTAATGAGTCCTTAAAAGCAAACACTGAAGATGCTATGCTGTGGTCACCACCAGCAGCGGCCACTCCTCTGTTCTCACTGGCGCTGCTCCTTCATTCTCATGGACTTCGAGGCTGCTCCTGTACTCGCCCTTGGCTGAGGCCTCTCATCTGCCTGCCCTGGGCTCAGCCTGCTCTTCTGCTTGCCCAGTGCCCCCTTCTATCATTGCTGCTTCTGCCTGGTCCCGGACCCCAGGGCTGGTGAGGAGACTGTGTCAGTGGAGCTGCATTCAGACAGAGGAGACCAGATTCAGTGACACAGGTTTGCTTTATTGCTGGAAAGTACAGGCTTATATAGGGGTAGTGGTCCATTCACACCACAGCAAGTAGGATACCTTATTAGCATAATGGGTTTAGTGTCCTATCACAGTACAGCAAGTAGGATACCTTATTAGAATAACAGACTTAGCGTCCTATTAGCAAAAGAGACTTAACCTCCTATCACAGAATAGCAGGTAGAATGCCTCATTAGCATAATGGGTTTCAGATTACAGAGCCTGGATTCCTGGAAACCACGTGACCCTGACTGTTGCAATATCTAAGTTTTGCAATTTGGACCAAGGGTAGTGACTAGGGAGTGGCGAGCTCTAGGCATCAGTCTCACGACCTGCCAATGGGAGCAAGTGACAACGCTTTTCTTGTGGCTCCAGCAGTCAGGCCGTTGCCTTGGGCCTGCTGTATGGCTGTCAATAAGACTTTCACCCTAGGCTCAAGCCTGTCTCCCATACTACACATACATTTAAAATTTGGAAATACCATGTTTTCTTCATTATGGAGAACACAGTGAAAGAGCTAAGAGGAGACACAGGCACAGCACTCAGGAGACTATGCTAGACAGATGAAAATAAATGAGAAATATCATTGTGATAAAACTGATGGCTGCTGGGAGAGAGTGAGTTTTCTTCAGGGGTATGGCCCTTGAGGGGACACTCTGCTCCAATAGACGTCTTTGCCCCCATACACAAACAGGCAGCACTAAGTGCTCTAAAGTGTTTTGTTTTGTATTTTTTTAAGAACGCATGAAATTGGAAAGGAATAGCTGTGGGAGGGCAGTAGAGGAGGAACTGGAAGGGAGGGAATGGGAGGTAGATTTGATCAAAGCACATTATGGGCATACGTTAAATTCTCAAACAATAGAATATTAAAAAATAAAGAACAAAATTAAGCCAAAAAACTGTCATAACAAGAAATTGAGAGAGAAAACAGAAGATAGAACACGAAGTATGCTGTGACTTCTGTGGCCTCTGAGTCCTGATTCTTGCCCCTTTGAAAAAACAGCAAAGCAGCCTTCTGTTACATTAATCTATCTAATTGTATTACCATTTTCTGATTCATGTATGTATTCTCAAGCCTTTGAAAATGTGAAATGTTAATTTTTTCTTGTTTGGTATATCTTACAGAGCAGTACTCTTGAAATTTGAACATTTAATCACCTAATACATTCTGCCTGCATAACAAATCTCAACATTATAATCCTCCAGTTATTACAAGATCTGTGCTGTCTCAGACACATTTACACTTCAATTACAACTACAAAACTTTCATTCTAACAGCTTCTATTTTCTGAAGGATTGAGTTTCAAGGATTATATTATAATGAGAACAAAGCTTACTGACTGCTTTTCTCATTTCTATCTCAGATGCTTTGCTGCCAAATAGAAGCAAAATAGAATTTATGCCAAGATGTTTTATCCCCACAGGAAAATATAATGGAAGTTATCAGAAATCAAGAATTTTTACTCCTTCCTGCTGAGGAGCTCCATAAACTATTGGCCAGTGATGATGTCAATGTTCCTGATGAAGAGACCATCTTTCATGCATTAATGATGTGGGTGAAGTATGACATGCAGCGGAGATGCAGTGACTTGAGTATGCTCCTTGCCTTTATACGACTTCCTCTTCTCCCGCCACAGGTAATTACAGGTGTTTCAATAAGTAAAGCCAGTAAAACATCTTGCACTGCGAGAAATAGTTACAGCACAGGTGTTTGTTTTTGTTTGTTTGTTTGTTTTATTTGGGTTTCTTTTTTTTTTTTTTTTTTTGTTTTTTTTTGGGTTCTTTTTTTTTTTTTTTTTTTGGTCTTTTTGAGAAAGGGTCTCACTGAAGTCACATTTGGCCTGGAACTCACTATGTAGAGCAGGCTGGTTTTGCTCTCACAGGAGTTCACCACCCTCTGTTTCCCCAGTGCTTGGATTAAAAGTGTGTGCCACCACACCTGACTTTACAGCAAAGTTATAATTTTTATTACAACTTTAGAAGTTTAGACAAATTTTTATTTAAATTAAATGAGAGTGAAAAACTCAAGGATGTTGGATCATAGAACTGAATCTTAGATACTTATAGATTCATGTTTACTTTTGCATTCTGATGACATTTTATTTTGATATTCAGTTTTCATAACTGCAATGTGTAATTGTAAAAACAAAAGTTTTTTTTAGTCATTAGACAATAAATGGACACCAACTCCTTATACAGTATCTATCACTTGTTTTCTATCTTTCATTTATCTATCTGCAAAAAAATCTTTACACTTCCTAAAAGGCAATAGTGTGGTTATTCATTGAAGAAAATAAATATTCTTTGTATTTTTAAGGCCCATTGAATGAGGTTTCAATATCTATATTGGAATATAATATATTCTTGAGTAGTAGAAACGTCAATGGTAAGAGTATTCATCAATTAGAAATGTGGAATTTTTCTTCAATAGAGGTAAGGAGGCTCCAAAATGAGAACACTAATTTACTGATAAAGTAAACAGGACATAGAAAAATTCAAAATAATTTCTATAACTTGACATATACTTCCCATGAACTCTGATTTAGCTATATTTGGCTAGTAAAATAATCTCAATCAGAAATAAAAAACACTCAGTGACCATTTATTTTCCTGTTACAAGAACATAATCTTTGTGATATGGATGCTGGGAACTGAATTCATGTGTACTAGAAGAGCAGGAAGCATTGTTAACCACTGAACTACCGCTCTGATATTCATTCTTTAAAAAATTTTTTTTAAATTATTTGGGATCATAACGTAGTGTATTTGATCATATCATTCTCTCCCGAAACCTCTACCATATCTATGTGTACCTCCTTACACCCAAGTTCATGGACCAGTCATACTTTGTTGTCTAATCTCGAAGATCTTTATTTATTATTATTTTTTTATTTTTCTACTGAATTTTTGTGGTTTTCATACAATGTAATTTGCTAAGGTTTAGATCCCCTTGCCTCATCCACACCTCCCCACACTGCCCCTTGTCCAATTCAATGTACTCCACTGTATATATCATATGGCCCACAGAGCCTGATATGTGTCTCCAAAACAACCTCAGCATGGGTCCAAACACTGGAGCCTAGTCAAACTACCAAGAATCTCATCCCTGTAAATGACTCTCTCTCCCCCTCCCAACAGCCATCAGTTGCCAAAATTCCATTAGGTTGGATTGGGATTTCTTACCACTTCCCCATCTCTGTGCTGAGGTTTTGTCTGATTTGATCTTGCATGGGACTTGTGCATACTGTTACCTTTTCTATGAGTTGGTATGTATAACTGACCAGCTATCTGGAAAACTCTGTTAATGTGTGCTTATGCACCACCTCTGGTTCTTACAGTCTTTCTGACCCCTCTTCTGCAATGATTCCTGAGTCTTGGGAGACAGAAACAGGAAATAGGTGTCCTATTAAGGGACTAACCCTCTTCAGCCTCTTGTTCTCTGCCCATTGACAAATTATTGGTTTGTGTGTTAATCATCATCTGCTGCATGAGGAGGTGAGAGTTATAGATGCATTCATTTTATGTGTGGAGGTTGCACTGAAAATTTATCACTTAGTCAGTTCTCATTAATGATGATCCCTCATGCAACAGAAGGCCAGGAACATAAAAGGTCACAAATGGCCATAATGTAGAGATTAAGAGTCTGTAGATTTCTGGTCCTTGGAAAAGACTCCTACGTTAAACTCAACTCATCCAGAGTTCTGACAGAATCTCAGAAGAGGAGGCAGAAAGATTGTAAGAGCCACAGAGGAGATGCATGACCATATGGAAACAGAGTCCTACAATTTCCTGGGACCCTGCTCATATAAGTCTATGGCAATATTGTCAGCATACCCAAGTTCCATGCAAACTCAGGCAGACAAAACCCAGCATAGAACTGGAGCAATGAACATCAGATCCCAATCTTACATGAAGAAACATTGGCAACTGATTAATGCTGGGTGAGGAAGAGCTGTTCTTCCTAAAACAAGAGACTTTAGATAGGCTGATCAGACCTCAGTGAATGAGCTTGCACTGGGGAACATCTGACATCATTGACTTGACATATTGGACCTTAACACGGATGACAAAGTATATGGATTCCAGTGGGAACGGAGGGTTATGGGAGAGTACCAGTGGGGATGGAGGTGTAAAGATGATTAAGATTGTTTGAGATGTTCTGTATAAAATGCACAAAAATTCAATAAAAACCAATTTTAAAAAAGCAAAACAAAACAAAAAAACAAACAAAAAAAAAAACATGTCACTTAGGGCTAAGCATCTCATGGACAGTTATTCTCTGTATTTGACCAGTTGGGGAATTCTGAAATATTCTCTTTCAGTTGCATAAAGAGATTCTTTGATTAGTGGTAAGAGGTACACATGTCTATAAATATGAGGATGTAAAATTAGAATACAATAAGAAATTATGACATCTTCAATGATGTATATATTTGGTTTTGTTTACAGTACCACATATAAGTTCTCTCCATTGAAAGTGGAGTAATTCCAATTAGAATCCCCTCCCCAAATAAATGTGCAAATTTTGCACCAATAGTGATAGCTTGCTGGACTGGTCATTGTTGAATCTAGAAAAATGGAAAAAGAAATTTCCTATGAGGATGATGGGAATTTTGAAAGCATTAGTAATGTTAATTAACAATTGTGTATTTCATTCTTCCATTACCTTAAATAATGTACTCTTGGTTCTCTTATTTCTATATAGTAAGTACTGTTATTCTCATTTGAAAAAAATGATTAAATTGAGAACCAGTAAGTAATTACTTCCCAGTAAAGACCAGAGCTCAGGTTTTGTTGGGGCCATATGTCATACTAACTTGGTGCTTCTTCCATGATGGGAAATGACTGCCATGCTAACCCCTAGTTAGTTTCATGTTTATCTCAGTAATTATGCAGAGTGAAAATAAGGGCTTAACGGAATCTAGGATTTTATAGCCTCTATGGGTGTGGAAAATGATAAGACTTTTAGGTTGTTATGACAAGCTATTAAAATGATAAAGATACATAGATGTCTTCTAGCAATCTGGTATGTAGATGTTATACATAATTCTAATAATGACAAATACTTGGTATTTCATAGGCTTTAAATGAGATCTGAGTATATTCTGTGTTTCTTTAAACACACATATGAAGTGCTTTTGTTTGTGTATCTGTGGGTTGCTACCAAAAGTAGGTAGGATATATGAATATCAAATGCACAATGGTAGATGATTAAGATAAACTACACCCAAAAAATTAATGGTGGGAAGCAGAATGTTATTTAGATCTCAAACACTGCAAGGCTTCAACATAAATGTGTGTAAAAAACTGGAAAATGCAATGCTCAAAATGCTGAGTCATGCTGAGCCATTGACAATTTTAGTGTTAAAACTCTCCTGATCTTTGTCCATATCTTTCTATCTCTATCTCTCACTGTGTCACTATCTCCCTTTAACGCTTACTTTTAGTATCTTGATATATAGTTAAACATAGATATATACACAAACATATATGTAATTGCAAAGTCTATGTAATTTATATAATTTTCAGTATGTAATATATAATGTTGGAAATGTTAAAGGAGATGATTGGTGACAGAAGTATCTTTGCTTACATGAATAACATTCTTTCATATTCATAATGCAGTTGGCCATCTTTTTCTTGTCTCTCTGTATCCCCATCTGGCCTCAAACTCACTCTTTAGACCAGACTGGCCTTGAACGCACAGAGATCCACCTGTCTATGCCTCCTAATTGCTGGAATTAAAGGTGTGTGTCACTACTCCAGGCACAGTTGGCCATCTTAAACTGGATATATAACATCTTTTCTTGTAGACTTTATGTTAATAATTTACATTACTAAGACAATTGTACGCATTGTGTTTAGTTATTTTGTATGTGCTCAGGAGAAATTCTATTCTGATATTCTTTATAAATTATAAATGAACACATGCCATTATGAAGTATGTTATGGTAATTTGGCATAGAGAATTTAATGAGGATGTAATGTTTGGGAGAAAATAAGGCTTTAAATAACCATAGCAGACAAAATGGGCTCCAGAAAAGAAGAGAAGGCACAGAAAGTCTGAAAAAAAAAAAAAAAACAACAATGTCTATTTTATGCTCTGTTGAAATACAATAGCTGATATTAAAATAAATCCAATTATTTCACTGCGCTATAGAAAAGAGCAGAAGAAATGGCAAAATGAAAGAAAGAAAATTATCTTCCAAAAGAATTCTACTATGTTAAATAAGAATAGAGCTTTATATGATATTTTCCATATTTTCTTGAATACACTGTTTTAAAATTCATTAGAATTAAATATATGGAATTTTAAGGTGTTTCTCTGAAGGTATGAATACATTTACATATGTAGTTGAAAGAAGGAGTGTGTCTAACTTGATTGATTTTTTTTATATTATTTCCTTTTCTAGGATTCTGAGTGATCATGCTCTTATGCAATTAATAAGTATGCTTTAATATTATTAACTATTGTTTCACTAATTTTGTTGGTTTCATGAAATATATCTATGTAATATTCAGTTATTATGTATTTAAAACTTCAAATAATGTTAGATGAATGGCTCAATGCTAGCACATTGGCTCACATTTCAAGGCCTTTGGTTTGATTTCCAGTACCATAAAAACGTACATGTAGATGTTAAGATTTTTTTTGTGTTTCTCTCATGAGTAGCTTAGAAAGTGAAGTTTTTGGAGTTAAAGAAATGGTTCAGTAGTTTAGATCACTTACTGTTTTAGCAAAGGATTAGGGTTTAGTTCCCAGCACCGATATCAGGTGGCTCACAACTATCTGTTGCTCCAGTTCCGGAGGATATATCACCCTCTTTGGTCCTCTGTTCATGTGATATACGCATGTAAGTAGTAAACATGAACCCATGGGGAGAAATACCCGTGCACATAAATAAAAATAAATAAAACAAAGGAAATGAAGTTCTAAAATCAAGGGATTCTATACAGAATCAAGTTAAGAGCTGATTAGAAAAAAGCTATCACAAAAAAATTATTTGGAAATTTGTAATATGGAGATAGGAGTTGCTTCATACTGAAGAACAGATGTTCATATTTTCAAGAAAAGTAGTAGTCACATATTCCTAATCATCAATTTTATTCTTTTTTAAGTTGCTGTTTTCATTTATATGTGTGTGTGTGTGTGTGTGTGATTTGTGTAAATGTCATGTATATATGACTGATTGCAGAGGCCAGAAGAAGGCATTGGATCCCCTGGAACTGGATTTACAAATGGTTATTTGCCAGTCAACATGGATGCTGGGAACTGAATTCATGTCTACTAGAAGAGCAGGAAGCATTGTTAACCACTGAACTATCGCTCCAATATTCATTCTTTTAAAAAAAAATTTAAATGATTTGGGATCATAATGTAGTGTATTTGATCATACCCTTCTCTCCCCCAGCTTCTACCAAATCTACGTCCACCTCCTTACACCCAAGTTCATGATTTTTTTTTCCAAGGAGTCAAAAATGTATTGCCCAAACACTGTGGGGTGTGTAATTTGCCTTGGATTGTGGTCAACCAAATAGTAGTCATACCCTTAAAGAAAACTGACTCTTCTTCTCCCAGAACCTATTAAATGCCTATAGATCCTCAACTCCTCAACTAGTGGTGAGAGTTTGTGTTCACTTTCCACCCCCATGTTGAGATTTCATCTAGCTTGAGCTTTAACAGGTCTTGTGCATGCTGTCACAACTTCTGTATGTCCGTATGTACAACTCTCCTACTGTCCAGAAAACATTGTTTTCCTTATAGCCATCTACCACCTCTAACACCTGCAATGTCTCTACCCTATCTACTTATGTGTTTCCTGTGTTTGGGGGAAGGGAGTAATATAGATGTTGCATTTAAGGCTGAGCACTCTAAAGTCTCTTATTCTCTGCACATTGACCAGAAATGGGCCTCTGTGTTAATTAAATTCTATTGCAGAAGCTTCTCTGATGAGGGTTGAGAGATTTACTAATCTATGGGCCTAAGAATAAGTTATTAGAGGTTGGTATATTAATGTGTTTGTTTGGTAAAATATTAGTAGCAGGTTCTCCCCAAAGGCTATAATCAATGTAGTCACAGACTCTTTGCCCCCCATGATGAGTTAGAGAGTGTTTGGTTTCTCCCATGACATTTTTGCAACTACTATATCAGTGGAAATATCTTGCTAGACCAGTAGTTATTGTACCTGGTGGACTTCACACCTAGGTAAAATTGATGATTACTTTATTCCCTCAATAGCATTTATAACACCTTCCTGCACTATAAATCTAACCAATACAATAAACATTCCAGGTTAGTGGAAGTCACCTCCCTGAAGGCTAGCTCTCGTAGTTTTGAAGAGCACTATGCTAAGGGAGAACATCATTTGATAGTTCAACCCTAGCTTTAAGGCTTAAAAACCACAACAAAGACTGGTACAGCATAATATATCTGGGTTGTAGTGGCACTTTTATTTTGGGGATAATCAACAGCTACATAATTGGACCTAAAACCCATTTAATGGTAGGGAACACATGTGTGATACTGTAAAAATAGCCAAATACACATGGTTGGAGAGGCCATAGAGATCTTAGAGAAAACCCCAAGACTGTCACATTCATAGATAAATATGATTTCTTACTCTATGTTAAATATGAATCCTTATATTTACAGAGAAGTATGCCAGTCAGCACTCATTAAAGATGCTTAGTTTTGTAAGAGATATAGACTACTAAAAGTTGCACAGAGATTGTCTGTGTAATGCCCAACCGAAAATGACACATGTACAATGGAAGTTCTACACCTAAGGCTCACAGAACATAGTGGAACAAAGGGAAGAGAGAATACTAATGCATCTCTCAACTCTCATCAATGAAGCTCCCTCATACAAGAGAGGAAATGAACCTATGGCTCAGGTTCCTTGAAAAAGATGGGACAGAAAGACTGTAAGAGCTGGGGAGGAGGTACATGGCCATATGGAAATAGAGTCTTGTAGGATCCTGAGACATTGCTCATGTGAACTTACAGCAATAGTAATAGCATGGATAAGACCCATGCAAATTCAAGATGAAAACTTAACATAGAACTGAGGAAATGGGTAGGAGGCCCTGAATTTTGCTGAGGAATTATTAGCAGCTGATTATTCTGAGTGAGAGAGAGTTGATCTTCTTTAAGGGAGTGAAACTAGAGAGGATAACCAGACTCCAGTGGGTGAACTCACACTAAGGGACATCTGGGGACACAAATTTGACTAGATAGGCCTTATCATAAATGACAGAATGCATGAAGTCCAGTGAGGTGGTATAGAAGGGTATAGATAGAGGAGGGGGTATACATATGATTAAAGTGTTATGAAAGGATTACAGAAAAATTTTTAAAAAAATTAAAAA